>NC_140736.1:6465000-6940000 GCF_050655825.1 Lonchura striata
CTAACCCTAACCCCCTAACCCTAACCCCCTGACCCTGACCCCCTAACCCTAACCCTAACCCTAACTCCTGGCCCTGACTGCAAAAAATCCTTATATCGAAGGATGGACCCCACACCGAAGTTGTCCCCACCTCAAACTTGTGCTGCCCTGATAGACCCAAGGGAGCCCTACAAACTGACATCAGGAACCTGGACTGCTGAGTTTTTTCCCCAGGGAAAATGGATAAAGGATGTGCCCAGGGGCCCCTGGCCCTGGTCAGGGCCCTCACTACAAAAAATTCTTATATCGAAGGATGGACCCCACACCGAAGTTGTCTCCACCTCAAACTTGTGCTGCCCTGATAGACCCAAGGGAGCCCTACAAACTGACATCAGGAACCTGGACTGCTGAGTTTTCTTTCCCAGGGAAAATGGCCAAAGGTTGTGCCCAGGGGCCCCTGGCCCTGACTGCAAAAAATCCTTATATCGAAGGATGGACCCCACACCGAAGTTGTCCCCACCTCAAACTTGTGCTGCCCTGATAGACCCAAGGGAGCCCAAAAACTGACATCAGGAACCTGGACTGCTGAGTTTTCTTTCCCAGGGAAAATGGAAAAAGGATGTGCCCAGGGGCCCCCGGCCCTGACTGCAAAAAATCCTTATATCGAAGGATGGAAGCCACAGCGAAGTGTTCCCCACCTCAAACTTGTGCTGCCCTGATAGACCCAAGGGAGCCCTACAAACTGACATCAGGAACCTGGACTGCTGAGTTTTCTTTCCCAGGGAAAATGGAAAAAGGATGTGCCCAGGGGCCCCTGGCCCTGACTGCAAAGAATCCTTATATCGAAGGATGGACCCCACACCGAAGTTGTCCCCACCTCAAACTTGTACTGCCCTGATAGACCCAAGGGAACCCTACAAACTGACAACAGGAACCTGGACTGCTGAGTTTTCTTTCCTAGGGAAAATGGAAAAAGGATGTGCCCAGGGGCCCCTGGCCCTCGGCTGGGCCATCACTACAAAAAATCCTTATATCGAAGGATGGACCCCACACTGAAGTTGTCTCCACCTCAAACTTGTGCTGCCCTGATACACCCAAGGGAGACCTACAAACTGACATCAGGAACCTGGACTGCTGAGTTTTCTTTCCCAGGGAAAATGGCCAAAGGTTGTGCCCAGGGGCCCCTTGCCCTGACTGCAAAGAATCCTTATATCGAAGGATGGACCCCACACCGAAGTTGTCTACACCTCAGACTTTTGCTGCCCTGATAGACCCAAGGGAGCCCTACAAACTGACATCAGGAACCTGGACTGCTGAGTTTTCTTTCCCAGGGAAAATGGAAAAAGGATGTGCCCAGGGGCCCCTGGCCCTGACTGCAAAGAATCCTTATATCGAAGGATGGACCCCACACCGAAGTTGTCCCCACCTCAAACTTGTGCTGCCCTGATAGACCCAAGGGAGCCCTACAAACTGACATCAGGAACCTGGACTGCTGAGTTTTCTTTCCCAGGGAAAATGGAAAAAGGATGTGCCCAGGGGCCCCTGGCCCTGACTGGAAAAAATCCTTATATCGAAGGATGGACCCCACACCGAAGTTGTCCCCACCTCAAACTTGTGCTGCCCTGATAGACCCAAGGGAGCCCTACAAACTGACATCAGGAACCTGGACTGCTGAGTTTTCTTTCTCAGGGAAAATGGCCAAAGGTTGAGCCCAGGGGCTCCTAGCCCTGACTGCAAAAAATCCTTATATCGAAGGATGGACCCCACACCGAAGTTGTCCCCACCTCAAACTTGTGCTGCCCTGATAGACCCAAGGGAGCCCTACAAACTGACATCAGGAACCTGGACTGCTGAGTTTTCTTTCCCAGGGAAAATGGAAAAAAGGATGTGCCCAGGGGCCCCTGGCCCTGGGCCCCTGGCCCTGACTACAAAAATCCTTATATCGAAGGATGGACCCCACACCGAAGTTGTCCCCACCTCAAACTTGTGCTGCCCTGATAGACCCAAGGGAGCCCCACAAACTGACATCAGGAACCTGGACTGCTGAGTTTTCTTTCCCAGGGAAAATGGAAAAAGGATGTGCCCAGGGGCCCCTGGCCCTGACTGCAAAAAATCCTTATATCGAAGGATGGACCCCACACCGAATTCGTCCCCACCTCAAACTTGTGCTGCCCTGATAGACCCAAGGGAGCCCTACAAACTGACATCAGGAACCTGGACTGCTGAGTTTTCTTTCCCAGGGAAAATGGAAAAAGGATGTGCCCAGTGTCCCCTGGCCCTGGGCTGGAACTCTCTGCAAAGAATCCTTATATCGAAGGATGGACCCCAAACCGAGGATGTCCCCACCTCAAACTTGTGCTGCCCTGATAGACCCAAGGGAGCCCTACAAACTGACATCAGGAACCTGGACTGCTGAGTTTTCTTTCCCAGGGAAAATGGAAAAAGGGTGTGCCCAGGGGCCCCTGGCCCTGGCTGCAAAAAATCCTTATATCGAAGGATGGACCCCACACCGAAGTTGTCCCCACCTCAAACTTGTGCTGCTCTCATAGACCCAAGGGAGCCCTACAAACTGACATCAGGAACCTGGACTGCTGAGTATTCTTTCCCAGGGAAAATGGCCAAAGGTTGAGCCCAGGGGCCCCTGGCCCTGACTGCAAAAAATCCTTATATCGAAGGATGGACCCCACACCGAAGTTGTCCCCACCTCAAACTTGTGCTGCCCTGATAGACCCAAGGGAGCCCTACAAACTGACATCAGGAACCTGGACTGCTGAGTTTTCTTTCTCAGGGAAAATGGCCAAAGATTGAGCCCAGGGGCTCCTAGCCCTGACTGCAAAAAATCCTTATATCGAAGGATGGACCCCACACCGAAGTTGTCCCCACCTCAAACTTGTGCTGCCCTGATAGACCCAAGGGAGCCCTACAAACTGACATCAGGAACCTGGACTGCTGAGTTTTCTTTCCCAGGGAAAATGGAAAAAGGATGTGCCCAGTGTCCCCTGGCCCTGGGCTGGGACTCTCTGCAAAGAATACTTATATCGAAGGATGGACCCCAAACCGAGGATGTCCCCACCTCAAACTTGTGCTGCCCTGATAGACCCAAGGGAGCCCTACAAACTGACATCAGGAACCTGGACTGCTGAGTTTTCTTTCCCAGGGAAAATGGAAAAAGGATGTGCCCAGGGGCCCCTGGCCCTGACTGCAAAAAATCCTTATATCGAAGGATGGACCCCACACCGAAGTTGTCCCCACCTCAAACTTGTGCTGCCCTGATACACCCAAGGTAGCCCTACAAACTGACATCAGGAACCTGGACTGCTGAGTTTTCTTTCCCAGGGAAAATGGAAAAAGGATGTGCACAGGGGCCCCTGGCCCTGACTGCAAAAAATCCTTATATCGAAGGATGGACCCCACACCGAAGTTGTCCCCACCTCAAACTTGTGCTGCCCTGATAGACCCAAGGGAGCCCTACAAACTGACATCAGGAACCTGGACTGCTGAGTTTTCTTTCCCAGGGAAAATGGAAAAAGGTTGTGCCCAGGGGCCCCTGGACATGGGCTGGGGCCTCACTGCAAAGAATCCTTATATCGAAGGATGGATCGCAGACCGAAGTTGTCCCCACCTCAAACTTGTGCTGCCCTGATAGACCCAAGGGAACCCTACAAACTGACATCAGGAACCTGGACTGCTGAGTTTTCTTTCCCAGGGAAAATGGCCAAAGGATGTGCCCAGGGGCCCCTGGCCCTGGGCAGGGCCCTGACTGCAAAGAATCCTTATATCGAAGGATGGACCCCACACCGAAGTTGTCCCCACCTCAAACTTGTGCTGCCCTGATAGACCCAAGGGAGCCCTACAAACTGACATCAGGAACCTGGACTGCTGAGTTTTCTTTCCCAGGGAAAATGGAAAAAGGTTGTGCCCAGGGGCCCCTGGCCCTGACTGCAAAAAATCCTTATATCGAAGGATGGACCCCACACTGAAGCTGTCCCCACCTCAAACTTGTGCTGCCCTGATAGACCCAAGGGAGCCCTACAAACTGACATCAGGAACCTGGACTGCTGAGTTTTCTTTCCCAGGGAAAATGGAAAAAGGATGTGCCCAGGGGCCCCTGGCCCTGGTCAGGAACCTCCCTACAAAAAATCCTTATATCGAAGGATGGACCCCACACTGAAGCTGTTCCCGCCTCAAACTTGTGCTGCCCTGATAGACCCAAGGGAGCCCTACAAACTGACATCAGGAACCTGGACTGCTGAGTTTTCTTTCCCAGGGAAAATGGAAAAAGGATGTGCACAGGGGCCCCGGGCTCTGACTGCAAAAAATCCTTATATCGAAGGATGGACCCCACACCGAAGTTGTCCCCACCTCTAACTTGTGCTGCCCTGATAGACCCAAGGGAGCCCTACAAACTGACATCAGGAACCTGGACTGCTGAGTTTTCTTTCCCAGGCAAAATAGCCAAAGGATGTGCCCAGGGTCCCCTGGCCCTGGGCCCCTGGCCCTGACTGCAAAGAATCCTTATATCGAAGGATGGACCCCACACCGAAGTTGTCCCCACCTCAAACTTATGCTGCCCTGATAGACCCAAGGGAGCCCTACAAACTGACATCAGGAACCTGGACTGCTGAGTTTTCTTTCCCAGGGAAAAAGGAAAAAGGATGTGCCCAGGGGTCCCTGGCCCTGGGCAGGGGCCTCACTGGAAAAAATCCTTATATCGAAGGATGGACCCCACACCGAAGTTGTCCTCACCTCAAACTTGTGCTGCCCTTATAGACAAAAGGGAGCTCTACAAACTGACATCAGGAACCTGGACTGCTGAGTTTTCTTTCCCAGGGAAAATGGCCAAAGGATGTGCCCAGGGGCCCCTGGCCCTGGTCAGGGATCTCACTACAAAAAATCCTTATATCGAAGGATGGACCCCACACTGAAGCTGTTCCCACCTCAAACTTGTGCTGCCCTGATAGACCCAAGGGAGCCCTACAAACTGACATCAGGAACCTGGACTGCTGAGTTTTCTTTCCCAGGGAAAATGGAAAAAGGATGTGCACAGGGGCCCCTGGCCCTGACTGCAAAAAATCCTTACATCGAAGGATGGACCCCACACCGAAGTTGTCCCCACCTCAAACTTGTGCTGCCCTGATAGACCCAAGGGAGCCCTACAAACTGACATCAGGAACCTGGACTGCTGAGTTTTCTTTCCCAGGGAAAATGGAAAAAGCATGTGCCCAGGGGCCCCTGGCCCTGGGCCCCTGGCCCTGACTGCAAGAAATCCTTATATTGAAGGATGGACCCCACACCGAAGTTGTCCCCACCTCAAACTTGTGCTGCCCTGATAGACCCAAGGGAGCCCTACAAACTGACATCAGGAACCTGGACTGCTGAGTTTTCTTTCCCAGGGAAAATGGAAAAAGGATGTGCCCAGGGGCCCCTGGCCCTGGGCTGTGGCCTGACGGCAAATAATCCTTATATCGAAGGATGGACCCGACACCGAAGTTGTCCCCACCTCAAACTTGTGCTGCCCTGATAGACCCAAGGGAGCCATACAAACCGACATCAGGAACCTGGACTGTTGAGTTTTCTTTCCCAGGGAAAATGGAAAAAGGATGTGCCCAGGGGCCCCTGGCCCTGACTGCAAAAAATCCTTATATCGAAGGATGGACCCCACACCGAAGTTGTCCCCACCTCAAACTTGTGCTGCCCTGATAGACCCAAGGGAGCCCTACAAACTGACATCAGGAACCTGGACTGCTGAGTTTTCTTTCCCAGGGAAAATGGAAAAAGGTTGTGCCCAGGGGCCCCTGGCCCTGACTGCAAAAAATCCTTATATCGAAGGATGGACCCCACACTGAAGCTGTCCCCACCTCAAACTTGTGCTGCCCTGATAGACCCAAAGGAGCCCTACAAACTGACATCAGGAACCTGGACTGCTGAGTTTTCTTTCCCAGGGAAACTGGCCAGAGGATGTGCCCAGGGGCCCCTGGCCCTGGTCAGGAACCTCCCTACAAAAAATCCTTATATCGAAGGATGGACCCCACACTGAAGCTGTTCCCGCCTCAAACTTGTGCTGCCCTGATAGACCCAAGGGAGCCCTACAAACTGACATCAGGAACCTGGACTGCTGAGTTTTCTTTCCCAGGGAAAATGGAAAAAGGATGTGCACAGGGGCCCCGGGCTCTGACTGCAAAAAATCCTTATATCGAAGGATGGACCCCACACCGAAGTTGTCCCCACCTCTAACTTGTGCTGCCCTGATAGACCCAAGGGAGCCCTACAAACTGACATCAGGAACCTGGACTGCTGAGTTTTCTTTCCCAGGCAAAATAGCCAAAGGATGTGCCCAGGGTCCCCTGGCCCTGGGCCCCTGGCCCTGACTGCAAAGAATCCTTATATCGAAGGATGGACCCCACACCGAAGTTGTCCCCACCTCAAACTTATGCTGCCCTGATAGACCCAAGGGAGCCCTACAAACTGACATCAGGAACCTGGACTGCTGAGTTTTCTTTCCCAGGGAAAAAGGAAAAAGGATGTGCCCAGGGGTCCCTGGCCCTGGGCAGGGGCCTCACTGGAAAAAATCCTTATATCGAAGGATGGACCCCACACCGAAGTTGTCCTCACCTCAAACTTGTGCTGCCCTTATAGACAAAAGGGAGCTCTACAAACTGACATCAGGAACCTGGACTGCTGAGTTTTCTTTCCCAGGGAAAATGGCCAAAGGATGTGCCCAGGGGCCCCTGGCCCTGGTCAGGGACCTCACTACAAAAAATCCTTATATCGAAGGATGGACCCCACACTGAAGCTGTTCCCACCTCAAACTTGTGCTGCCCTGATAGACCCAAGGGAGCCCTACAAACTGACATCAGGAACCTGGACTGCTGAGTTTTCTTTCCCAGGGAAAATGGAAAAAGGATGTGCACAGGGGCCCCTGGCCCTGACTGCAAAGAATCCTTACATCGAAGGATGGACCCCACACCGAAGTTGTCCCCACCTCAAACTTGTGCTGCCCTGATAGACCCAAGGGAGCCCTACAAACTGACATCAGGAACCTGGACTGCTGAGTTTTCTTTCCCAGGGAAAATGGAAAAAGCATGTGCCCAGGGGCCCCTGGCCCTGGGCCCCTGGCCCTGACTGCAAGAAATCCTTATATTGAAGGATGGACCCCACACCGAAGTTGTCCCCACCTCAAACTTGTGCTGCCCTGATAGACCCAAGGGAGCCCTACAAACTGACATCAGGAACCTGGACTGCTGAGTTTTCTTTCCCAGGGAAAATGGAAAAAGGATGTGCCCAGGGGCCCCTGGCCCTGGGCTGTGGCCTGACGGCAAATAATCCTTATATCGAAGGATGGACCCGACACCGAAGTTGTCCCCACCTCAAACTTGTGCTGCCCTGATAGACCCAAGGGAGCCCTACAAACCGACATCAGGAACCTGGACTGTTGAGTTTTCTTTCCCAGGGAAAATGGAAAAAGGATGTGCCCAGGGGCCCCTGGCCCTGACTGCAAAAAATCCTTATATCGAAGGATGGACCCCACACCGAAGTTGTCCCCACCTCAAACTTGTGCGGCCCTGATAGACCCAAGGGAGCCCTACAAACTGACATCAGGAACCTGGACTGCTGAGGTTTCTTTCCCAGGGAAAATGGAAAAAGGATGTGCCCAGGGGCCCCTGGTCCTGGGCTGGGCCTCACTGCAAAAAATCCTTATATCGAAGGATGGACCCCACACCGAAGTTGTCCCCACCTCAAACTTGTGCTGCCCTGATAGACCCAAGGGAGCCCTACAAACTGACATCCGGAACCTGGACTGCTAAGTTTTCTTTCCCAGGGAAAATGGAAAAAGGATGTGCCCAGGGGCCCCTGGCCATGACTGCAAAAAATCCTTATATCGAAGGATGGACCCCACACTGAAGCTGTCCCCACCTCAAACTTGTGCTGCCCTGATAGACCCAAGGGAGCCCTACAAACTGACATCAGGAACCTGGACTGCTGAGTTTTCTTTCCCAGGGAAAATGGCCAAAGGATGTGCCCAGGGGCCCCTGGCCCTGGTCAGGGACCTCACTACAAAAAATCCTTATATCGAAGGATGGACCCCACACTGAAGCTGTTCCCACCTTAAACTTGTGCTGCCCTGATACACCCAAGGGAGCCCTACAAACTGACATCAGGAACCTGGACTGCTGAGTTTTCTTTCCCAGGGAAAATGGAAAAAGGATGTGCACAGGGGCCCCTGGCCCTGACTGCAAAAAATCCTTATATCGAAGGATGGACCCCACACCGAAGTTGTCCCCACCTCAAACTTGTGCTGCCCTGATAGACCCAAGGGAGCCCTACAAACTGACATCAGGAACCTGGACTGCTGAGTTTTCTTTCCCAGGGAAAATGGAAAAAGCATGTGCCCAGGGGCCCCTGGCCCTGGGCCCCTGGCCCTGACTGCAAGAAATCCTTATATTGAAGGATGGACCCCACACCGAAGTTGTCCCCACCTCAAACTTGTGCTGCCCTGATAGACCCAAGGGAGCCCTACAAACTGACATCAGGAACCTGGACTGCTGAGTTTTCTTTCCCAGGGAAAATGGAAAAAGGATGTGCCCAGGGGCCCCTGGCCCTGGGCTGTGGCCTGACGGCAAAGAATCCTTATATCGAAGGATGGACCCGACACCGAAGTTGTCCCCACCTCAAACTTGTGCTGCCCTGATAGACCCAAGGGAGCCCTACAAACCGACATCAGGAACCTGGACTGTTGAGTTTTCTTTCCCGGGGGTAATGGAAAAAGGATGTGCCCAGGGGCCCCTGGCCCTGACTGCAAAAAATCCTTATATCGAAGGATGGACCCCACACCGAAGTTGTCCCCACCTCAAACTTGTGCGGCCCTGATAGACCCAAGGGAGCCCTACAAACTGACATCAGGAACCTGGACTGCTGAGTTTTCTTTCCCAGGGAAAATGGAAAAAGGATGTGCCCAGGGGCCCCATGCCCTGACTGCAAAAAATCCTTATATCGAAGGATGGACCCCACACCAAAGCTGTCCCCAACTCAAACTTGTGCTGACCTGATAGACCCAAGGGAGCCCTACAAACTGACATCAGGAACCTGGACTGCTGAGGTTTCTTTCCCAGGGAAAATGGAAAAAGGATGTGCCCAGGAGCCCCTGGCCCTGGGCCCCTGGACCTGACTGCAAAAAATCCTTATATGGAAGGATGGACCCCACACCGAAGTTGTCCCCACCTCAAACTTGTGCTGCCCTGATAGACCCAAGGGAGCCCTACAAACTGACATGAGGAACCTGGACTGCTGAGTTTTCTTTCCCAGGGAAAATGGAAAAAGGATGTGCCCAGGGTTCCCTGGCCGTGGGCTGAGCCATCACTACAAAAAAACCTTATATCAAACGATGACCCCACACCGAAGTTGTCCCCACCTCAAACTTGTGCTGCCCTGATAGACCCAAGGGAGCCCTACAAACTGACATCAGGAACCTGGACTGCTGAGTTTTCTTTCCCAGGGAAAATGGAAAAAGGATGTGCCCAGGGGCCCCTGGCCCTGACTGCAAAAAATCCTTATATCGAAGGATGGACCCCACACCGAAGTTGTCCCCACCTCAAACTTGTGCTGCCCTGATAGACCCAAGGGAGCCCTACAAACTGACATCAGGAACCTGGACTGCTGACTTTTCTTTCCCAGGGAAAATGGAAAAAGGATGTGCCCAGGGGCCCCTGGCCCTGACTGCAAAGAATCCTTATATCGAAGGATGGACCCCACACCGAAGTTGTCCCCACCTCAAACTTGTACTGCCCTGATAGACCCAAGGGAACCCTACAAACTGACAACAGGAACCTGGACTGCTGAGTTTTCTTTCCCAGGGAAAATGGAAAAAGGATGTGCCCAGGGGCCCCTGGCCCTCGGCTGGGCCATCACTACAAAAAATCCTTATATCGAAGGATGGACCCCACACTGAAGTTGTCTCCACCTCAAACTTGTGCTGCCCTGATACACCCAAGGGAGCCCTACAAACTGACATCAGGAACCTGGACTGCTGAGTTTTCTTTCCCAGGGAAAATGGCCAAAGGTTGTTCCCAGGGGCCCCTTGCCCTGACTGCAAAGAATCCTTATATCGAAGGATGGACCCCACACCGAAGTTGTCTACACCTCAGACTTTTGCTGCCCTGATAGACCCAAGGGAGCCCTACAAACTGACATCAGGAACCTGGACTGCTGAGTTTTCTTTCCCAGGGAAAATGGAAAAAGGATGTGCCCAGGGGCCCCTGGCCCTGACTGCAAAAAATCCTTATATCAAAGGATGGACCCCACACCGAAGTTGTCCCCTTCTCAAACTTGTGCTGCCCTGATAGACCCAAGGGAGCCCTACAAACTGACATCAGGAACCTGGACTGCTGAGTTTTCTTTCCCAGGGAAAATGGAAAAAGGATGTGCCCAGGGGCCCCTGGCCCTGGCTGCAAAAAATCCTTATATCGAAGGATGGACCCCACACCGAAATTGTCCCCACCTCAAACTTTTGCTGCCCTCATAGACCCAAGAGAGCCCTACAAACTGACATCAGGAACCTGGACTGCTGAGTATTCTTTCCCAGGGAAAATGGCCAAAGGTTGAGCCCAGGGGCCCCTGGCCCTGACTGCAAAAAATCCTTATATCGAAGGATGGACCCCACACCGAAGTTGTCCCCACCTCAAACTTGTGCTGCCCTGATAGACCCAAGGGAGCCCTACAAACTGACATCAGGAACCTGGACTGCTGAGTTTTCTTTCCCAGGGAAAATGGCCAAAGGTTGAGCCCAGGGGCTCCTAGCCCTGACTGCAAAAAATCCTTATATCGAAGGATGGACCCCACACTGAAGTTGTCCCCACCTCAAACTTGTGCTGCCCTGATAGACCCAAGGGAGCCCTACAAACTGACATCAGGAACCTGGACTGCTGAGTTTTCTTTCCCAGGGAAAATGGAAAAAGGATGTGCCCAGGGGCCCCTGGCCCTGGGCCCCTGGCCCTGACTACAAAAATCCTTATATCGAAGGATGGACCCCACACCGAAGTTGTCCCCACCTCAAACTTGTGCTGCCCTGATAGACCCAAGGGAGCCCCACAAACTGACATCAGGAACCTGGACTGCTGAGTTTTCTTTCCCAGGGAAAATGGAAAAAGGATGTGCCCAGGGGCCCCTGGCCCTGGGCTGGGACTCTCTGCAAAGAATACTTATATCGAAGGATGGACCCCAAACCGAGGATGTCCCCACCTCAAACTTGTGCTGCCCTGATACACCCAAGGGAGCCCTACAAACTGACATCAGGAACCTGGACTGCTGAGTTTTCTCTCCCAGGGAAAATGGAAAAAGGGTGTGCCCAGGGGCCCCTGGCCCTGGCTGCAAAAAATCCTTATATTGAAGGATGGACCCCACACCGAAGTTGTCCCCACCTCAAACTTGTGCTGCCCTCATAGACCCAAGGGAGCCCTACAAACTGACATCAGGAACCTGGACTGCTGAGTATTCTTTCCCAGGGAAAATGGCCAAAGGTTGAGCCCAGGGGCCCCTGGCCCTGGGCTGGGACTCTCTGCAAAGAATCCTTATATCGAAGGATGGACCCCAAACCGAGGATGTCCCCACCTCAAACTTGTGCTGCCCTGATAGACCCAAGGGAGCCCTACAAACTGACATCAGGAACCTGGACTGCTGAGTTTTCTTTCCCAGGGAAAATGGAAAAATGATGTGCCCAGGGGCCCCTGGCCCTGACTGCAAAAAATCCTTATATCGAAGGATGGACGCCACACCGAAGTTGTCCCCACATCAAACTTGTGCTGCCCTGATACACCCAAGGTAGCCCTACAAACTGACATCAGGAACCTGGACTGCTGAGTTTTCTTTCCCAGGGAAAATGGAAAAAGGATGTGCCCAGGGGCCCCTGGCCCTGGGCCCCTGGCCCTGACTGCGAAAAAGCCTTATATCAAAGGATGGACCCCACACCGAAGTTGTCCTCACCTCAAACTTGTGCTGCCGTTATAGACAAAAGGGAGCTCTACAAACTGACATCAGGAACCTGGACTGCTGAGTTTTTTTTCCCAGGGAAAATGAAAAAGGATGTGCCCAGGGGCCCCTGGCCCTGACTGCAAAAAATCCTTATATCGAAGGATGGACCCCACACTAAAGCTGTCCCCACCTCAAACTTGTGCTGCCCTGATAGACCCAAGGGAGCCCTACAAACTGACATCAGGAACCTGGACTGCTGAGTTTTCTTTCCCAGGGAAAATGGCCAAAGGATGTGCCCAGGGGCCCCTGGCCCTGACTGCAAAAAATCCTTATATCGAAGGATGGACCCCACACCGAAGTTGTCCCCACCTCAAACTTGTGCTGCCCTGATAGACCCAAGGGAGCCCTACAAACTGACATCAGGAACCTGGACTGCTGAGTTTTCTTTCCCAGGGAAAATGGAAAAAGGATGTGCCCAGGGGCCCCTGGCCCTGGGCTGTGGCCTGACGGCAAATAATCCTTATATCGAAGGATGGACCCGACACCGAAGTTGTCCCCACCTCAAACTTGTGCTGCCCTGATAGACCCAAGGGAGCCCTACAAACCGACATCAGGAACCTGGACTGTTGAGTTTTCTTTCCCAGGGAAAATGGAAAAAGGATGTGCCCAGGGGCCCCTGGCCCTGACTGCAAAAAATCCTTATATCGAAGGATGGACCCCACAACGAAGTTGTCCCCACCTCAAACTTGTGCTGCCCTGATACACCCAAGGGAGCCCTACAAACTGACATCAGGAACCTGGACTGCTGAGTTTTCTTTCCCAGGGAAAATGGAAAAAGGATGTGCCCAGGGGCCCCTGGCCCTGACTGCAAAAAATCCTTATATCGAAGGATGGACCCCACACTGAAGCTGTCCCCACCTCAAACTTGTGCTGCCCTGATAGACCCAAGGGAGCCCTACAAACTGACATCAGGAACCTGGACTGCTGAGTTTTCTTTCCCAGGGAAACTGGCCAGAGGATGTGCCCAGGGGCCCCTGGCCCTGGTCAGGGACCTCCCTACAAAAAATCCTTATATCGAAGGATGGACCCCACACTGAAGCTGTTCCCGCCTCAAACTTGTGCTGCCCTGATAGACCCAAGGGAGCCCTACAAACTGACATCAGGAACCTGGACTGCTGAGTTTTCTTTCCCAGGGAAAATGGAAAAAGGATGTGCACAGGGGCCCCGGGCCCTGACTGCAAAAAATCCTTATATCGAAGGATGGACCCCACACCGAACTTGTCCCCACCTCAAACTTGTGCTGCCCTGATAGACCCAAGGGAGCCCAACAAACTGACATCAGGAACCTGGACTGCTGAGTTCTCTTTCCCAGGCAAAATAGCCAAAGGATGTGCCCAGGGTCCCCTGGCCCTGGGCCCCTGGCCCTGACTGCAAAGAATCCTTATATCGAAGGATGGACCCCACACCGAAGTTGTCCCCACCTCAAACTTGTGCTGCCCTGATAGACCCAAGGGAGCCCTACAAACTGACATCAGGAACCTGGACTGCTGAGTTTTCTTTCCCAGGGAAAAAGGAAAAAGGATGTGCCCAGGGGTCCCTGGCCCTGGGCAGGGGCCTCACTGGAAAAAATCCTTATATCGAAGGATGGACCCCACACCGAAGTTGTCCTCACCTCAAACTTGTGCTGCCCTTATAGACAAAAGGGAGCTCTACAAACTGACATCAGGAACCTGGACTGCTGAGTTTTCTTTCCCAGGGAAAATGAAAAAGGATGTGCCCAGGGGCCCCTGGCCCTGACTGCAAAAAATCCTTATATCGAAGGATGGACCCCACACTGAAGCTGTCCCCACCTCAAACTTGTGCTGCCCTGATAGACCCAAGGGAGCCCTACAAACTGACATCAGGAACCTGGACTGCTGAGTTTTCTTTCCCAGGGAAACTGGCCAGAGGATGTGCCCAGGGGCCCCTGGCCCTGGTCAGGGACCTCCCTACAAAAAATCCTTATATCGAAGGATGGACCCCACACTGAAGCTGTTCCCGCCTCAAACTTGTGCTGCCCTGATAGACCCAAGGGAGCCCTACAAACTGACATCAGGAACCTGGACTGCTGAGTTTTCTTTCCCAGGGAAAATGGAAAAAGGATGTGCACAGGGGCCCCGGGCCCTGACTGCAAAAAATCCTTATATCGAAGGATGGACCCCACACCGAACTTGTCCCCACCTCAAACTTGTGCTGCCCTGATAGACCCAAGGGAGCCCAACAAACTGACATCAGGAACCTGGACTGCTGAGTTCTCTTTCCCAGGCAAAATAGCCAAAGGATGTGCCCAGGGTCCCCTGGCCCTGGGCCCCTGGCCCTGACTGCAAAGAATCCTTATATCGAAGGATGGACCCCACACCGAAGTTGTCCCCACCTCAAACTTGTGCTGCCCTGATAGACCCAAGGGAGCCCTACAAACTGACATCAGGAACCTGGACTGCTGAGTTTTCTTTCCCAGGGAAAAAGGAAAAAGGATGTGCCCAGGGGTCCCTGGCCCTGGGCAGGGGCCTCACTGGAAAAAATCCTTATATCGAAGGATGGACCCCACACCGAAGTTGTCCTCACCTCAAACTTGTGCTGCCCTTATAGACAAAAGGGAGCTCTACAAACTGACATCAGGAACCTGGACTGCTGAGTTTTCTTTCCCAGGGAAAATGAAAAAGGATGTGCCCAGGGGCCCCTGGCCCTGACTGCAAAAAATCCTTATATCGAAGGATGGACCCCACACTGAAGCTGTCCCCACCTCAAACTTGTGCTGCCCTGATAGACCCAAGGGAGCCCTACAAACTGACATCAGGAACCTGGACTGCTGAGTTTTCCTTCCCAGGGAAAATGGCCAAAGGATGTGCCCAGGGGCCCCTGGACCTGGTCAGGGACCTCACTACAAAAAATCCTTATATCGAAGGATGGACCCCACACTGAAGCTGTTCCCACCTTAAACTTGTGCTGCCCTGATAGACCCAAGGGAGCCCTACAAACTGACATCAGGAACCTGGACTGCTGAGTTTTCTTTCCCAGGGAAAATGGAAAAAGGATGTGCCCAGGGGCCCCTGGCCCTGACTGCAAAAAATCCTTATATCGAAGGATGGACCCCACACCGAAGTTGTCCCCACCTCAAACTTGTGCTGCCCTGATAGACCCAAGGGAGCCCTACAAACTGACATCAGGAACCTGGACTGCTGAGTTTTCTTTCCCAGGGAAAATGGAAAAAGCATGTGCCCAGGGGCCCCTGGCCCTGGGCCCCTGGCCCTGACTGCAAGAAATCCTTATATTGAAGGATGGACCCCACACCGAAGTTGTCCCCACCTCAAACTTGTGCTGCCCTGATAGACCCAAGGGAGCCCTACAAACTGACATCAGGAACCTGGACTGCTGAGTTTTCTTTCCCAGGCAAAATAGCCAAAGGATGTGCCCAGGGTCCCCTGGCCCTGGGCCCCTGGCCCTGACTGCAAAGAATCCTTATATCGAAGGATGGACCCCACACCGAAGTTGTCCCTACCTCAAACTTATGCTGCCCTGATAGACCCAAGGGAGCCCTACAAACTGACATCAGGAACCTGGACTGCTGAGTTTTCTTTCCCAGGGAAAAAGGAAAAAGGATGTGCCCAGGGGTCCCTGGCCCTGGGCAGGGGCCTCACTGGAAAAAATCCTTATATGGAAGGATGGACCCCACACGGAAGTTGTCCTCACCTCAAACTTGTGCTGCCCTTATAGACAAAAGGGAGCTCTACAAACTGACATCAGGAACCTGGACTGCTGAGTTTTCTTTCCCAGGGAAAATGAAAAAGGATGTGCCCAGGGGCCCCTGGCCCTGACTGCAAAAAATCCTTATATCGAAGGATGGACCCCACACTGAAGCTGTCCCCACCTCAAACTTGTGCTGCCCTGATAGACCGAAGGGAGCCCTACAAACTGACATCAGGAACCTGGACTGCTGAGTTTTCTTTCCCAGGGAAAATGGCCAAAGGATGTGCCCAGGGGCCCCTGGCCCTGACTGCAAAGAATCCTTATATCGAAGGATGGACCCCACACCGAAGTTGTCCCCACCTCAAACTTGTGCTGCCCTGATAGACCCAAGGGAGCCCTACAAACTGACATCAGGAACCTGGACTGCTGAGTTTTCTTTCCCAGGGAAAATGGAAAAAGGATGTGCCCAGGGGCCCCATGCCCTGACTGCAAAAAATCCTTATATCGAAGGATGGACCCCACACCGAAGTTGTCCCCACCTCAAACTTGTGCTGCCCTGATAGACCCAAGGGAGCCCTACAAACTGACATCAGGAACCTGGACTGCTGAGTTTTCTTTCCCAGGGAAAATGGAAAAAGCATGTGCCCAGGGACCCCTGGCCCTGGGCCCCTGGCCCTGACTGCAAGAAATCCTTATATTGAAGGATGGACCCCACACCGAAGTTGTCCCCACCTCAAACTTGTGCTGCCCTGATAGACCCAAGGGAGCCCTACAAACTGACATCAGGAACCTGGACTGCTGAGTTTTCTTTCCCAGGGAAAATGGAAAAAGGATGTGCCCAGGGGCCCCTGGCCCTGGGCTGTGGCCTGACGGCAAATAATCCTTATATCGAAGGATGGACCCGACACCGAAGTTGTCCCCACCTCAAACTTGTGCTGCCCTGATAGACCCAAGGGAGCCCTACAAACCGACATCAGGAACCTGGACTGTTGAGTTTTCTTTCCCAGGGAAAATGGAAAAAGGATGTGCCCAGGGGCCCCTGGCCCTGACTGCAAAAACTCCTTATATCGAAGGATGGACCCCACAACGAAGTTGTCCCCACCTCAAACTTGTGCTGCCCTGATACACCCAAGGGAGCCCTACAAACTGACATCAGGAACCTGGACTGCTGAGTTTTCTTTCCCAGGGAAAATGGAAAAAGGATGTGCCCAGGGGCCCCATGCCCTGACTGCAAAAAATCCTTATATCGAAGGATGGACCCCACACTGAAGCTGTCCCCACCTCAAACTTGTGCTGCCCTGATAGACCCAAGGGAGCCCTACAAACTGACATCAGGAACCTGGACTGCTGAGTTTTCTTTCCCAGGGAAACTGGCCAGAGGATGTGCCCAGGGGCCCCTGGCCCTGGTCAGGGACCTCCCTACAAAAAATCCTTATATCGAAGGATGGACCCCACACTGAAGCTGTTCCCACCTCAAACTTGTGCTGCCCTGATAGACCCAAGGGAGCCCTACAAACTGACATAAGGAACCTGGACTGCTGAGTTTTCTTTCCCAGGGAAAATGGAAAAAGGATGTGCACAGGGGCCCCGGGCCCTGACTGCAAAAAATCCTTATATCGAAGGATGGACCCCACACCGAACTTGTCCCCACCTCAAACTTGTGCTGCCCTGATAGACCCAAGGGAGCCCTACAAACTGACATCAGGAACCTGGACTGCTGAGTTCTCTTTCCCAGGCAAAATAGCCAAAGGATGTGCCCAGGGTCCCCTGGCCCTGGGCCCCTGGCCCTGACTGCAAAGAATCCTTATATCGAAGGATGGACCCCACACCGAAGTTGTCCCCACCTCAAACTTGTGCTGCCCTGATAGACCCAAGGGAGCCCTACAAACTGACATCAGGAACCTGGACTGCTGAGTTTTCTTTCCCAGGGAAAAAGGAAAAAGGATGTGCCCAGGGGTCCCTGGCCCTGGGCAGGGGCCTCACTGGAAAAAATCCTTATATCGAAGGATGGACCCCACACCGAAGTTGTCCTCACCTCAAACTTGTGCTGCCCTTATAGACAAAAGGGAGCTCTACAAACTGACATCAGGAACCTGGACTGCTGAGTTTTCTTTCCCAGGGAAAATGAAAAAGGATGTGCCCAGGGGCCCCTGGCCCTGACTGCAAAAAATCCTTATATCGAAGGATGGACCCCACACTGAAGCTGTCCCCACCTCAAACTTGTGCTGCCCTGATAGACCCAAGGGAGCCCTACAAACTGACATCAGGAACCTGGACTGCTGAGTTTTCTTTCCCAGGGAAAATGGAAAAAGCATGTGCCCAGGGGCCCCTGGCCCTGGGCCCCTGGCCCTGACTGCAAGAAATCCTTATATTGAAGGATGGACCCCACACCGAAGTTGTCCCCACCTCAAACTTGTGCTGCCCTGATAGACCCAAGGGAGCCCTACAAACTGACATCAGGAACCTGGACTGCTGAGTTTTCTTTCCCAGGGAAAATGGAAAAAGGATGTGCCCAGGGGCCCCTGGCCTTGGGCTGTGGCCTGACGGCAAATAATCCTTATATCGAAGGATGGACCCGACACCGAAGTTGTCCCCACCTCAAACTTGTGCTGCCCTGATAGACCCAAGGGAGCCATACAAACCGACATCAGGAACCTGGACTGTTGAGTTTTCTTTCCCAGGGAAAATGGAAAAAGGATGTGCCCAGGGGCCCCTGGCCCTGACTGCAAAAAATCCTTATATCGAAGGATGGACCCCACACCGAAGTTGTCCCCACCTCAAACTTGTGCTGCCCTGATAGACCCAAGGGAGCCCTACAAACTGACATCAGGAACCTGGACTGCTGAGTTTTTTCCCCAGGGAAAATGGATAAAGGATGTGCCCAGGGGCCCATGGCCCTGGTCAGGGCCCTCACTACAAAAAATTCTTATATCGAAGGATGGACCCCACACCGAAGTTGTCTCCACCTCAAACTTGTGCTGCCCTGATAGACCCAAGGGAGCCCTACAAACTGACATCAGGAACCTGGACTGCTGAGTTTTCTTTCCCAGGGAAAATGGCCAAAGGTTGTGCCCAGGGGCCCCTGGCCCTGACTGCAAAAAATCCTTATATCGAAGGATGGACCCCACACCGAAGTTGTCCCCACCTCAAACTTGTGCTGCCCTGATAGACCCAAGGGAGCCCTACAAACTGACATCAGGAACCTGGACTGCTGACTTTTCTTTCCCAGGGAAAATGGAAAAAGGATGTGCCCAGGGGCCCCTGGCCCTGACTGCAAAGAATCCTTATATCGAAGGATGGACCCCACACCGAAGTTGTCCCCACCTCAAACTTGTACTGCCCTGATAGACCCAAGGGAACCCTACAAACTGACAACAGGAACCTGGACTGCTGAGTTTTCTTTCCCAGGGAAAATGGAAAAAGGATGTGCCCAGGGGCCCCTGGCCCTCGGCTGGGCCATCACTACAAAAAATCCTTATATCGAAGGATGGACCCCACACTGAAGTTGTCTCCACCTCAAACTTGTGCTGCCCTGATACACCCAAGGGAGCCCTACAAACTGACATCAGGAACCTGGACTGCTGAGTTTTCTTTCCCAGGGAAAATGGCCAAAGGTTGTTCCCAGGGGCCCCTTGCCCTGACTGCAAAGAATCCTTATATCGAAGGATGGACCCCACACCGAAGTTGTCTACACCTCAGACTTTTGCTGCCCTGATAGACCCAAGGGAGCCCTACAAACTGACATCAGGAACCTGGACTGCTGAGTTTTCTTTCCCAGGGAAAATGGAAAAAGGATGTGCCCAGGGGCCCCTGGCCCTGACTGCAAAAAATCCTTATATCAAAGGATGGACCCCACACCGAAGTTGTCCCCTTCTCAAACTTGTGCTGCCCTGATAGACCCAAGGGAGCCCTACAAACTGACATCAGGAACCTGGACTGCTGAGTTTTCTTTCCCAGGGAAAATGGAAAAAGGATGTGCCCAGGGGCCCCTGGCCCTGGCTGCAAAAAATCCTTATATCGAAGGATGGACCCCACACCGAAATTGTCCCCACCTCAAACTTTTGCTGCCCTCATAGACCCAAGAGAGCCCTACAAACTGACATCAGGAACCTGGACTGCTGAGTATTCTTTCCCAGGGAAAATGGCCAAAGGTTGAGCCCAGGGGCCCCTGGCCCTGACTGCAAAAAATCCTTATATCGAAGGATGGACCCCACACCGAAGTTGTCCCCACCTCAAACTTGTGCTGCCCTGATAGACCCAAGGGAGCCCTACAAACTGACATCAGGAACCTGGACTGCTGAGTTTTCTTTCCCAGGGAAAATGGCCAAAGGTTGAGCCCAGGGGCTCCTAGCCCTGACTGCAAAAAATCCTTATATCGAAGGATGGACCCCACACTGAAGTTGTCCCCACCTCAAACTTGTGCTGCCCTGATAGACCCAAGGGAGCCCTACAAACTGACATCAGGAACCTGGACTGCTGAGTTTTCTTTCCCAGGGAAAATGGAAAAAGGATGTGCCCAGGGGCCCCTGGCCCTGGGCCCCTGGCCCTGACTACAAAAATCCTTATATCGAAGGATGGACCCCACACCGAAGTTGTCCCCACCTCAAACTTGTGCTGCCCTGATAGACCCAAGGGAGCCCCACAAACTGACATCAGGAACCTGGACTGCTGAGTTTTCTTTCCCAGGGAAAATGGAAAAAGGATGTGCCCAGGGGCCCCTGGCCCTGGGCTGGGACTCTCTGCAAAGAATACTTATATCGAAGGATGGACCCCAAACCGAGGATGTCCCCACCTCAAACTTGTGCTGCCCTGATACACCCAAGGGAGCCCTACAAACTGACATCAGGAACCTGGACTGCTGAGTTTTCTCTCCCAGGGAAAATGGAAAAAGGGTGTGCCCAGGGGCCCCTGGCCCTGGCTGCAAAAAATCCTTATATTGAAGGATGGACCCCACACCGAAGTTGTCCCCACCTCAAACTTGTGCTGCCCTCATAGACCCAAGGGAGCCCTACAAACTGACATCAGGAACCTGGACTGCTGAGTATTCTTTCCCAGGGAAAATGGCCAAAGGTTGAGCCCAGGGGCCCCTGGCCCTGGGCTGGGACTCTCTGCAAAGAATCCTTATATCGAAGGATGGACCCCAAACCGAGGATGTCCCCACCTCAAACTTGTGCTGCCCTGATAGACCCAAGGGAGCCCTACAAACTGACATCAGGAACCTGGACTGCTGAGTTTTCTTTCCCAGGGAAAATGGAAAAATGATGTGCCCAGGGGCCCCTGGCCCTGACTGCAAAAAATCCTTATATCGAAGGATGGACGCCACACCGAAGTTGTCCCCACCTCAAACTTGTGCTGCCCTGATACACCCAAGGTAGCCCTACAAACTGACATCAGGAACCTGGACTGCTGAGTTTTCTTTCCCAGGGAAAATGGAAAAAGGATGTGCCCAGGGGCCCCTGGCCCTGGGCCCCTGGCCCTGACTGCGAAAAAGCCTTATATCAAAGGATGGACCCCACACCGAAGTTGTCCTCACCTCAAACTTGTGCTGCCGTTATAGACAAAAGGGAGCTCTACAAACTGACATCAGGAACCTGGACTGCTGAGTTTTTTTTCCCAGGGAAAATGAAAAAGGATGTGCCCAGGGGCCCCTGGCCCTGACTGCAAAAAATCCTTATATCGAAGGATGGACCCCACACTAAAGCTGTCCCCACCTCAAACTTGTGCTGCCCTGATAGACCCAAGGGAGCCCTACAAACTGACATCAGGAACCTGGACTGCTGAGTTTTCTTTCCCAGGGAAAATGGCCAAAGGATGTGCCCAGGGGCCCCTGGCCCTGACTGCAAAAAATCCTTATATCGAAGGATGGACCCCACACCGAAGTTGTCCCCACCTCAAACTTGTGCTGCCCTGATAGACCCAAGGGAGCCCTACAAACTGACATCAGGAACCTGGACTGCTGAGTTTTCTTTCCCAGGGAAAATGGAAAAAGGATGTGCCCAGGGGCCCCTGGCCCTGGGCTGTGGCCTGACGGCAAATAATCCTTATATCGAAGGATGGACCCGACACCGAAGTTGTCCCCACCTCAAACTTGTGCTGCCCTGATAGACCCAAGGGAGCCCTACAAACCGACATCAGGAACCTGGACTGTTGAGTTTTCTTTCCCAGGGAAAATGGAAAAAGGATGTGCCCAGGGGCCCCTGGCCCTGACTGCAAAAAATCCTTATATCGAAGGATGGACCCCACAACGAAGTTGTCCCCACCTCAAACTTGTGCTGCCCTGATACACCCAAGGGAGCCCTACAAACTGACATCAGGAACCTGGACTGCTGAGTTTTCTTTCCCAGGGAAAATGGAAAAAGGATGTGCCCAGGGGCCCCTGGCCCTGACTGCAAAAAATCCTTATATCGAAGGATGGACCCCACACTGAAGCTGTCCCCACCTCAAACTTTTGCTGCCCTGATAGACCCAAGGGAGCCCTACAAACTGACATCAGGAACCTGGACTGCTGAGTTTTCTTTCCCAGGGAAACTGGCCAGAGGATGTGCCCAGGGGCCCCTGGCCCTGGTCAGGGACCTCCCTACAAAAAATCCTTATATCGAAGGATGGACCCCACACTGAAGCTGTTCCCGCCTCAAACTTGTGCTGCCCTGATAGACCCAAGGGAGCCCTACAAACTGACATCAGGAACCTGGACTGCTGAGTTTTCTTTCCCAGGGAAAATGGAAAAAGGATGTGCACAGGGGCCCCGGGCCCTGACTGCAAAAAATCCTTATATCGAAGGATGGACCCCACACCGAACTTGTCCCCACCTCAAACTTGTGCTGCCCTGATAGACCCAAGGGAGCCCAACAAACTGACATCAGGAACCTGGACTGCTGAGTTCTCTTTCCCAGGCAAAATAGCCAAAGGATGTGCCCAGGGTCCCCTGGCCCTGGGCCCCTGGCCCTGACTGCAAAGAATCCTTATATCGAAGGATGGACCCCACACCGAAGTTGTCCCCACCTCAAACTTGTGCTGCCCTGATAGACCCAAGGGAGCCCTACAAACTGACATCAGGAACCTGGACTGCTGAGTTTTCTTTCCCAGGGAAAAAGGAAAAAGGATGTGCCCAGGGGTCCCTGGCCCTGGGCAGGGGCCTCACTGGAAAAAATCCTTATATCGAAGGATGGACCCCACACCGAAGTTGTCCTCACCTCAAACTTGTGCTGCCCTTATAGACAAAAGGGAGCTCTACAAACTGACATCAGGAACCTGGACTGCTGAGTTTTCTTTCCCAGGGAAAATGAAAAAGGATGTGCCCAGGGGCCCCTGGCCCTGACTGCAAAAAATCCTTATATCGAAGGATGGACCCCACACTGAAGCTGTCCCCACCTCAAACTTGTGCTGCCCTGATAGACCCAAGGGAGCCCTACAAACTGACATCAGGAACCTGGACTGCTGAGTTTTCCTTCCCAGGGAAAATGGCCAAAGGATGTGCCCAGGGGCCCCTGGACCTGGTCAGGGACCTCACTACAAAAAATCCTTATATCGAAGGATGGACCCCACACTGAAGCTGTTCCCACCTTAAACTTGTGCTGCCCTGATAGACCCAAGGGAGCCCTACAAACTGACATCAGGAACCTGGACTGCTGAGTTTTCTTTCCCAGGGAAAATGGAAAAAGGATGTGCACAGGGGCCCCTGGCCCTGACTGCAAAAAATCCTTATATCGAAGGATGGACCCCACACCGAAGTTGTCCCCACCTCAAACTTGTGCTGCCCTGATAGACCCAAGGGAGCCCTACAAACTGACATCAGGAACCTGGACTGCTGAGTTTTCTTTCCCAGGGAAAATGGAAAAAGCATGTGCCCAGGGGCCCCTGGCCCTGGGCCCCTGGCCCTGACTGCAAGAAATCCTTATATTGAAGGATGGACCCCACACCGAAGTTGTCCCCACCTCAAACTTGTGCTGCCCTGATAGACCCAAGGGAGCCCTACAAACTGACATCAGGAACCTGGACTGCTGAGTTTTCTTTCCCAGGCAAAATAGCCAAAGGATGTGCCCAGGGTCCCCTGGCCCTGGGCCCCTGGCCCTGACTGCAAAGAATCCTTATATCGAAGGATGGACCCCACACCGAAGTTGTCCCTACCTCAAACTTATGCTGCCCTGATAGACCCAAGGGAGCCCTACAAACTGACATCAGGAACCTGGACTGCTGAGTTTTCTTTCCCAGGGAAAAAGGAAAAAGGATGTGCCCAGGGGTCCCTGGCCCTGGGCAGGGGCCTCACTGGAAAAAATCCTTATATGGAAGGATGGACCCCACACGGAAGTTGTCCTCACCTCAAACTTGTGCTGCCCTTATAGACAAAAGGGAGCTCTACAAACTGACATCAGGAACCTGGACTGCTGAGTTTTCTTTCCCAGGGAAAATGAAAAAGGATGTGCCCAGGGGCCCCTGGCCCTGACTGCAAAAAATCCTTATATCGAAGGATGGACCCCACACTGAAGCTGTCCCCACCTCAAACTTGTGCTGCCCTGATAGACCGAAGGGAGCCCTACAAACTGACATCAGGAACCTGGACTGCTGAGTTTTCTTTCCCAGGGAAAATGGCCAAAGGATGTGCCCAGGGGCCCCTGGCCCTGACTGCAAAGAATCCTTATATCGAAGGATGGACCCCACACCGAAGTTGTCCCCACCTCAAACTTGTGCTGCCCTGATAGACCCAAGGGAGCCCTACAAACTGACATCAGGAACCTGGACTGCTGAGTTTTCTTTCCCAGGGAAAATGGAAAAAGGATGTGCCCAGGGGCCCCATGCCCTGACTGCAAAAAATCCTTATATCGAAGGATGGACCCCACACCGAAGTTGTCCCCACCTCAAACTTGTGCTGCCCTGATAGACCCAAGGGAGCCCTACAAACTGACATCAGGAACCTGGACTGCTGAGTTTTCTTTCCCAGGGAAAATGGAAAAAGCATGTGCCCAGGGACCCCTGGCCCTGGGCCCCTGGCCCTGACTGCAAGAAATCCTTATATTGAAGGATGGACCCCACACCGAAGTTGTCCCCACCTCAAACTTGTGCTGCCCTGATAGACCCAAGGGAGCCCTACAAACTGACATCAGGAACCTGGACTGCTGAGTTTTCTTTCCCAGGGAAAATGGAAAAAGGATGTGCCCAGGGGCCCCTGGCCCTGGGCTGTGGCCTGACGGCAAATAATCCTTATATCGAAGGATGGACCCGACACCGAAGTTGTCCCCACCTCAAACTTGTGCTGCCCTGATAGACCCAAGGGAGCCCTACAAACCGACATCAGGAACCTGGACTGTTGAGTTTTCTTTCCCAGGGAAAATGGAAAAAGGATGTGCCCAGGGGCCCCTGGCCCTGACTGCAAAAACTCCTTATATCGAAGGATGGACCCCACAACGAAGTTGTCCCCACCTCAAACTTGTGCTGCCCTGATACACCCAAGGGAGCCCTACAAACTGACATCAGGAACCTGGACTGCTGAGTTTTCTTTCCCAGGGAAAATGGAAAAAGGATGTGCCCAGGGGCCCCATGCCCTGACTGCAAAAATCCTTATATCGAAGGATGGACCCCACACTGAAGCTGTCCCCACCTCAAACTTGTGCTGCCCTGATAGACCCAAGGGAGCCCTACAAACTGACATCAGGAACCTGGACTGCTGAGTTTTCTTTCCCAGGGAAACTGGCCAGAGGATGTGCCCAGGGGCCCCTGGCCCTGGTCAGGGACCTCCCTACAAAAAATCCTTATATCGAAGGATGGACCCCACACTGAAGCTGTTCCCACCTCAAACTTGTGCTGCCCTGATAGACCCAAGGGAGCCCTACAAACTGACATAAGGAACCTGGACTGCTGAGTTTTCTTTCCCAGGGAAAATGGAAAAAGGATGTGCACAGGGGCCCCGGGCCCTGACTGCAAAAAATCCTTATATCGAAGGATGGACCCCACACCGAACTTGTCCCCACCTCAAACTTGTGCTGCCCTGATAGACCCAAGGGAGCCCTACAAACTGACATCAGGAACCTGGACTGCTGAGTTCTCTTTCCCAGGCAAAATAGCCAAAGGATGTGCCCAGGGTCCCCTGGCCCTGGGCCCCTGGCCCTGACTGCAAAGAATCCTTATATCGAAGGATGGACCCCACACCGAAGTTGTCCCCACCTCAAACTTGTGCTGCCCTGATAGACCCAAGGGAGCCCTACAAACTGACATCAGGAACCTGGACTGCTGAGTTTTCTTTCCCAGGGAAAAAGGAAAAAGGATGTGCCCAGGGGTCCCTGGCCCTGGGCAGGGGCCTCACTGGAAAAAATCCTTATATCGAAGGATGGACCCCACACCGAAGTTGTCCTCACCTCAAACTTGTGCTGCCCTTATAGACAAAAGGGAGCTCTACAAACTGACATCAGGAACCTGGACTGCTGAGTTTTCTTTCCCAGGGAAAATGAAAAAGGATGTGCCCAGGGGCCCCTGGCCCTGACTGCAAAAAATCCTTATATCGAAGGATGGACCCCACACTGAAGCTGTCCCCACCTCAAACTTGTGCTGCCCTGATAGACCCAAGGGAGCCCTACAAACTGACATCAGGAACCTGGACTGCTGAGTTTTCTTTCCCAGGGAAAATGGAAAAAGCATGTGCCCAGGGGCCCCTGGCCCTGGGCCCCTGGCCCTGACTGCAAGAAATCCTTATATTGAAGGATGGACCCCACACCGAAGTTGTCCCCACCTCAAACTTGTGCTGCCCTGATAGACCCAAGGGAGCCCTACAAACTGACATCAGGAACCTGGACTGCTGAGTTTTCTTTCCCAGGGAAAATGGAAAAAGGATGTGCCCAGGGGCCCCTGGCCTTGGGCTGTGGCCTGACGGCAAATAATCCTTATATCGAAGGATGGACCCGACACCGAAGTTGTCCCCACCTCAAACTTGTGCTGCCCTGATAGACCCAAGGGAGCCATACAAACCGACATCAGGAACCTGGACTGTTGAGTTTTCTTTCCCAGGGAAAATGGAAAAAGGATGTGCCCAGGGGCCCCTGGCCCTGACTGCAAAAAATCCTTATATCGAAGGATGGACCCCACACCGAAGTTGTCCCCACCTCAAACTTGTGCTGCCCTGATAGACCCAAGGGAGCCCTACAAACTGACATCAGGAACCTGGACTGCTGAGTTTTCTTTCCCAGGCAAAATAGCCAAAGGATGTGCCCAGGGTCCCCTGGCCCTGGGCCCCTGGCCCTGACTGCAAAGAATCCTTATATCGAAGGATGGACCCCACACCGAAGTTGTCCCTACCTCAAACTTGTGCTGCCCTGATAGACCCAAGGGAGCCCTACAAACTGACATCAGGAACCTGGACTGCTGACTTTTCTTTCCCAGGGAAAAAGGAAAAAGGATGTGCCCAGGGGTCCCTGGCCCTGGGCAGGGGCCTCACTGGAAAAAATCCTTATATGGAAGGATGGACCCCACACCGAAGTTGTCCTCACCTCAAACTTGTGCTGCCCTTATCGACAAAAGGGAGCTCTACAAACTGACATCAGGAACCTGGACTGCTGAGTTTTCTTTCCCAGGGAAAATGAAAAAGGATGTGCCCAGGGGCCCCTGGCCCTGACTGCAAAAAATCCTTATATCGAAGGATGGACCCCACACTGAAGCTGTCCCCACCTCAAACTTGTGCTGCCCTGATAGACCGAAGGGAGCCCTACAAACTGACATCAGGAACCTGGACTGCTGAGTTTTCTTTCCCAGGGAAAATGGCCAAAGGATGTGCCCAGGGGCCCCTGGCCCTGACTGCAAAAAATACTTATAGCGAAGGATGGACCCCACACCGAAGTTGTCCCCACCTCAAACTTGTGCTGCCCTGATAGACCCAAGGGAGCCCTACAAACTGACATCAGGAACCTGGACTGCTGAGTTTTCTTTCCCAGGGAAAATGGAAAAAGGATGTGCCCAGGGGCCCCATGCCCTGACTGCAAAAAATCCTTATATCGAAGGATGGACCCCACACCAAAGCTGTCCCAAACTCAAACTTGTGCTGCCCTGATAGACCCAAGGGAGCCCTACAAACTGACATCAGGAACCTGGACTGCTGAGTTTTCTTTCCCAGGGAAAATGGAAAAAGCATGTGCCCAGGGGCCCCTGGCCCTGGGCCCCTGGCCCTGACTGCAAGAAATCCTTATATTGAAGGATGGACCCCACACCGAAGTTGTCCCCACCTCAAACTTGTGCTGCCCTGATAGACCCAAGGGAGCCCTACAAACTGACATCAGGAACCTGGACTGCTGAGTTTTCTTTCCCAGGGAAAATGGAAAAAGGATGTGCCCAGGGGCCCCTGGCCCTGGGCTGTGGCCTGACGGCAAATAATCCTTATATCGAAGGATGGACCCGACACCGAAGTTGTCCCCACCTCAAACTTGTGCTGCCCTGATAGACCCAAGGGAGCCCTACAAACCGACATCAGGAACCTGGACTGTTGAGTTTTCTTTCCCAGGGAAAATGGAAAAAGGATGTGCCCAGGGGCCCCTGGCCCTGACTGCAAAAAATCCTTATATCGAAGGATGGACCCCACAACGAAGTTGTCCCCACCTCAAACTTGTGCGGCCCTGATAGACCCAAGGGAGCCCTACAAACTGACATCAGGAACCTGGACTGCTGAGTTTTCTTTCCCAGGGAAAATGGAAAAAGGATGTGCCCAGGGGCCCCATGTCCTGACTGCAAAAAATCCTTATATCGAAGGATGGACCCCACACCAAAGCTGTCCCCAACTCAAACTTGTGCTGACCTGATAGACCCAAGGGAGCCCTACAAACTGACATCAGGAACCTGGACTGCTGAGTTTTCTTTCCCAGGGAAAATGGAAAAAGCATGTGCCCAGGGGCCCCTGGCCCTGGGCCCCTGGCCCTGACTGCAAGAAATCCTTATATTGAAGGATGGACCCCAGACCGAAGTTGTCCCCACCTCAAACTTGTGCTGCCCTGATAGACCCAAGGGAGCCCTACAAACTGACATCAGGAACCTGGACTGCTGAGTTTTCTTTCCCAGGGAAAATGGAAAAAGGATGTGCCCAGGGGCCCCTGGCCCTGGGCTGTGGCCTGACGGCAAATAATCCTTATATCGAAGGATGGACCCGACACCGAAGTTGTCCCCACCTCAAACTTGTGCTGCCCTGATAGACCCAAGGGAGCCCTACAAACCGACATCAGGAACCTGGACTGTTGAGTTTTCTTTCCCAGGGAAAATGGAAAAAGGATGTGCCCAGGGGTCCCTGGCCCTGACTGCAAAAAATCCTTATATCGAAGGATGGACCCCACACCGAAGTTGTCCCCACCTCAAACTTGTGCGGCCCTGATAGACCCAAGGGAGCCCTACAAACTGACATCAGGAACCTGGACTGCTGAGTTTTCTTTCCCAGGGAAAATGGAAAAAGGATGTGCCCAGGGGCCCCATGCCCTGACTGCAAAAAATCCTTATATCGAAGGATGGACCCCACACCAAAGCTGTCCCCAACTCAAACTTGTGCTGACCTGATAGACCCAAGGGTGCCCTACAAACTGACATCAGGAACCTGGACTGCTGAGGTTTCTTTCCCAGGGAAAATGGAAAAAGGATGTGCCCAGGGGCCCCTGGTCCTGGGCTGGGCCTCACTGCAAAAAATCCTTATATCGAAGGATGGACCCCACACCGAAGTTGTCCCCACCTCAAACTTGTGCTGCCCTGATAGACCCAAGGGAGCCCTACAAACTGACATCAGGAACCTGGACTGCTAAGTTTTCTTTCCCAGGGAAAATGGAAAAAGGATGTGCCCAGGGGCCCCTGGCCATGACTACAAAAAATCCTTATATCGAAGGATGGACCCCACACTGCAGCTGTCCCCACCTCAAACTTGTGCTGCCCTGATAGACCCAAGGGAGCCCTACAAACTGACATCAGGAACCTGGACTGCTGAGTTTTCTTTCCCAGGGAAACTGGCCAGAGGATGTGCCCAGGGGCCCCTGGCCGTGGTCAGGGACCTCCGTACAAAAAATCCTTATATCGAAGGATGGATCCCACACTGAAGCTGTTCCCGCCTGAAACTTGTGCTGCCCTGATAGACCCAAGGGTGCCCTACAAACTGACATCAGGAACCTGGACTGCTGAGGTTTCTTTCCCAGGGAAAATGGAAAAAGGATGTGCCCAGGGGCCCCTGGTCCTGGGCTGGGCCTCAATGCAAAAAATCCTTATATCGAAGGATGGACCCCACACCGAAGTTGTCCCCACCTCAAACTTGTGCTGCCCTGATAGACCCAAGGGAGCCCTACAAACTGACATCAGGAACCTGGACTGCTGAGTTTTCTTTCCCAGGGAAAATGGAAAAAGGATGTGCCCAGGGGCCCCTGGCCCTGGGCTGTGGCCTGACGGCAAATAATCCTTATATCGAAGGATGGACCCGACACCGAAGTTGTCCCCACCTCAAACTTGTGCTGCCCTGATAGACCCAAGGGAGCCCTACAAACTGACATCAGGAACCTGGACTGCTGAGTTTTCTTTCCCAGGGAAAATGGAAAAAGGATGTGCACAGGGGCCCCGGGCTCTGACTGCAAAAAATCCTTATATCGAAGGATGGACCCCACACCGAAGTTGTCCCCACCTCTAACTTGTGCTGCCCTGATAGACCCAAGGGAGCCCTACAAACTGACATCAGGAACCTGGACTGCTGAGTTTTCTTTCCCAGGGAAAAAGGAAAAAGGATGTGCCCAGGGGTCCCTGGCCCTGGGCAGGGGCCTCACTGGAAAAAATCCTTATATCGAAGGATGGACCCCACACCGAAGTTGTCCCCACCTCAAACTTGTGCTGCCCTGATAGACCCAAGGGAGCCCTACAAACTGACATCAGGAACCTGGACTGCTGAGTTTTCTTTCCCAGGGAAAATGGCCAAAGGATGTGCCCAGGGGCCCCTGGCCATGACTGCAAAAAATCCTTATATCGAAGGATGGACCCCACACCGAAGTTGTCCCCACCTCAAACTTGTGCTGCCCTGATAGACCCAAGGGAGCCCTACAAACTGACATCAGGAACCTGGACTGCTGAGTTTTCTTTCCCAGGGAAAATGGAAAAAGCATGTGCCCAGGGGCCCCTGGCCCTGGGCCCCTGGCCCTGACTGCAAGAAATCCTTATATTGAAGGATGGACCCCACACCGAAGTTGTCCCCACCTCAAACTTGTGCTGCCCTGATAGACCCAAGGGAGCCCTACAAACTGACATCAGGAACCTGGACTGCTGAGTTTTCTTTCCCAGGGAAAATGGAAAAAGGATGTGCCCAGGGGCCCCTGGCCCTGGGCTGTGGCCTGACGGCAAAGAATCCTTATATCGAAGGATGGACCCGACACCGAAGTTGTCCCCACCTCAAACTTGTGCTGCCCTGATAGACCCAAGGGAGCCCTACAAACCGACATCAGGAACCTGGACTGTTGAGTTTTCTTTCCCAGGGAAAATGGAAAAAGGATGTGCCCAGGGGCCCCTGGCCCTGACTGCAAAAAATCCTTATATCGAAGGATGGACCCCACAACGAAGTTGTCCCCACCTCAAACTTGTGCGGCCCTGATAGACCCAAGGGAGCCCTACAAACTGACATCAGGAACCTGGACTGCTGAGTTTTCTTTCCCAGGGAAAATGGAAAAAGGATGTGCCCAGGGGCCCCATGCCCTGACTGCAAAAAATCCTTATATCGAAGGATGGACCCCACACCAAAGCTGTCCCCAACTCAAACTTGTGCTGACCTGATAGACCCAAGGGAGCCCTACAAACTGACATCAGGAACCTGGACTGCTGAGTTTTCTTTCCCAGGGAAAATGGAAAAAGCATGTGCCCAGGGGCCCCTGGCCCTGGGCCCCTGGCCCTGACTGCAAGAAATCCTTATATTGAAGGATGGACCCCACACCGAAGTTGTCCCCACCTCAAACTTGTGCTGCCCTGATAGACCCAAGGGAGCCCTACAAACTGACATCAGGAACCTGGACTGCTGAGTTTTCTTTCCCAGGGAAAATGGAAAAAGGATGTGCCCAGGGGCCCCTGGCCATGACTACAAAAAATCCTTATATCGAAGGATGGACCCCACACTGAAGCTGTCCCCACCTCAAACTTGTGCTGCCCTGATAGACCCAAGGGAGCCCTACAAACTGACATCAGGAACCTGGACTGCTGAGTTTTCTTTCCCAGGGAAACTGGCCAGAGGATGTGCCCAGGGGCCCCTGGCCGTGGTCAGGGACCTCCGTACAAAAAATCCTTATATCGAAGGATGGATCCCACACTGAAGCTGTTCCCGCCTCAAACTTGTGCTGCCCTGATAGACCCAAGGGTGCCCTACAAACTGACATCAGGAACCTGGACTGCTGAGGTTTCTTTCCCAGGGAAAATGGAAAAAGGATGTGCCCAGGGGCCCCTGGTCCTGGGCTGGGCCTCAATGCAAAAAATCCTTATATCGAAGGATGGACCCCACACCGAAGTTGTCCCCACCTCAAACTTGTGCTGCCCTGATAGACCCAAGGGAGCCCTACAAACTGACATCAGGAACCTGGACTGCTGAGTTTTCTTTCCCAGGGAAAATGGAAAAAGGATGTGCCCAGGGGCCCCTGGCCCTGGGCTGTGGCCTGACGGCAAATAATCCTTATATCGAAGGATGGACCCGACACCGAAGTTGTCCCCACCTCAAACTTGTGCTGCCCTGATAGACCCAAGGGAGCCCTACAAACTGACATCAGGAACCTGGACTGCTGAGTTTTCTTTCCCAGGGAAAATGGAAAAAGGATGTGCACAGGGGCCCCGGGCTCTGACTGCAAAAAATCCTTATATCGAAGGATGGACCCCACACCAAAGCTGTCCCCACCTCAAACTTGTGCTGCCCTGATAGACCCAAGGGAGCCCTACAAACTGACATCAGGAACCTGGACTGCTGACTTTTCTTTCCCAGGGAAAATGGAAAAAGGATGTGCCCAGGGGTCCCTGGCCCTGGGCAGGGGCCTCACTGGAAAAAATCCTTATATCGAAGGATGGACCCCACACGGAAGTTGTCCTCACCTCAAACTTGTGCTGCCCTTATAGACAAAAGGGAGCTCTACAAACTGACATCAGGAACCTGGACTGCTGAGTTTTCTTTCCCAGGGAAAATGAAAAAGGATGTGCCCAGGGGCCCCTGGCCCTGACTGCAAAAAATCCTTATATCGAAGGATGGACCCCACACTGAAGCTGTCCCCACCTCAAACTTGTGCTGCCCTGATAGACCGAAGGGAGCCCTACAAACTGACATCAGGAACCTGGACTGCTGAGTTTTCTTTCCCAGGGAAAATGGCCAAAGGATGTGCCCAGGGGCCCCTGGCCCTGACTGCAAAGAATCCTTATATCGAAGGATGGACCCCACACCGAAGTTGTCCCCACCTCAAACTTGTGCTGCCCTGATAGACCCAAGGGAGCCCTACAAACTGACATCAGGAACCTGGACTGCTGAGTTTTCTTTCCCAGGGAAAATGGAAAAAGGATGTGCCCAGGGGCCCCATGCCCTGACTGCAAAAAATCCTTATATCGAAGGATGGACCCCACACCGAAGTTGTCCCCACCTCAAACTTGTGCTGCCCTGATAGACCCAAGGGAGCCCTACAAACTGACATCAGGAACCTGGACTGCTGAGTTTTCTTTCCCAGGGAAAATGGAAAAAGCATGTGCCCCGGGACCCCTGGCCCTGGGCCCCTGGCCCTGACTGCAAGAAATCCTTATATTGAAGGATGGACCCCACACTGAAGCTGTCCCCACCTCAAACTTGTGCTGCCCTGATAGACCCAAGGGAGCCCTACAAACTGACATCAGGAACCTGGACTGCTGAGTTTTCTTTCCCAGGGAAACTGGCCAGAGGATGTGCCCAGGGGCCCCTGGCCCTGGTCAGGGACCTCCCTACAAAAAATCCTTATATCGAAGGATGGACCCCACACTGAAGCTGTTCCCACCTCAAACTTGTGCTGCCCTGATAGACCCAAGGGAGCCCTACAAACTGACATCAGGAACCTGGACTGCTGAGTTTTCTTTCCCAGGCAAAATAGCCAAAGGATGTGCCCAGGGTCCCCTGGCCCTGGGCCCCTGGCCCTGACTGCAAAGAATCCTTATATCGAAGGATGGACCCCACACCGAAATTGTCCCTACCTCAAACTTGTGCTGCCCTGATAGACCCAAGGGAGCCCTACAAACTGACATCAGGAACCTGGACTGCTGAGTTTTCTTTCCCAGGGAAAAAGGAAAAAGGATGTGCCCAGGGGTCCCTGGCCCTGGGCAGGGGCCTCACTGGAAAAAATCCTTATATGGAAGGATGGACCCCACACCGAAGTTGTCCTCACCTCAAACTTGTGCTGCCCTTATAGACAAAAGGGAGCTCTACAAACTGACATCAGGAACCTGGACTGCTGAGTTTTCTTTCCCAGGGAAAATGAAAAAGGATGTGCCCAGGGGCCCCTGGCCCTGACTGCAAAAAATCCTTATATCGAAGGATGGACCCCACACTGAAGCTGTCCCCACCTCAAACTTGTGCTGCCCTGATAGACCCAAGGGAGCCCTACAAACTGACATCAGGAACCTGGACTGCTGAGTTTTCTTTCCCAGGGAAAATGGCCAAAGGATGTGCCCAGGGGCCCCTGGCCCTGACTGCAAAAAATACTTATATCGAAGGATGGACCCCACACCGAAGTTGTCCCCACCTCAAACTTGTGCTGCCCTGATAGACCCAAGGGAGCCCTACAAACTGACATCAGGAACCTGGACTGCTGAGTTTTCTTTCCCAGGGAAAATGGAAAAAGGATGTGCCCAGGGGCCCCATGCCCTGACTGCAAAAAATCCTTATATCGAAGGATGGACCCCACACCAAAGCTGTCCCAAACTCAAACTTGTGCTGCCCTGATAGACCCAAGGGAGCCCTACAAACTGACATCAGGAACCTGGACTGCTGAGTTTTCTTTCCCAGGGAAAATGGAAAAAGCATGTGCCCAGGGGCCCCTGGCCCTGGGCTGTGGCCTGACGGCAAATAATCCTTATATCGAAGGATGGACCCGACACCGAAGTTGTCCCCACCTCAAACTTGTGCTGCCCTGATAGACCCAAGGGAGCCCTACAAACCGACATCAGGAACCTGGACTGTTGAGTTTTCTTTCCCAGGGAAAATGGAAAAAGGATGTGCCCAGGGGCCCCTGGCCCTGACTGCAAAAAATCCTTATATCGAAGGATGGACCCCACAACGAAGTTGTCCCCACCTCAAACTTGTGCGGCCCTGATAGACCCAAGGGAGCCCTACAAACTGACATCAGGAACCTGGACTGCTGAGTTTTCTTTCCCAGGGAAAATGGAAAAAGGATGTGCCCAGGGGCCCCATGCCCTGACTGCAAAAAATCCTTATATCGAAGGATGGACCCCACACCAAAGCTGTCCCCAACTCAAACTTGTGCTGACCTGATAGACCCAAGGGAGCCCTACAAACTGACATCAGGAACCTGGACTGCTGAGTTTTCTTTCCCAGGGAAAATGGAAAAAGCATGTGCCCAGGGGCCCCTGGCCCTGGGCCCCTGGCCCTGACTGCAAGAAATCCTTATATTGAAGGATGGACCCCACACCGAAGTTGTCCCCACCTCAAACTTGTGCTGCCCTGATAGACCCAAGGGAGCCCTACAAACTGACATCAGGAACCTGGACTGCTGAGTTTTCTTTCCCAGGGAAAATGGAAAAAGGATGTGCCCAGGGGCCCCTGGCCCTGGGCTGTGGCCTGACGGCAAATAATCTTTATATCGAAGGATGGACCCGACACCGAAGTTGTCCCCACCTCAAACTTGTGCTGCCCTGATAGACCCAAGGGAGCCCTACAAACCGACATCAGGAACCTGGACTGTTGAGTTTTCTTTCCCAGGGAAAATGGAAAAAGGATGTGCCCAGGGGTCCCTGGCCCTGACTGCAAAAAATCCTTATATCGAAGGATGGACCCCACACCGAAGTTGTTCCCACCTCAAACTTGTGCGGCCCTGATAGACCCAAGGGAGCCCTACAAACTGACATCAGGAACCTGGACTGCTGAGTTTTCTTTCCCAGGGAAAATGGAAAAAGGATGTGCCCAGGGGCCCCATGCCCTGACTGCAAAAAATCCTTATATCGAAGGATGGACCCCACACCAAAGCTGTCCCCACCTCAAACTTGTGCTGCCCTGATAGACCCAAGGGTGCCCTACAAACTGACATCAGGAACCTGGACTGCTGAGGTTTCTTTCCCAGGGAAAATGGAAAAAGGATGTGCCCAGGGGCCCCTGGTCCTGGGCTGGGCCTCACTGCAAAAAATCCTTATATCGAAGGATGGACCCCACACCGAAGTTGTCCCCACCTCAAACTTGTGCTGCCCTGATAGACCCAAGGGAGCCCTACAAACTGACATCAGGAACCTGGACTGCTAAGTTTTCTTTCCCAGGGAAAATGGAAAAAGGATGTGCCCAGGGGCCCCTGGCCATGACTACAAAAAATCCTTATATCGAAGGATGGACCCCACACTGAAGCTGTCCCCACCTCAAACTTGTGCTGCCCTGATAGACCCAAGGGAGCCCTACAAACTGACATCAGGAACCTGGACTGCTGAGTTTTCTTTCCCAGGGAAACTGGCCAGAGGATGTGCCCAGGGGCCCCTGGCCGTGGTCAGGGACCTCCGTACAAAAAATCCTTATATCGAAGGATGGATCCCACACTGAAGCTGTTCCCGCCTCAAACTTGTGCTGCCCTGATAGACCCAAGGGTGCCCTACAAACTGACATCAGGAACCTGGACTGCTGAGGTTTCTTTCCCAGGGAAAATGGAAAAAGGATGTGCCCAGGGGCCCCTGGTCCTGGGCTGGGCCTCAATGCAAAAAATCCTTATATCGAAGGATGGACCCCACACCGAAGTTGTCCCCACCTCAAACTTGTGCTGCCCTGATAGACCCAAGGGAGCCCTACAAACTGACATCAGGAACCTGGACTGCTGAGTTTTCTTTCCCAGGGAAAATGGAAAAAGGATGTGCCCAGGGGCCCCTGGCCCTGGGCTGTGGCCTGACGGCAAATAATCCTTATATCGAAGGATGGACCCGACACCGAAGTTGTCCCCACCTCAAACTTGTGCTGCCCTGATAGACCCAAGGGAGCCCTACAAACTGACATCAGGAACCTGGACTGCTGAGTTTTCTTTCCCAGGGAAAATGGAAAAAGGATGTGCACAGGGGCCCCGGGCTCTGACTGCAAAAAATCCTTATATCGAAGGATGGACCCCACACCGAAGTTGTCCCCACCTCTAACTTGTGCTGCCCTGATAGACCCAAGGGAGCCCTACAAACTGACATCAGGAACCTGGACTGCTGAGTTTTCTTTCCCAGGCAAAATAGCCAAAGGATGTGCCCAGGGTCCCCTGGCCCTGGGCCCCTGGCCCTGACTGCAAAGAATCCTTATATCGAAGGATGGACCCCACACCGAAGTTGTCCCTACCTCAAACTTATGCTGCCCTGATAGACCCAAGGGAGCCCTACAAACTGACATCAGGAACCTGGACTGCTGAGTTTTCTTTCCCAGGGAAAAAGGAAAAAGGATGTGCCCAGGGGTCCCTGGCCCTGGGCAGGGGCCTCACTGGAAAAAATCCTTATATCGAAGGATGGACCCCACAACGAAGTTGTCCCCACCTCAAACTTGTGCTGCCCTGATAGACCCAAGGGAGCCCTACAAACTGACATCAGGAACCTGGACTGCTGAGTTTTCTTTCCCAGGGAAAATGGCCAAAGGATGTGCCCAGGGGCCCCTGGCCATGACTGCAAAAAATCCTTATATCGAAGGATGGACCCCACACTGAAGCTGTCCCCACCTCAAACTTGTGCTGCCCTGATAGACCCAAGGGAGCCCTACAAACTGACATCAGGAACCTGGACTGCTGAGTTTTCTTTCCCAGGGAAAATGGAAAAAGGATGTGCACAGGGGCCCCGGGCCCTGACTGCAAAAAATCCTTATATCGAAGGATGGACCCCACACCGAACTTGTCCCCACCTCAAACTTGTGCTGCCCTGATAGACCCAAGGGAGCCCTACAAACTGACATCAGGAACCTGGACTGCTGAGTTCTCTTTCCCAGGCAAAATAGCCAAAGGATGTGCCCAGGGTCCCCTGGCCCTGGGCCCCTGGCCCTGACTGCAAAGAATCCTTATATCGAAGGATGGACCCCACACCGAAGTTGTCCCCACCTCAAACTTGTGCTGCCCTGATAGACCCAAGGGAGCCCTACAAACTGACATCAGGAACCTGGACTGCTGAGTTTTCTTTCCCAGGGAAAAAGGAAAAAGGATGTGCCCAGGGGTCCCTGGCCCTGGGCAGGGGCCTCACTGGAAAAAATCCTTATATCGAAGGATGGACCCCACACCGAAGTTGTCCTCACCTCAAACTTGTGCTGCCCTTATAGACAAAAGGGAGCTCTACAAACTGACATCAGGAACCTGGACTGCTGAGTTTTCTTTCCCAGGGAAAATGAAAAAGGATGTGCCCAGGGGCCCCTGGCCCTGACTGCAAAAAATCCTTATATCGAAGGATGGACCCCACACTGAAGCTGTCCCCACCTCAAACTTGTGCTGCCCTGATAGACCCAAGGGAGCCCTACAAACTGACATCAGGAACCTGGACTGCTGAGTTTTCCTTCCCAGGGAAAATGGCCAAAGGTTGTGCCCAGGGGCCCCTGGACCTGGTCAGGGACCTCACTACAAAAAATCCTTATATCGAAGGATGGACCCCACACTGAAGCTGTTCCCACCTTAAACTTGTGCTGCCCTGATAGACCCAAGGGAGCCCTACAAACTGACATCAGGAACCTGGACTGCTGAGTTTTCTTTCCCAGGGAAAATGGAAAAAGGATGTGCACAGGGGCCCCTGGCCCTGACTGCAAAAAATCCTTATATCGAAGGATGGACCCCACACCGAAGTTGTCCCCACCTCAAACTTGTGCTGCCCTGATAGACCCAAGGGAGCCCTACAAACTGACATCAGGAACCTGGACTGCTGAGTTTTCTTTCCCAGGGAAAATGGAAAAAGCATGTGCCCAGGGGCCCCTGGCCCTGGGCCCCTGGCCCTGACTGCAAGAAATCCTTATATTGAAGGATGGACCCCACACCGAAGTTGTCCCCACCTCAAACTTGTGCTGCCCTGATAGACCCAAGGGAGCCCTACAAACTGACATCAGGAACCTGGACTGCTGAGTTTTCTTTCCCAGGCAAAATAGCCAAAGGATGTGCCCAGGGTCCCCTGGCCCTGGGCCCCTGGCCCTGACTGCAAAGAATCCTTATATCGAAGGATGGACCCCACACCGAAGTTGTCCCTACCTCAAACTTATGCTGCCCTGATAGACCCAAGGGAGCCCTACAAACTGACATCAGGAACCTGGACTGCTGAGTTTTCTTTCCCAGGGAAAAAGGAAAAAGGATGTGCCCAGGGGTCCCTGGCCCTGGGCAGGGGCCTCACTGGAAAAAATCCTTATATGGAAGGATGGACCCCACACCGAAGTTGTCCTCACCTCAAACTTGTGCTGCCCTTATAGACAAAAGGGAGCTCTACAAACTGACATCAGGAACCTGGACTGCTGAGTTTTCTTTCCCAGGGAAAATGGAAAAAGGATGTGCCCAGGGGCCCCTGGCCCTGACTGCAAAAAATCCTTATATCGAAGGATGGACCCCACACTGAAGCTGTCCCCACCTCAAACTTGTGCTGCCCTGATAGACCGAAGGGAGCCCTACAAACTGACATCAGGAACCTGGACTGCTGAGTTTTCTTTCCCAGGGAAAATGGCCAAAGGATGTGCCCAGGGGCCCCTGGCCCTGACTGCAAAAAATCCTTATATCGAAGGATGGACCCCACACCGAAGTTGTCCCCACCTCAAACTTGTGCTGCCCTGATAGACCCAAGGGAGCCCTACAAACTGACATCAGGAACCTGGACTGCTGAGTTTTCTTTCCCAGGGAAAATGGAAAAAGCATGTGCCCAGGGACCCCTGGCCCTGGGCCCCTGGCCCTGACTGCAAGAAATCCTTATATTGAAGGATGGACCCCACACCGAAGTTGTCCCCACCTCAAACTTGTGCTGCCCTGATAGACCCAAGGGAGCCCTACAAACTGACATCAGGAACCTGGACTGCTGAGTTTTCTTTCCCAGGGAAAATGGAAAAAGGATGTGCCCAGGGGCCCCTGGCCCTGGGCTGTGGCCTGACGGCAAATAATCCTTATATCGAAGGATGGACCCGACACCGAAGTTGTCCCCACCTCAAACTTGTGCTGCCCTGATAGACCCAAGGGAGCCCTACAAACCGACATCAGGAACCTGGACTGTTGAGTTTTCTTTCCCAGGGAAAATGGAAAAAGGATGTGCCCAGGGGCCCCTGGCCCTGACTGCAAAAATCCTTATATCGAAGGATGGACCCCACAACGAAGTTGTCCCCAACTCAAACTTGTGCTGCCCTGATACACCCAAGGGAGCCCTACAAACTGACATCAGGAACCTGGACTGCTGAGTTTTCTTTCCCAGGGAAAATGGAAAAAGGATGTGCCCAGGGGCCCCATGCCCTGACTGCAAAAAATCCTTATATCGAAGGATGGACCCCACACTGAAGCTGTCCCCACCTCAAACTTGTGCTGCCCTGATAGACCCAAGGGAGCCCTACAAACTGACATCAGGAACCTGGACTGCTGAGTTTTCTTTCCCAGGGAAACTGGCCAGAGGATGTGCCCAGGGGCCCCTGGCCCTGGTCAGGGACCTCCCTACAAAAAATCCTTATATCGAAGGATGGACCCCACACTGAAGCTGTTCCCGCCTCAAACTTGTGCTGCCCTGATAGACCCAAGGGAGCCCTACAAACTGACATCAGGAACCTGGACTGCTGAGTTTTCTTTCCCAGGGAAAATGGAAAAAGCATGTGCCCAGGGGCCCCTGGCCCTGGGCCCCTGGCCCTGACTGCAAGAAATCCTTATATTGAAGGATGGACCCCACACCGAAGTTGTCCCCACCTCAAACTTGTGCTGCCCTGATAGACCCAAGGGAGCCCTACAAACTGACATCAGGAACCTGGACTGCTGAGTTTTCTTTCCCAGGCAAAATAGCCAAAGGATGTGCCCAGGGTCCCCTGGCCCTGGGCCCCTGGCCCTGACTGCAAAGAATCCTTATATCGAAGGATGGACCCCACACCGAAGTTGTCCCTACCTCAAACTTATGCTGCCCTGATAGACCCAAGGGAGCCCTACAAACTGACATCAGGAACCTGGACTGCTGAGTTTTCTTTCCCAGGGAAAAAGGAAAAAGGATGTGCCCAGGGGTCCCTGGCCCTGGGCAGGGGCCTCACTGGAAAAAATCCTTATATGGAAGGATGGACCCCACACCGAAGTTGTCCTCACCTCAAACTTGTGCTGCCCTTATAGACAAAAGGGAGCTCTACAAACTGACATCAGGAACCTGGACTGCTGAGTTTTCTTTCCCAGGGAAAATGGAAAAAGGATGTGCCCAGGGGCCCCTGGCCCTGACTGCAAAAAATCCTTATATCGAAGGATGGACCCCACACTGAAGCTGTCCCCACCTCAAACTTGTGCTGCCCTGATAGACCGAAGGGAGCCCTACAAACTGACATCAGGAACCTGGACTGCTGAGTTTTCTTTCCCAGGGAAAATGGCCAAAGGATGTGCCCAGGGGCCCCTGGCCCTGACTGCAAAAAATCCTTATATCGAAGGATGGACCCCACACCGAAGTTGTCCCCACCTCAAACTTGTGCTGCCCTGATAGACCCAAGGGAGCCCTACAAACTGACATCAGGAACCTGGACTGCTGAGTTTTCTTTCCCAGGGAAAATGGAAAAAGGATGTGCCCAGGGGCCCCATGCCCTGACTGCAAAAAATCCTTATATCGAAGGATGGACCCCACACCAAAGCTGTCCCAAACTCAAACTTGTGCTGACCTGATAGACCCAAGGGTGCCCTACAAACTGACATCAGGAACCTGGACTGCTGAGGTTTCTTTCCCAGGGAAAATGGAAAAAGGATGTGCCCAGGGGCCCCTGGTCCTGGGCTGGGCCTCAATGCAAAAAATCCTTATATCGAAGGATGGACCCCACACCGAAGTTGTCCCCACCTCAAACTTGTGCTGCCCTGATAGACCCAAGGGAGCCCTACAAACTGACATCAGGAACCTGGACTGCTGAGTTTTCTTTCCCAGGGAAAATGGAAAAAGCATGTGCCCAGGGACCCCTGGCCCTGGGCCCCTGGCCCTGACTGCAAGAAATCCTTATATTGAAGGATGGACCCCACACCGAAGTTGTCCCCACCTCAAACTTGTGCTGCCCTGATAGACCCAAGGGAGCCCTACAAACTGACATCAGGAACCTGGACTGCTGAGTTTTCTTTCCCAGGGAAAATGGAAAAAGGATGTGCCCAGGGGCCCCTGGCCCTGGGCTGTGGCCTGACGGCAAATAATCCTTATATCGAAGGATGGACCCGACACCGAAGTTGTCCCCACCTCAAACTTGTGCTGCCCTGATAGACCCAAGGGAGCCCTACAAACCGACATCAGGAACCTGGACTGTTGAGTTTTCTTTCCCAGGGAAAATGGAAAAAGGATGTGCCCAGGGGCCCCTGGACCTGACTGCAAAAAATCCTTATATCGAAGGATGGACCCCACAACGAAGTTGTCCCCAACTCAAACTTGTGCTGCCCTGATACACCCAAGGGAGCCCTACAAACTGACATCAGGAACCTGGACTGCTGAGTTTTCTTTCCCAGGGAAAATGGAAAAAGGATGTGCCCAGGGGCCCCATGCCCTGACTGCAAAAAATCCTTATATCGAAGGATGGACCCCACACTGAAGCTGTCCCCACCTCAAACTTGTGCTGCCCTGATAGACCCAAGGGAGCCCTACAAACTGACATCAGGAACCTGGACTGCTGAGTTTTCTTTCCCAGGGAAACTGGCCAGAGGATGTGCCCAGGGGCCCCTGGCCCTGGTCAGGGACCTCCCTACAAAAAATCCTTATATCGAAGGATGGACCCCACACTGAAGCTGTTCCCGCCTCAAACTTGTGCTGCCCTGATAGACCCAAGGGAGCCCTACAAACTGACATCAGGAACCTGGACTGCTGAGTTTTCTTTCCCAGGGAAAATGGAAAAAGGATGTGCACAGGGGCCCCGGGCCCTGACTGCAAAAAATCCTTATATCGAAGGATGGACCCCACACCGAACTTGTCCCCACCTCAAACTTGTGCTGCCCTGATACACCCAAGGGAGCCCTACAAACTGACATCAGGAACCTGGACTGCTGAGTTCTCTTTCCCAGGCAAAATAGCCAAAGGATGTGCCCAGGGTCCCCTGGCCCTGGGCCCCTGGCCCTGACTGCAAAGAATCCTTATATCGAAGGATGGACCCCACACCGAAGTTGTCCCCACCTCAAACTTGTGCTGCCCTGATAGACCCAAGGGAGCCCTACAAACTGACATCAGGAACCTGGACTGCTGAGTTTTCTTTCCCAGGGAAAAAGGAAAAAGGATGTGCCCAGGGGTCCCTGGCCCTGGGCAGGGGCCTCACTGGAAAAAATCCTTATATGGAAGGATGGACCCCACACCGAAGTTGTCCTCACCTCAAACTTGTGCTGCCCTTATAGACAAAAGGGAGCTCTACAAACTGACATCAGGAACCTGGACTGCTGAGTTTTCTTTCCCAGGGAAAATGAAAAAGGATGTGCCCAGGGGCCCCTGGCCCTGACTGCAAAAAATCCTTATATCGAAGGATGGACCCCACACTGAAGCTGTCCCCACCTCAAACTTGTGCTGCCCTGATAGACCCAAGGGAGCCCTACAAACTGACATCAGGAACCTGGACTGCTGAGTTTTCTTTCCCAGGGAAAATGGCCAAAGGATGTGCCCAGGGGCCCCTGGCCCTGACTGCAAAAAATCCTTATATCGAAGGATGGACCCCACACCGAAGTTGTCCCCACCTCAAACTTGTGCTGCCCTGATAGACCCAAGGGAGCCCTACAAACTGACATCAGGAACCTGGACTGCTGAGTTTTCTTTCCCAGGGAAAATGGAAAAAGGATGTGCCCAGGGGCCCCATGCCCTGACTGCAAAAAATCCTTATATCGAAGGATGGACCCCACACCAAAGCTGTCCCAAACTCAAACTTGTGCTGCCCTGATAGACCCAAGGGAGCCCAACAAACTGACATCAGGAACCTGGACTGCTGAGTTTTCTTTCCCAGGGAAAATGGAAAAAGCATGTGCCCAGGGGCCCCTGGCCCTGGGCCCCTGGCCCTGACTGCAAGAAATCCTTATATTGAAGGATGGACCCCACACCGAAGTTGTCCCCACCTCAAACTTGTGCTGCCCTGATAGACCCAAGGGAGCCCTACAAACTGACATCAGGAACCTGGACTGCTGAGTTTTCTTTCCCAGGGAAAATGGAAAAAGCATGTGCCCAGGGGCCCCTGGCCCTGGGCCCCTGGCCCTGACTGCAAGAAATCCTTATATTGAAGGATGGACCCGACACCGAAGTTGTCCCCACCTCAAACTTGTGCTGCCCTGATAGACCCAAGGGAGCCCTACAAACCGACATCAGGAACCTGGACTGTTGAGTTTTCTTTCCCAGGGAAACTGGCCAGAGGATGTGCCCAGGGGCCCCTGGCCCTGGTCAGGGACCTCCCTACAAAAAATCCTTATATCGAAGGATGGACCCCACACTGAAGCTGTTCCCGCCTCAAACTTGTGCTGCCCTGATAGACCCAAGGGAGCCCTACAAACTGACATCAGGAACCTGGACTGCTGAGTTTTCTTTCCCAGGGAAAATGGAAAAAGGATGTGCACAGGGGCCCCGGGCCCTGACTGCAAAAAATCCTTATATCGAAGGATGGACCCCACACCGAACTTGTCCCCACCTCAAACTTGTGCTGCCCTGATAGACCCAAGGGAGCCCTACAAACTGACATCAGGAACCTGGACTGCTGAGTTCTCTTTCCCAGGCAAAATAGCCAAAGGATGTGCCCAGGGTCCCCTGGCCCTGGGCCCCTGGCCCTGACTGCAAAGAATCCTTATATCGAAGGATGGACCCCACACCGAAGTTGTCCTCACCTCAAACTTGTGCTGCCCTGATAGACCCAAGGGAGCCCTACAAACTGACATCAGGAACCTGGACTGCTGAGTTTTCTTTCCCAGGGAAAAAGGAAAAAGGATGTGCCCAGGGGTCCCTGGCCCTGGGCAGGGGCCTCACTGGAAAAAATCCTTATATGGAAGGATGGACCCCACACCGAAGTTGTCCTCACCTCAAACTTGTGCTGCCCTTATAGACAAAAGGGAGCTCTACAAACTGACATCAGGAACCTGGACTGCTGAGTTTTCTTTCCCAGGGAAAATGAAAAAGGATGTGCCCAGGGGCCCCTGGCCCTGACTGCAAAAAATCCTTATATCGAAGGATGGAGCCCACACCGAATTTATCCCCACCTCAAAGCTGTGCTGCCCTGATACACCCAAGGGAGCCCTACAAACTGACATCAGGAACCTGGACTGCTGAGTTTTCTTTCCCAGGGAAAATGGCCAAAGGATGTGCCCAGGGGCCCCTGGCCCTGACTGCAAAAAATCCTTATATCGAAGGATGGACCCCACACCGAAGTTGTCCCCACCTCAAACTTGTGCTGCCCTGATAGACCCAAGGGAGCCCTACAAACTGACATCAGGAACCTGGACTGCTGAATTTTCTTTCCCAGGGAAAATGGAAAAAGGATGTGCCCAGGGGCCCCATGCCCTGACTGCAAAAAATCCTTATATCGAAGGATGGACCCCACACCAAAGCTGTCCCAAACTCAAACTTGTGCTGCCCTGATAGACCCAAGGGAGCCCTACAAACTGACATCAGGAACCTGGACTGCTGAGTTTTCTTTCCCAGGGAAAATGGAAAAAGCATGTGCCCAGGGGCCCCTGGCCCTGGGCCCCTGGCCCTGACTGCAAGAAATCCTTATATTGAAGGATGGACCCCACACCGAAGTTGTCCCCACCTCAAACTTGTGCTGCCCTGATAGACCCAAGGGAGCCCTACAAACTGACATCAGGAACCTGGACTGCTGAGTTTTCTTTCCCAGGGAAAATGGAAAAAGGATGTGCCCAGGGGCCCCTGGCCCTGGGCTGTGGCCTGACGGCAAATAATCCTTATATCGAAGGATGGACCCGACACCGAAGTTGTCCCCACCTCAAACTTGTGCTGCCCTGATAGACCCAAGGGAGCCCTACAAACCGACATCAGGAACCTGGACTGTTGAGTTTTCTTTCCCAGGGAAAATGGAAAAAGGATGTGCCCAGGGGCCCCTGGCCCTGACTGCAAAAAATCCTTATATCGAAGGATGGACCCCACAACGAAGTTGTCCCCACCTCAAACTTGTGCGGCCCTGATAGACCCAAGGGAGCCCTACAAACTGACATCAGGAACCTGGACTGCTGAGTTTTCTTTCCCAGGGAAAATGGAAAAAGGATGTGCCCAGGGGCCCCATGCCCTGACTGCAAAAAATCCTTATATCGAAGGATGGACCCCACACCAAAGCTGTCCCCAACTCAAACTTGTGCTGACCTGATAGACCCAAGGGAGCCCTACAAACTGACATCAGGAACCTGGACTGCTGAGGTTTCTTTCCCAGGGAAAATGGAAAAAGGATGTGCCCAGGGGCCCCTGGTCCTGGGCTGGGCATCACTGCAAAAAATCCTTATATCGAAGGATGGACCCCACACCGAAGTTGTCCCCACCTCAAACTTGTGCTGCCCTGATAGACCCAAGGGAGCCCTACAAACTGACATCCGGAACCTGGACTGCTAAGTTTTCTTTCCCAGGGAAAATGGAAAACGGATGTGCCCAGGGGCCCCTGGCCATGACTGCAAAAAATCCTTATATCGAAGGATGGACCCCACACTGAAGCTGTCCCCACCTCAAACTTGTGCTGCCCTGATAGACCCAAGGGAGCCCTACAAACTGACATCAGAAACCTGGACTGCTGAGTTTTCTTTCCCAGGGAAAATGGCCAAAGGATGTGCCCAGGGGCCCCTGGCCCTTGTCAGGGACCTCACTACAAAAAATCCTTATATCGAAGGATGGACCCCACACTGAAGCTGTTCCCACCTTAAACTTGTGCTGCCCTGATACACCCAAGGGAGCCCTACAAACTGACATCAGGAACCTGGACTGCTGAGTTTTCTTTCCCAGGGAAAATGGAAAAAGGATGTGCACAGGGGCCCCTGGCCCTGGCTGCAAAAAATCCTTATATCGAAGGATGGACCCCACACCGAAGTTGTCCCCACCTCAAACTTGTGCTGCCCTGATAGACCCAAGGGAGCCCTACAAACTGACATCAGGAACCTGGACTGCTGAGTTTTCTTTCCCAGGGAAAATGGAAAAAGCATGTGCCCAGGGGCCCCTGGCCCTGGGCCCCTGGCCCTGACTGCAAGAAATCCTTATATTGAAGGATGGACCCCACACCGAAGTTGTCCCCACCTCAAACTTGTGCTGCCCTGATAGACCCAAGGGAGCCCTACAAACTGACATCAGGAACCTGGACTGCTGAGTTTTCTTTCCCAGGGAAAATGGCCAAAGGATGTGCCCAGGGGCCCCTGGCCCTGACTGCAAAAAATCCTTATATCGAAGGATGGACCCCACACCGAAGTTGTCCCCACCTCAAACTTGTGCTGCCCTGATAGACCCAAGGGAGCCCTACAAACTGACATCAGGAACCTGGACTGCTGAGTTTTCTTTCCCAGGGAAAATGGAAAAAGGATGTGCCCAGGGGCCCCATGCCCTGACTGCAAAAAATCCTTATATCGAAGGATGGACCCCACACCAAAGCTGTCCCAAACTCAAACTTGTGCTGACCTGATAGACCCAAGGGAGCCCTACAAACTGACATCAGGAACCTGGACTGCTGAGTTTTCTTTCCCAGGGAAAATGGAAAAAGCATGTGCCCAGGGGCCCCTGGCCCTGGGCCCCTGGCCCTGACTGCAAGAAATCCTTATATTGAAGGATGGACCCCACACCGAAGTTGTCCCCACCTCAAACTTGTGCTGCCCTGATAGACCCAAGGGAGCCCTACAAACTGACATCAGGAACCTGGACTGCTGAGTTTTCTTTCCCAGGGAAAATGGAAAAAGGATGTGCCCAGGGGCCCCTGGCCCTGGGCTGTGGCCTGACGGCAAATAATCCTTATATCGAAGGATGGACCCGACACCGAAGTTGTCCCCACCTCAAACTTGTGCTGCCCTGATAGACCCAAGGGAGCCCTACAAACCGACATCAGGAACCTGGACTGTTGAGTTTTCTTTCCCAGGGAAAATGGAAAAAGGATGTGCCCAGGGGCCCCTGGCCCTGACTGCAAAAAATCCTTATATCGAAGGATGGACCCCACAACGAAGTTGTCCCCACCTCAAACTTGTGCGGCCCTGATAGACCCAAGGGAGCCCTACAAACTGACATCAGGAACCTGGACTGCTGAGTTTTCTTTCCCAGGGAAAATGGAAAAAGCATGTGCCCAGGGGCCCCTGGCCCTGGGCCCCTGGCCCTGACTGCAAGAAATCCTTATATTGAAGGATGGACCCCACACCGAAGTTGTCCCCACCTCAAACTTGTGCTGCCCTGATAGACCCAAGGGAGCCCTACAAACTGACATCAGGAACCTGGACTGCTGAGTTTTCTTTCCCAGGGAAAATGGAAAAAGGATGTGCCCAGGGGCCCCTGGCCCTGGGCTGTGGCCTGACGGCAAATAATCCTTATATCGAAGGATGGACCCGACACCGAAGTTGTCCCCACCTCAAACTTGTGCTGCCCTGATAGACCCAAGGGAGCCCTACAAACCGACATCAGGAACCTGGACTGTTGAGTTTTCTTTCCCAGAGAAAATGGAAAAAGGATGTGCCCAGGGGCCCCTGGCCCTGACTGCAAAAAATCCTTATATCGAAGGATGGACCCCACACCGAAGTTGTCCCCACCTCAAACTTGTGCGGCCCTGATAGACCCAAGGGAGCCCTACAAACTGACATCAGGAACCTGGACTGCTGAGTTTTCTTTCCCAGGGAAACTGGCCAGAGGATGTGCCCAGGGGCCCCTGGCCGTGGTCAGGGACCTCCGTACAAAAAATCCTTATATCGAAGGATGGATCCCACACTGAAGCTGTTCCCGCCTCAAACTTGTGCTGCCCTGATAGACCCAAGGGTGCCCTACAAACTGACATCAGGAACCTGGACTGCTGAGGTTTCTTTCCCAGGGAAAATGGAAAAAGGGTGTGCCCAGGGGCCCCTGGTCCTGGGCTGGGCCTCAATGCAAAAAATCCTTATATCGAAGGATGGACCCCACACCGAAGATGTCCCCACCTCAAACTTGTGCTGCCCTGATAGACCCAAGGGAGCCCTACAAACTGACATCAGGAACCTGGACTGCTGAGTTTTCTTTCCCAGGGAAAATGGAAAAAGGATGTGCCCAGGGGCCCCTGGCCCTGGGCTGTGGCCTGACGGCAAATAATCCTTATATCGAAGGATGGACCCGACACCGAAGTTGTCCCCACCTCAAACTTGTGCTGCCCTGATAGACCCAAGGGAGCCCTACAAACTGACATCAGGAACCTGGACTGCTGAGTTTTCTTTCCCAGGGAAAATGGAAAAAGGATGTGCACAGGGGCCCCTGGCTCTGACTGCAAAAAATCCTTATATCGAAGGATGGACCCCACACCGAAGTTGTCCCCACCTCTAACTTGTGCTGCCCTGATAGACCCAAGGGAGCCCTACAAACTGACATCAGGAACCTGGACTGCTGAGTTTTCTTTCCCAGGCAAAATAGCCAAAGGATGTGCCCAGGGTCCCCTGGCCCTGGGCCCCTGGCCCTGACTGCAAAGAATCCTTATATCGAAGGATGGACCCCACACCGAAGTTGTCCCTACCTCAAACTTATGCTGCCCTGATAGACCCAAGGGAGCCCTACAAACTGACATCAGGAACCTGGACTGCTGAGTTTTCTTTCCCAGGGAAAAAGGAAAAAGGATGTGCCCAGGGGCCCCTGGCCGTGGTCAGGGACCTCCCTACAAAAAATCCTTATATCGAAGGATGGACCCCACACTGTAGCTGTTCCCGCCTCAAACTTGTGCTGCCCTGATAGACCCAAGGGAGCCCTACAAACTGACATCAGGAACCTGGACTGCTGAGTTTTCTTTCCCAGGGAAAATGGAAAAAGGATGTGCACAGGGGCCCCTGGCCCTGACTGCAAAGAATCCTTATATCGAAGGATGGACCCCACACCGAAGTTGTCCCCACCTCAAACTTGTGCTGCCCTGATAGACCCAAGGGAGCCCTACAAACTGACATCAGGAACCTGGACTGCTGAGGTTTCTTTCCCAGGGAAAATGGAAAAAGGATGTGCCCAGGGGCCCCTGGTCCTGGGCTGGGCCTCACTGCAAAAAATCCTTATATCGAAGGATGGACCCCACACCGAAGTTGTCCCCACCTCAAACTTGTGCTGCCCTGATAGACCCAAGGGAGCCCTACAAACTGACATCCGGAACCTGGACTGCTAAGTTTTCTTTCCCAGGGAAAATGGAAAACGGATGTGCCCAGGGGCCCCTGGCCATGACTGCAAAAAATCCTTATATCGAAGGATGGACCCCACACTGAAGCTGTCCCCACCTCAAACTTGTGCTGCCCTGATAGACCCAAGGGAGCCCTACAAACTGACATCAGGAACCTGGACTGCTGAGTTTTCTTTCCCAGGGAAAATGGAAAAAGCATGTGCCCAGGGGCCCCTGGCCCTGGTCAGGGAACTCACTACAAAAAATCCTTATATCGAAGGATGGACCCCACACTGAAGCTGTTCCCACCTTAAACTTGTGCTGCCCTGATACACCCAAGGGAGCCCTACAAACTGACATCAGGAACCTGGACTGCTGAGTTTTCTTTCCCAGGGAAAATGGAAAAAGGATGTGCACAGGGCCCCTGGCCCTGACTGCAAAAAATCCTTATATCGAAGGATGGACCCCACACCGAAGTTGTCCCCACCTCAAACTTGTGCTGCCCTGATAGACCCAAGGGAGCCCTACAAACTGACATCAGGAACCTGGACTGCTGAGTTTTCTTTCCCAGGGAAAATGGAAAAAGCATGTGCCCAGGGGCCCCTGGCCCTGGGCCCCTGGCCCTGACTGCAAGAAATCCTTATATTGAAGGATGGACCCCACACCGAAGTTGTCCCCACCTCAAACTTGTGCTGCCCTGATAGACCCAAGGGAGCCCTACAAACTGACATCAGGAACCTGGACTGCTGAGTTTTCTTTCCCAGGGAAAATGGAAAAAGGATGTGCCCAGGGGCCCCTGGCCCTGGGCTGTGGCCTGACGGCAAATAATCCTTATATCGAAGGATGGACCCGACACCGAAGTTGTCCCCACCTCAAACTTGTGCTGCCCTGATAGACCCAAGGGAGCCCTACAAACCGACATCAGGAACCTGGACTGTTGAGTTTTCTTTCCCAGGGAAAATGGAAAAAGGATGTGCCCAGGGGCCCCTGGCCCTGACTGCAAAAAATCCTTATATCGAAGGATGGACCCCACACCGAAGTTGTCCCCACCTCAAACTTGTGCGGCCCTGATAGACCCAAGGGAGCCCTACAAACTGACATCAGGAACCTGGACTGCTGAGTTTTCTTTCCCAGGGAAAATGGAAAAAGGATGTGCCCAGGGGCCCCTGGCCATGACTACAAAAAATCCTTATATCGAAGGATGGACCCCACACTGAAGCTGTCCCCACCTCAAACTTGTGCTGCCCTGATAGACCCAAGGGAGCCCTACAAACTGACATCAGGAACCTGGACTGCTGAGTTTTCTTTCCCAGGGAAACTGGCCAGAGGATGTGCCCAGGGGCGCCTGGCCGTGGTCAGGGACCTCCGTACAAAAAATCCTTATATCGAAGGATGGACCCCACACTGAAGCTGTTCCCGCCTCAAACTTGTGCTGCCCTGATAGACCCAAGGGTGCCCTACAAACTGACATCAGGAACCTGGACTGCTGAGGTTTCTTTCCCAGGGAAAATGGAAAAAGGATGTGCCCAGGGGCCCCTGGTCCTGGGCTGGGCCTCAATGCAAAAAATCCTTATATCGAAGGATGGACCCGACACCGAAGTTGTCCCCACCTCAAACTTGTGCTGCCCTGATAGACCCAAGGGAGCCCTACAAACTGACATCAGGAACCTGGACTGCTGAGTTTTCTTTCCCAGGGAAAATGGAAAAAGGATGTGCACAGGGGCCCCGGGCTCTGACTGCAAAAAATCCTTATATCGAAGGATGGACCCCACACCGAAGTTGTCCCCACCTCTAACTTGTGCTGCCCTGATAGACCCAAGGGAGCCCTACAAACTGACATCAGGAACCTGGACTGCTGAGTTTTCTTTCCCAGGCAAAATAGACAAAGGATGTGCCCAGGGTCCCCTGGCCCTGGGCCCCTGGCCCTGACTGCAAAGAATCCTTATATCGAAGAATGGACCCCACACCGAAGTTGTCCCTACCTCAAACTTATGCTGCCCTGATAGACCCAAGGGAGCCCTACAAACTGACATCAGGAACCTGGACTGCTGAGTTTTCTTTCCCAGGGAAAAAGGAAAAAGGATGTGCCCAGGGGTCCCTGGCCGTGGTCAGGGGCCTCACTGGAAAAAATCCTTATATCGAAGGATGGACCCCACACCGAAGTTGTCCTCACCTCAAACTTGTGCTGCCCTTATAGACAAAAGGGAGCTCTATAAACTGACATCAGGAACCTGGACTGCTGAGTTTTCTTTCCCAGGGAAAATGAAAAAGGATGTGCCCAGGGGCCCCTGGCCCTGACTGCAAAAAATCCTTATATCGAAGGATGGACCCCACACTGAAGCTGTCCCCACCTCAAACCTGTGCTGCCCTGATAGACCCAAGGGAGCCCTACAAACTGACATCAGGAACCTGGACTGCTGAGTTTTCTTTCCCAGGGAAAATGGCCAAAGGATGTGCCCAGGGGCCCCTGGCCATGACTGCAAAAAATCCTTATATCGAAGGATGGACCCCACACTGAAGCTGTCCCCACCTCAAACTTGTGCTGCCCTGATAGACCCAAGGGAGCCCTACAAACTGACATCACAAACCTGGACTGCTGAGTTTTCTTTCCCAGGGAAACTGGCCAGAGGATGTGCCCAGGGGCCCCTGGCCGTGGTCAGGGACCTCCCTACAAAAAATCCTTATATCTTAGGATGGACCCCACACTGAAGCTGTTCCCGCCTCAAACTTGTGCTGCCCTGATAGACCCAAGGGAGCCCTACAAACTGACATCAGGAACCTGGACTGCTGAGTTTTCTTTCCCAGGGAAAATGGAAAAAGGATGTGCACAGGGGCCCCTGGCCCTGACTGCAAAAAATCCTTATATCGAAGGATGGACCCCACACCGAAGTTGTCCCCACCTCAAACTTGTTCTGCCCTGATAGACCCAAGGGAGCCCTACAAACTGACATCAGGAACCTGGACTGCTGAGTTTTCTTTCCCAGGCAAAATAGCCAAAGGATGTGCCCAGGGTCCCTGGCCCTAGGACCCTGGCCCTGACTGCAAAGAATCCTTATATCGAAGGATGGACCCCACACTGAAGTTGTCCCCACCTCAAACTTGTGCTGCCCTGATAGACCCAAGGGAGCCCTACAAACTGACATCAGGAACCTGGACTGCTGAGTTTTCTTTCCCAGGGAAAAAGGAAAAAGGATGTGCCCAGGGGCCCCTGGCCCTGGGCAGGGGCCTCACTGGAAAAAATCCTTATATCGAAGGATGGACCCCACACCGAAGTTGTCCTCACCTCAAACTTGTGCTGCCCTTATAGACAAAAGGGAGCTCTACAAACTGACATCAGGAACCTGGACTGCTGAGTTTTCTTTCCCAGGGAAAATGGAAAAAGGATGTGCCCAGGGGCCCCTGGCCCTGGGCTGTGGCCTGACGGCAAATAATCCTTATATCGAAGGATGGACCCCACACCGAAGTTGTCCCCACCTCAAACTTGTGCTGCCCTGATAGACCCAAGGGAGCCCTACAAACTGACATCAGGAACCTGGACTGCTGAGTTTTCTTTCCCAGGGAAAATGGAAAAAGGATGTGCACAGGGGCCCCGGGCTCTGACTGCAAAAAATCCTTATATCGAAGGATGGACCCCACACCGAAGTTGTCCCCACCTCTAACTTGTGCTGCCCTGATAGACCCAAGGGAGCCCTACAAACTGACATCAGGAACCTGGACTGCTGAGTTTTCTTTCCCAGGCAAAATAGCCAAAGGATGTGCCCAGGTTCCCCTGGCCCTGGGCCCCTGGCCCTGACTGCAAAGAATCCTTATATCGAAGGATGGACCCCACACCGAAGTTGTCCCTACCTCAAACTTATGCTGCCCTGATAGACCCAAGGGAGCCCTACAAACTGACATCAGGAACCTGGACTGCTGAGTTTTCTTTCCCAGGGAAAAAGGAAAAAGGATGTGCCCAGGGGTCCCTGGCCCTGGGCAGGGGCCTCACTGGAAAAAATCCTTATATCGAAGGATGGACCCCACACCGAAGTTGTCCTCACCTCAAACTTGTGCTGCCCTTATAGACAAAAGGGAGCTCTACAAACTGACATCAGGAACCTGGACTGCTGAGTTTTCTTTCCCAGGGAAAATGAAAAAGGATGTGCCCAGGGGCCCCTGGCCCTGACTGCAAAAAATCCTTATATCGAAGGATGGACCCCACACTGAAGCTGTCCCCACCTCAAACTTGTGCTGCCCTGATAGACCCAAGGGAGCCCTACAAACTGACATCAGGAACCTGGACTGCTGAGTTTTCTTTCCCAGGGAAAATGGAAAAAGCATGTGCCCAGGGGCCCCTGGCCCTGGTCAGGGACCTCACTACAAAAAATCCTTATATCGAAGGATGGACCCCACACTGAAGCTGTTCCCACCTTAAACTTGTGCTGCCCTGATAGACCCAAGGGAGCCCTACAAACTGACATCAGGAACCTGGACTGCTGAGTTTTCTTTCCCAGGGAAAATGGAAAAAGGATGTGCACAGGGGACCCTGGCCCTGACTGCAAAAAATCCTTATATCGAAGGATGGACCCCACACCGAAGTTGTCCCCACCTCAAACTTGTGCTGCCCTGATAGACCCAAGGGAGCCCTACAAACTGACATCAGGAACCTGGACTGCTGAGTTTTCTTTCCCAGGGAAAAAGGAAAAAGGATGTGCCCAGGGGCCCCTGGCCCTGTGCAGGGGCCTCACTGGAAAAAATCCTTATATCGAAGGATGGACCCCACACCGAAGTTGTCCTCACCTCAAACTTGTGCTGCCCTTATAGACAAAAGGGAGCTCTACAAACTGACATCAGGAACCTGGACTGCTGAGTTTTCTTTCCCAGGGAAAATGGAAAAAGGATGTGCCCAGGGGCCCCTGGCCCTGGGCTGTGGCCTGACGGCAAATAATCCTTATATCGAAGGATGGACCCCACACCGAAGTTGTCCCCACCTCAAACTTGTGCTGCCCTGATAGACCCAAGGGAGCCCTACAAACTGACATCAGGAACCTGGACTGCTGAGTTTTCTTTCCCAGGGAAAATGGAAAAAGGATGTGCACAGGGGCCCCGGGCTCTGACTGCAAAAAATCCTTATATCGAAGGATGGACCCCACACCGAAGTTGTCCCCACCTCTAACTTGTGCTGCCCTGATAGACCCAAGGGAGCCCTACAAACTGACATCAGGAACCTGGACTGCTGAGTTTTCTTTCCCAGGCAAAATAGCCAAAGGATGTGCCCAGGGTCCCCTGGCCCTGGGCCCCTGGCCCTGACTGCAAAGAATCCTTATATCGAAGGATGGACCCCACACCGAAGTTGTCCCTACCTCAAACTTATGCTGCCCTGATAGACCCAAGGGAGCCCTACAAACTGACATCAGGAACCTGGACTGCTGAGTTTTCTTTCCCAGGGAAAAAGGAAAAAGGATGTGCCCAGGGGCCCCTGGCCCTGGGCTGGGACCTCACTGGAAAAAATCCTTATATCGAAGGATGGACCCCACACCGAAGTTGTCCTCACCTCAAACTTGTGCTGCCCTTATAGACAAAAGGGAGCCCTACAAACTGACATCAGGAACCTGGACTGCTGAGTTTTCTTTCCCAGGGAAAATGGAAAAAGGATGTGCCCAGGGGCCCCTGGCCCTGGTCAGAGACCTCACTACAAAAAATCCTTATATCGAAGGATGGACCCCACACTGAAGCTGTTCCCACCTTAAACTTGTGCTGCCCTGATAGACCCAAGGGAGCCCTACAAACTGACATCAGGAACCTGGACTGCTGAGTTTTCTTTCCCAGGGAAAATGGAAAAAGGATGTGCACAGGGGCCCCTGGCCCTGACTGCAAAAAATCCTTATATCGAAGGATGGACCCCACACCGAAGTTGTCCCCACCTCAAACTTGTGCTGCCCTGATAGACCCAAGGGAGCCCTACAAACTGACATCAAAAACCTGGACTGCTGAGTTTTCTTTCCCAGGGAAAATGGAAAAAGCATGTGCCCAGGGGCCCCTGGCCCTGGGCCCCTGGCCCTGACTCCAAGAAATCCTTATATTGAAGGATGGACCCCACACCGAAGTTGTCCCCACCTCAAACTTGTGCTGCCCTGATAGACCCAAGGGAGCCCTACAAACTGACATCAGGAACCTGGACTGCTGAGTTTTCTTTCCCAGGGAAAATGGAAAAAGGATGTGCCCAGGGGCCCCTGGCCCTGGGCTGTGGCCTGACGGCAAATAATCCTTATATCGAAGGATGGACCCGACACCGAAGTTGTCCCCACCTCAAACTTGTGCTGCCCTGATAGACCCAAGGGAGCCCTACAAACCGACATCAGGAACCTGGACTGTTGAGTTTTCTTTCCCAGGGAAAATGGAAAAAGGATGTGCCCAGGGGCCCCATGCCCTGACTGCAAAAAATCCTTATATCGAAGGATGGACCCCACACCAAAGCTGTCCCCAACTCAAACTTGTGCTGACCTGATAGACCCAAGGGAGCCCTACAAACTGACATCAGGAACCTGGACTGCTGAGGTTTCTTTCCCAGGGAAAATGGAAAAAGGTTGTGCCCAGGGGCCCCTGGTCCTGGGCTGGGCCTCACTGCAAAAAATCCTTATATCGAAGGATGGACCCCACACTGAAGTTGTCCCCACCTCAAACTTGTGCTGCCCTGATAGACCCAAGGGAGCCCTACAAACTGACATCCGGAACCTGGACTGCTAAGTTTTCTTTCCCAGGGAAAATGGAAAACGGATGTGCCCAGGGGCCCCTGGCCATGACTGCAAAAAATCCTTATATCGAAGGATGGACCCCACACTGAAGCTGTTCCCACCTTAAACTTGTGCTGCCCTGATACACCCAAGGGAGCCCTACAAACTGACATCAGGAACCTGGACTGCTGAGTTTTCTTTCCCAGGGAAAATGGAAAAAGGATGTGCCCAGGGGCCCCTGGCCCTGGGCAGGGGCCTGACTGCAAAGAATCCTTATATCGAGGGATGGACCCCACACCGAAGTTGTCCCCACCTCAAACTTGTGCTGCCCTGATACACCCAAGGGAGCCCTACAAACTGACATCAGGAACCTGGACTGCTGAATTTTCTTTCCCAGGCAAAATAGCCAAAGGATGTGCCCAGGGTCCCCTGGCCCTGACTGCAAAGAATCCTTATATCGAAGGATGGACCCCACACCGAAGTTGTCCCCACCTCAAACTTATGCTGCCCTGATAGACCCAAGGGAGCCCTACAAACTGACATCAGGAACCTGGACTGCTGAGTTTTCTTTCCCAGGGAAAAAGGAAAAAGGATGTGCCCAGGGGTCCCTGGCCCTGGGCAGGGGACTCACTGGAAAAAATCCTTATATCGAAGGATGGACCCCACACCGAAGTTGTCCTCACCTCAAACTTGTGCTGCCCTTATAGACAAAAGGGAGCCCTACAAACTGACATCAGGAACCTGGACTGCTGAGTTTTCTTTCCCAGGGAAAATGGAAAAAGGATGTGCACAGGGGCCCCTGGCCCTGACTGCAAAAAATCCTTATATCGAAGGATGGACCCCACACCGAAGTTGTCCCCACCTCAAACTTGTGCTGCCCTGATAGACCCAAGGGAGCCCTACAAACTGACATCAGGAACCTGGACTGCTGAGTTTTCTTTCCCAGGGAAAATGGAAAAAGCATGTGCCCAGGGGCCCCTGGCCCTGGGCCCCTGGCCCTGACTGCAAGAAATCCTTATATTGAAGGATGGACCCCGCACCGAAGTTGTCCCCACCTCAAACTTGTGCTGCCCTGATAGACCCAAGGGAGCCCTACAAACTGACATCAGGAACCTGGACTGTTGAGTTTTCTTTCCCAGGGAAAATGGAAAAAGGATGTGCCCAGGGGCCCCTGGCCCTGGTCAGGGACCTCACTACAAAAAATCCTTATATCGAAGGATGGACCCGACACCGAAGCTGTCCCCACCTCAAACTTGTGCTGCCCTGATAGACCCAAGGGAGCCCTACAGACTGACATCAGGAACCTGGACTGCTGAGTTTTCTTTCCCAGGGAAAATGGAAAAAGGATGTGCCCAGGGGCCCCTGGCCCTGGGCTGTGGCCTGACGGCAAATAATCCTTATATCGAAGGATGGACCCGACACCGAAGTAGTCCCCACCTCAAACTTGTGCTGCCCTGATAGACCCAAGGGAGCCCTACAAACCGACATCAGGAACCTGGACTGTTGAGTTTTCTTTCCCAGGGAAAATGGAAAAAGGATGTGCCCAGGGGCCCCATGCCCTGACTGCAAAAAATCCTTATATCGAAGGATGGACCCCACACCAAAGCTGTCCCCAACTCAAACTTGTGCTGACCTGATAGACCCAAGGGTGCCCTACAAACTGACATCAGGAACCTGGACTGCTGAGGTTTCTTTCCCAGGGAAAATGGAAAAAGGATGGGCCCAGGGGCCCCTGGTCCTGGGCTGGGCCTCACTGCAAAAAATCCTTATATTGAAGGATGGACCCCACACCGAAGTTGTCCCCACCTCAAACTTGTGCTGCCCTGATAGACCCAAGGGAGCCCTACAAACTGACATCAGGAACCTGGACTGCTGAGTTTTCTTTCCCAGGCAAAATAGCCAAAGGATGTGCCCAGGGTCCCTGGCCCTAGGACCCTGGCCCTGACTGCAAAGAATCCTTATATCGAAGGATGGACCCCACACCGAAGTTGTCCCCACCTCAAACTTGTGCTGCCCTGATAGACCCAAGGGAGCCCTACAAACTGACATCAAAAACCTGGACTGCTGAGTTTTCTTTCCCAGGCAAAATAGCCAAAGGATGTGCCCAGGGTCCCTGGCCCTGACTGCAAAGAATTTTTATATCGAAGGATGGACCCCACACCGAAGTTGTCCCCACCTCAAACTTGTGCTGCCCTGATAGACCCAAGGGAGCCCTACGAACTGACATCAGGAACCTGGACTGCTGAGTTTTCTTTCCCAGGGAAAATGGAAAAAGGATGTGCCCAGGGGCCCCTTGCCCTGGACAGGGCCCTCACTACAAAAAATCCCTATATCGAAGGATGGACCCCACACCAAATTTGTTGCAAACTCAAACTTCTGCTACCCTGATAGACCCAAGGGAGCCCTACAAACTGACATCAGGAACCTGGACTGCTGAGTTTTCTTTCCCAGGGAAAATGGAAAAAGGATGTGCACAGGGGCCCCTGGCCCTGACTGCAAAAAATCCATATATCGACGGATGGACCCCACACCGAAGCTGTCCCCACCTCAAACTTGTGCTGACCTGATAGACCCAAGGGAGCCCTACAAACTGACATCAGGAACCTGGACTGCTGAGTTTTCTTTCCCAGGCAAAATAGCCAAAGGATGTGCCCAGTGTCCCCTGGCCCTGGGCCCCTGGCCCTGACTGCAAAGAATCCTTATATTGAAGGATGGACCCCACACCGAAGTTGTCCCCACCTCAAACTTGTGCTGCCCTGATAGACCCAAGGGAGCCCTACAAACTGACATCAGGAACCTGGACTGCTGAGGTTTCTTTCCCAGGGAAAAAGGAAAAAGGATGTGCCCAGGGGCCCCTGGCCCTGGGCAGGGGCCTCACTACAAAAAATCCTTATATCGAAGGATGGACCCCACACCGAAGTTGTCCCCACCTCAAACTTGTGCTGCCCTTATAGACAAAAGGGAGCTCTACAAACTGACATCAGGAACCTGGACTGCTGAGTTTTCTTTCTCAGGGAAAATGAAAAAGGATGTGCCCAGGGGCCCCTGGCCCTGACTGCAAAAAATCCTTATATCGAAGGATGGACCCCACACCGAAGTTGTCCCCACCTCAAACTTGTGCTGCCCTGATAGACCCAAGGGAGCCCTACAAACTGACATCAGGAACCTGGACTGCTGAGTTTTCTTTCCCAGGGAAAATGGAAAAAGGATGTGCCCAGGGGCCCCTGGCCCTGACTGCAAAGAATCCTTATATCGAAGGATGGACCCCACACCGAAGTTGTCCCCACCTCAAACTTGTGCTGCCCTGATAGACCCAAGGGAGCCCTACAAACTGACATAAGGAACCTGGACTGCTGAGTTTTCTTTCCCAGGGAAAATGGAAAAAGGATGTGCTCAGGGGCCCCTGGCCCTGGACAGGGACCTCACTGCAAAAAATCCTTATATCGAAGGATGGACCCCACACCCAAGTTGTCCCCATCTCAAACTTGTGCGGCCCTGATAGACCCAAGGGAGCCCTACAAACTGACATCAGGAACCTGGACTGCTGAGTTTTCTTTCCCAGGGAAAATGGAAAAAGGTTGTGCCCGGGGGCCCCTGGCCCTGACTGCAAAGAGTCCTTATATCGAAGGATGGACCCCACACCGAAGTTGTCCCCACCTCAAACTTGTGCTGCCCTGATAGACCCAAGGGAGCTCTACAAACTGACATCAGGAACCTGGACTGCTGAGTTTTCTTTCCCAGGGAAAATGGAAAAAGGATGTGCCCAGGGGCCCCTGGCCCTGGACAGGGACCTCACTACAAGAAATCCTTATATCGAAGGATGGACCCCACACCAAAATTTTCCCCACCTCAAACATGTGCTGCCCTGATAGACCCAAGGGAGCCCTACAAACTGACATCAGGAACCTGGACTGCTGAGTTTTCTTTCCCAGGGAAAATGGCCAAAGGATGTGCCCAGGGGCCCCTGGCCCTGGACAGGAACCTCACTACAAAAAATCCTTATATCGAAGGATGGACCCCACACCGAAGTTGTCCCCACCTCAAACTTGTGCTACCCTGATAGACCCAAGGGAGACCTACAAACTGACATCAGGAACCTGGAATGCTGAGTTTTCTTTCCCAGGGAAAATGGAAAAAGGATGTGCCCAGGGGCCCCTGGCCCTGACTGCAAAAAATCCTTATATCGAAGGATGGACCCCATACCGAAGTTGTCCCCACCTCAAACTTGTGCTGCCCTGATACACCCAAGGGAGCCCTACAAACTGACATCAGGAACCTGGACTGCTGAGTTTTCTTTCCCAGGGAAAATGGAAAAAGGATGTGCCCAGGGGCCCCTGGCCCTGACTGCAAAGAATCCTTATATCGAAGGATGGACCCCACACCGAAGTTGTCCCCACCTCAAACTTGTGCTGCCCTGATAGACCCAAGGGAGCCCTACAAACTGACATCAGGAACCTGGACTGCTGAGTTTTCTTTCCCAGGGAAAATGGAAAAAGGATGTGCCCAGGGGCCCCTGGCCCTGGGCTGGGGCCTGACTGCAAAGAATCCTTATATCGAGGGATGGACCCCACACCGAAGTTGTCCCCACCTCAAACTTGTGCTGCCCTGATAGACCCAAGGGAGCCCTACAAACTGACATCAGGAACCTGGACTGCTGAGTTTTCTTTCCCAGGGAAAATGGAAAAAGGATGTGCCCAGGGGCCCCTGGCCCTGGACAGGGACCTCACTACAAGAAATCCTTATATCGAAGGATGAACCCCACACCAGAATTGTCCCCACCTCAAACTTGTGCTGCCCTGATAGACCCAAGGGAGCCCTACAAACTGACATCAGGAACCTGGACTGCTGAGTTTTCTTTCCCAGGGAAAATCGAAAAAGCATGTGCCCAGGGGCCCCTGGCCCTGACTGCAAAAAATCCTTATATCGAAGGATGGACCCCACACCGAAGTTGTCCCCACCTCAAACTTGTGCTGCCCTGATACACCCAAGGGAGCCCTACAAACTGACATCAGGAACCTGGACTGCTGAGTTTTCTTTCCCAGGGAAAAAGGAAAAAGGATGTGCCCAGGGGCCCCTGGCCCTGGACAGGGACCTCACTGCAAAAAATCCTTTATCGAAGGATGGACCCCACACCGAAGTTGTCCCCACCTCAAACTTGTGCTGCCCTGATAGACCCAAGGGAGCCCTACAAACTGACATCAGGAACCTGGACTGCTGAGTTTTCTTTCCCAGGGAAAATGGAAAAAGGATGTGCCCAGGGGCCCCTGGCCCTGGTCAGGGACCTCAATAGAAAAAATGCTTATATCGAAGGATGGACCCCACACTGAAGCTGTTCCCACCTTAAACTTGTGCTGCCCTGATAGACCCAAGGGAGCCCTACAAACTGACATCAGGAACCTGGACTGCTGAGTTTTCTTTCCCAGGCAAAATAGCCAAAGGATGTGCCCAGGGTCCCCTGGCCCTGGGCCCCTGGCCCTGACTGCAAAGAATCCTTATATCGAAGGATGGACCCCACACCGAAGTTGTCCCCATCTCAAACTTGTGCTGCCCTGATAGACCCAAGGGAGCCCTACAAACTGACATCAGGAACCTGGACTGCTGAGTTTTCTTTCCCAGGGAAAATGGAAAAAGGATGTGCACAGGGGCCCCTGGCCCTGGGCTGTGACCTGACGGCAAATAATCCTTATATCGAAGGATGGACCCGACACCGAAGTAGTCCCCACCTCAAACTTGTGCTGCCCTGATAGACCCAAGGGAGCCCTACAAACTGACATCAGGAACCTGGACTGCTGAGTTTTCTTTCCCAGGGAAAATCGAAAAAGGATGTGCCCAGGGGCCCCTGGCCCCGACTGCAAAAAATCCTTATATCGAAGGATGGACCCCACACTGAAGCTGTCCCCACCTCAAACTTGTGCTGCCCTGATAATCCCAAGGGAGCCCTACAAACTGACATCAGGAACCTGGACTGCTGAGTTTTCTTTCCCAGGGAAAATGGAAAAAGCATGTGCCCAGGGGCCCCTGGCCCTGACTGCAAAGAATCCTTATATCGAAGGATGGACCCCACACTGAAGCTGTCCCCACCTCAAACTTGTGCTGCCCTGATAGACCCAAGGGAGCCCTACAAACTGACATCAGGAACCTGGACTGCTGAGTTTTCTTTCCCAGGGAAAATGGCCAGAGGATGTGCCCAGGGGCCCCTGGCCCTGGTCAGGGACCTCACTACAAAAAATCCTTATATCGAAGGATGGACCCCACACTGAAGCTGTTCCCACCTCAAACTTGTGCTGCCCTGATAGACCCAAGGGAGCCCTACAAACTGACATCAGGAACCTGGACTGCTGAGTTTTCTTTCCCAGGGAAAATGGAAAAAGGATGTGCTCAGGGGCCCCTGGCCCTGACTGTAAAAAATCCTTATATCGAAGGATGGAGCCCACACCGAAGTTGTCCCCACCTCAAACTTGTGCTGCCCTGATAGACCCAAGGGAGCCCTACAAACTGACATCAGGAACCTGGACTGCTGAGTTTTCTTTCCCAGGCAAAATAGCCAAAGGATGTGCCCAGGGTCCCCTGGCCCTGGGCCCCTGGCCCTGACTGCAAAGAATCCTTATATCGAAGGATGGACCCCACACCGAAGTTGTCCCCATCTCAAACTTGTGCGGCCCTGATAGACCCAAGGGAGCCCTACAAACTGACATCAGGAACCTGGACTGCTGAGTTTTCTTTCCCAGGGAAAATGGCCAAAGGGTGTGCCCGGGGGCCCCTGGCCCTGGACAGGGACCTCACTACAAGAAATCCTTATATCGAAGAATGGACCCCACACCAAAATTGTCCCCACCTCAAACTTGTGTTGCCCTGATACACCCAAGGGAGCCCTACAAACTGACATCAGGAACCTGGACTGCTGAGTTTTCTTTCCCAGAGAAAATGGAAAAAGGATGTGCCCAGGGGCCCCTGGCCCTGACTGCAAAAAATCCTTATATCGAAGGATGGACCCCACACCGAAGTTGTCCCCATCTCAAACTTGTGCTGCCCTGATAGACCCAAGGGAGCCCTACAAACTGACATCAGGAACCTGGACTGCTGAGTTTTCTTTCCCAGGGAAAATGGAAAAAGGATGTGCCGGGGGCCCCTGGCCCTGACTGCAAAGAATCCTTATATTGAAGGACGGACCCCACACTGAAGTTGTCCCCACCTCAAACTTGTGCTGCCCTGATACACCCAAGGGAGCCCTACAAACTGACATCAGGAACCTGGACTGCTGAGTTTTCTTTCCCAGGGAAAATGGAAAAAGGATGTGCCCAGGGGCCCCTGGCCCTGACTGCAAAGAATCCTTATATCGAAGGATGGACCCCACACCGAAGTTGTCCCCACCTCAAACTTGTGCTGCCCTGATAGACCCAAGGGAGCCCTACAAACTGACATCAGGAACCTGGACTGCTGAGTTTTCTTTCCCAGGGAAAATGGAAAAAGGATGTGCCCAGGGGCCCCTGGCCCTGACTGCAAAAAATCCTTATATCGAAGGATGGACCCCACACCGAAGCTGTCCCCACCTCAAACTTGTGCTGCCCTGATAGACCCAAGGGAGCCCTACAAACTGACATCAGGAACCAGGACTGCTGAGTTTTCTTTCCCAGGGAAAATGGAAAAAGGATGTGCACAGGGGCCCCTGGCCCTGGGCTGGGGCCTGACTGCAAAGAATCCTTATATCGAAGGATGGACCCCACACCAAAGTTGTCCCCACCTCAAACTTGTGCTGCCCTGATAGACCCAAGTGAGCCCTACAAACTGACATCAGGAACCTGGACTGCTGAGTTTTCTTTCCCAGGGAAAATGGAAAAAGGATGTGCACAGGGGCCCCTGGCCCTGGACAGGGACCTCACTACAAGAAATCCTTATATCGAAGGATGGACCCCACACCAAAATTGTCCCCACCTCAAACTTGTGCTGCCCAGATACACCCAAGGGAGCCCTACAAACTGACATCAGGAACCTGGACTGCTGAGTTTTCTTTCCCAGGGAAAATGGAAAAAGGATGTGCCCAGGGGCCCCTGGCCCTGGACAGGGACCTCACTACAAAAAATCCTTATATCGAAGGATGGAACCCACACTGAAGTTGTCCCCACCTCAAACTTGTGCTACCCTGATTGACCCAAGGGAGCCCTACAAACTGACATCAGGAACCTGGACTGCTGAGTTTTCTTTCCCAGGGAAAATGGAAAAAGGATGTGCACAGGGGCCCCTGGCCCTGACTGCAAAAAATCCTTATATCGAAGGATGGACCCCACACCGAAGTTGTCCCCACCTCAAACTTGTGCTGCCCTGATAGACCCAAGGGAGCCCTACAAACTGACATCACAAACCTGGACTGCTGAGTTTTCTTTCCCAGGGAAAATGGAAAAAGGATGTGCACAGGGGCCCCTGGCCCTGGACAGGGACCTCACTACAAGAAATCCTTATATCGAAGGATGGACCCCACACCAAATTTGTCCCCACCTCAAACTTGTGCTGCCCAGATACACCCAAGGGAGCCCTACAAACTGACATCAGGAACCTGGACTGCTGAGTTTTCTTTCCCAGGGAAAATGGAAAAAGGATGTGCCCAGGGGCCCCTGGCCCTGGACAGGGACCTCACTACAAAAAATCCTTATATCGAAGGATGGACCCCACACTGAAGTTGTCCCCACCTCAAACTTGTGCTACCCTGATTGACCCAAGGGAGCCCTACAAACTGACATCAGGAACCTGGACTGCTGAGTTTTCTTTCCCAGGGAAAATGGAAAAAGGATGTGCACAGGGGCCCCTGGCCCTGACTGCAAAAAATCCTTATATCGAAGGATGGACCCCACACCGAAGTTGTCCCCACCTCAAACTTGTGCTGCCCTGATAGACCCAAGGGAGCCCTACAAACTGACATCACAAACCTGGACTGCTGAGTTTTCTTTCCCAGGGAAAATGGAAAAAGGATGTGCCCAGGGGCCCCTGGCCCTGGGACCCTGGCCCTGACTGCAAAAAATCCTTATATCGAAGGATGGACCCCACACCGAAATTGTCCCCACCTCAAACTTGTGCTACCCTGATAGACCCAAGGGAGCCCTACAAACTGACATCAGGAACCTGGACTGCTGAGTTTTCTTTCCCAGGGAAAATGGCCGTAGGATGTGCCCAGGGTCCTGTGGCCCTGGTCAGGGCTCTGACTGCAAAGAATCCTTATATCGAAGGATGGACCCTACACCGAAGTTGTCCCCATCTCAAACTTGTGCTGCCCTGATAGACCCAAGGGAGCCCTACAAACTGACATCAGGAACCTGGACTGCTGAGTTTTCTTTCCCAGGGAAAATGGAAAAAGGATGTGCACAGGGGCCCCTGGCCCTGGGCTGGGCCTCACTGTAAAAAATCCTTATATCGAAGGATGGACCCCACACCAAAGTTGTTGCAACCTCAAACTTGTGCTGCCCTGATAGACCCAAGGGAGCCCTACAAACTGACATCAGGAACCTCGACTGCTGAGTTTTCTTTCCCAGGGAAAATGGAAAAAGGATGTGCCCAGGCGCCCCTGGCCCTGACTGCAAAGAATCCTTATATCGAAGGATGGACCCCACACCGAAGTTGTCCCCACCTCAAACTTGTGCTGCCCTGATAGACCCAAGGGAGCCCTACAAACTGACATCAGGAACCTGGACTGCTGAGTTTTCTTTCCCAGGGAAAATGGAAAAAGGATGTGCACAGGGGCCCCTGGCCCTGACTGCAAAAAATCCTTATATCGAAGGATGGACCCCACACTGAAGCTGTCCCCACCTCAAACTTGTGCTGCCCTGATAGACCCAAGGGAGCCCTACAAACTGACATCAGGAACCTGGACTGCTGAGTTTTCTTTCCCAGGGAAAATGGAAAAAGCATGTGCCCAGGGGCCCCTGGCCCTGACTGCAAAAAATCCTTATATCGAAGGATGGACCACACACCGAAGTTGTCCCCACCTCAAACTTGTGCTACCCTGATAGACCCAAGGGAGCCCTACAAACTGACATCAGGAACCTGGACTGCTGAGTTTTCTTTCCCAGGGAAAATGGCCAAAGGGTGTGCCCAGGGTCCCCTGGCCCTGGTCAGGGCTCTGACTGCAAAGAATCCTTATATCGAAGGATGGACCCCACACCGAAGTTGTCCCCACCTCAAACTTGTGCTGCCCTGATAGACCCAAGGGAGCCCTACAAACTGACATCAGGAACCTGGACTGCTGTGTTTTCTTTCCCAGGGAAAATGGAAAAAGGATGTGCCCAGGGGCCCCTGGCCCTGACTGCAAAAAATCCTTATATCGAAGGATGGACCCCACACCGAAGATGTCCCCACCTCAAACTTGTGCTGCCCTGATAGACCCAAGGGAGCCCTACAAACTGACATCAGGAACCTGGACTGCTGAGTTTTCTTTCCCAGGGAAAATGGAAAAAGGATGTGCCCAGGGGCCCCTGGCCCTGGGCAGGGGCCTCACTACAAAAAATCCTTATATCGAAGGATGGACCCCACACCGAAGTTGTCCCCACCTCAAACTTGTGCTGCCCTGATAGACCCAAGGGAGCCCTACAAACTGACATCAGGAACCTGGACTGCTGAGTTTTCTTTCCCAGGGAAAATGGAAAAAGGATGTGCCCAGGCTCCCCTGGCCCTGACTGCAAAAAATCCTTATATTGAAGGATGGACCCCACACCGAAGTTGTCCCCACCTCAAACTTGTGCTGCCCTGATAGACCCAAGGGAGCCCTACAAACTGACATCAGGAACCTGGACTGCTGAGTTTTCTTTCCCAGGGAAAATGGAAAAAGGATGTGCCCAGGGGCCCCTGGCCCTGGGCAGGGACCTCACTACAAGAAATCCTTATATCGAAGGATGGACCCCACACCGAAGTTGTCCCTACCTCAAACTTGTGCTGCCCTGATAGACCCAAGGGAGCCCTACAAACTGACATCAGGAACCTGGACTGCTGAGTTTTCTTTCCCAGGGATAATGGAAAAAGGATGTGCCCAGGGGCCCCCCACACTCGGCTGGGAGTGACAGTAAAAAGTCCTTATATCAAATGACGGTCCCCACACCTAAATTGTCCTCACCTCAACCTTGTGCTGCCTTGATAGTCCCAAGGGAGCCCTACAAACTGACATCAGGAACCTGGACTGCTGAGTTTTCTTTCCCAGGGAAAGTGGCAAAGGATGTGTCCAGGTGATCCCCCGGACCCAGTCCAAAGCACTCACCGTCCTTCCATGAGACAGTCCCGGGAGCTCCCCATAAACTCCTGTTCTCCAGCAGCTCCATGCGGAAACGGGCTGGGGCAAAGCCTCGCCCTTAATTAACCTCCCCCCGGAGAGACCCCGCCCCTCGTCATCATCCTGACAGCTCACACCTGTGGCTGCTCTGAGCCCTCATCAACTTAACAGCTCACACCTGTGGCTGCTCTGATCCCTCATCCTGCTAACAGCTCACACCTGGCACTGTATCCACTCTCCAACAGCGTCTCTTGGTCTCTCCCTCTCCAGCACACAGCCGACTTCTCACAGACACAGATCCAACAAAAATCTGCTACAGGTGTCGGCTTTTCTTAATCCACCTGGTTACACGATTAAAACACATACATGCATTGATGGTCTTTGAGAGAAAGCTTTCCCCTGGAGAAAACAGTCTTTTTGCCGGCACACTTTGATACACCTTCGGAAAAAGCAGAATCTGCACCAACTCCTAAGACCCCTGCAGAGGAACCCAGCCCTGCCTGGGACACCCAAAGCAGCAGACCTCAAAAAAGGAGGGGAAAAGTCAAGCTTGGAGTGGAAAAAGAGGACAGAAGTACAGCAGCCTTTAAAAATGCCTGCACGGAGCAATAGTGGGAACCAGACACATTTCTTCTTTCCTTGCTTTCTGTGATGACATAAATAGGAAGTAAGAACACGTTAAACAAAAGGCAGAGCTAGGATTTTACAGGTCTTTATTTTGGCAGGCTGCATGACAAACACCTCTTCAGGGACTGCGACGCCTTTTGGGGAATGGCAGAGAACGGAGGCAAAAGGTGCCGGGAGCCCTTTCTGTTCCCTTCAGCCCCTGCAGCTGCTCCGCTGGTTTCAGGGCACTCGCTTGGTTTGTTCCTGAAGAAAAAGGCTAGGGCATGATTTTCAGAACTACTGCCCGTCCCCAGTCAGAGTTTCCTACATTCCTGGGTACAAATGAGTGGATGGAGAGAGTGGATGGATGCTGTCCAGCAGTGTCCCCAGGGGCATCTGGAGTGTTCACACTGCTGAGCTGAGAAAAACTCACCAAACCCAGCCCAGGGGCCTGTGATCCTCCACCCACCCGGGGGAACTCCGGGCGCTGTAAACAGAGGCCACAGCACACACCAGGCTCTGCTGTGCCCGGTGAGGAGTCTCTGTATGAGCCCTGAGCCCTGGCATCGCCTCCCAAACACCACAGAGACCTCTTGTGTCATCAGAGAAAAGCCCTGGAGCAAACATGTGTCCCCAGCACGATCAACAAGAGATGCAGAATTACCTCCTCAATAAAAACGCTGTTTCTGATGGAAATGTTACCTCTGTCGACTGCGAGGATTTTATAGGAATACTGGCTCAAGAATTCAGTGACTTCAGGGATTCCATACCACAGGTGCCTGGGACTGCTTGGGCATCCAGAGTCTATAGTATTGGTTAAACTGGTAGAGCTGAGGATACTTAGCAGCTTTGTCAGAGAGCTGGAACGTCACGCAGGGAGCAAGGGGTTCTCTCAGAGAGTGCAGGAGGCCAGTGAAAACAGCACCAAGGTCCTCCACGATGTCTGCTCCTAGAAAAGCCAAATAAATTAAACTATTGACATGAGCACGGACACTGGGGCAACCTTCCTTACTTTGGGCCTTGCCAGCAGCCGACAGAGCCTCACGCAGAAAAGAACTGATCGAGATCAAAAAGTGTTCCTAGTGACCTAGACAGGTGCTCCTGGCCGCTGAGGTACCTGAAAAACCCTCCAGACATCATCAGCTCTTGCTTAAGCAAATAATCCACCTTCACCGTGTTGTGCCAAAAACACGCCCGGCCCTTAACAGGGAGAGACCCTGCCAGGCACCGCCTCAGAGAAGAACCGAGCTGTACTGGGGGGACACACCCAGCCAACGTGTACGAGTTAAACAGAATTTTCTCTCAGAACTGGGACTTTCAGCACCCCCCAGGTGCTACTCGACTGCCACAGACACACAGAGGGCTTCGTGAGGTGCTCTGGGGTTGGCCAGTCCTGCTCCAAGCCCTGCTGATGCCCCTGTGGTTTTAAGGATGTCCTCAAGGAGGTGGTAGAACCTCACAGTGTTTGCCCCTGGAGCTTAATTTCTGAAGTTTTCCTTGGGAAACGCACCCATTTCCTACTTAACAAGGCAGTCCCCTCTCCCTGCTCTCGGGAAGAGCTGCCCACAGGCACGGGAACCACCTTCCTCTCCTGATCGCCACACTCTGCCCTTAAAACGCTGTTACTGAGGCCAGCTACTTCCAGACCAAGACTGTCCATGCAGGGACAGTGTCCCTTCTCTTCAGGGTCAGGGAAAAAGGGCAGAAGCACCTACAGAGCTTCAATGCCCCTCTTGAGCATAAAGCACCGTGAATCTGAACTTCCTGCTGCTTGCAGGGAAGATAATAAAATGCCTCAAGGTAAAAAATGATAAATGGTAAAAAATTATTACAAGAGGGTAGAAATGATGCCGCTTTCACTCCACTGCTAGAAATGACACATAAAACATAAAAAAACCCCTGTACCTGTTCCATTTTCAGACTGAAACAACAGCATATTCCTGGCTGCTCATGCAGCAGGGACAACAGCACTGAAGGGAAATGTTTGGATAATCACGTCTTCATTTAAAGAGAACCCAGTTCCTTCATCTAAGCCATCACTGCCCTCCATCAGAACAGCCAGCACATCCACGACATCTAATAAGCGAAGGAAAAAATGTAAGCAGAGGATCCAGACTAACTGGGAAAACAACAGAGGTAGAATGCAACATTCCAGGAACACAAGGTAGCTTTTTAGTCACAAAAATTTAAAAAAAAAAAACACCCAAAAAAACTAAAAAAAAAAACCCAAAAAACCCCAAAAAACCCCAAAGGCACATTTGCCAGGCAATACAATGTTAGGGGCAGCACAAAAATCACAGCTGTACTTCACTCTGCCTTTCAAAGCTGCTGTCCAGCACAGGTTGCCCACAGAAGCTGTGGCTGCCCCCGGATCCCTGGAAGTGTCCAAGGCCAGGCTGGACAGGGCTTGGAGCACCCTGGCATGGTGGAAGGTGTCCCTGCCCATGGCAGGGGTGGAACGGGACGAGCTTTAAATAAAGGTGCCTTCCCATCCAAACCCTTCTGGGATTCCACGATTCTGTGAGCAGCCCCAGGCAGAAGGGCTAAATTTCCATTGTGGTTCGGAAATGCTGCTGCAAGAGCACAAACAGATTTCAAATACTGTTCAAGTGGCACAACCACATCAAAAATTACGTCTGGGGGTAAAGTGGCAACTCTGCAATTCCAGCCTCTGATACCAAGGACACATGGAGGGCTGAATCCAGGGGGCGTTCGGGGTCCGAGTTGGGGTCGTCTTCATGAGCCACCAGCCTGGGGACCCAAAAATCGGGGGGAACCCCGAATTGGGGGGGGACCCAAAATTGGGGGGGTCCTGGGGGGCTCTGGAAGGTCTTTGCAGCATCCCAGGAGGAATTTTGGGAGTCCCAAGGGGGGGTTTGGGGAGTCATGAAGGGAATTTAGGGGGTCTCAGAGAGTTTTTGGGGGGTCCCAGGAGGAATTTTGGGGACCCTGATGGGAATTTTGGGGATCCCAGGGGGTGTTTTGAGGTCCTGGAGAGCTTTTTGGGGGGGTCTCAGGGAGTTTTTGGGGTCCCAGGAGGAATTTCAGGGGTCGTAAAGAGAAATTTGGAGGTCCCAGAAGGTGTTTTGGGGTGACAAATAGAATTTTGGGGGTTCAAGGGGTGTTTTGGGGTCCCGAAGGGAATTTTGGGGGTCCCAGTGGGGTTTTGGGGGTCCTGAAGGGAATTTTGGGCGTCCCAGGGGGGGTTTTGGAGTCCTGGGGAGAATTTTGGGTATCTCAAGAGGTTTTTGGGAGGAATTTTGGGGTCCCAAAGAGAATTTTGTGGGTCCTGGGGAGGGTTTGGGTCCTGAAGTAGAATTTTGGGGGTCCCAGGGGGTTTTGGGGGGTCCCAGGAGGAATTTCAGGGACCCTGATAGGAATTTTGGGGGTCCCAGCGGGGGTTTTGGAGTCCCAAAGGGAATTTTGGCCAACCCAGGGGGAGTTTTGGAGTCCTGGGGAGAATTTTGAGGGTCTCAGGGGGTTTTTGGGTGGAATTTTGTGGGTCCTGAGTGGAATTTTGTGGGTCCTGGGGAGGGTTTGGGGTTCTGAAGGGAATTTTGGGGGTTTCTGGGAGTTTTTTGGGGGTTCCAGTAAGAATTTTGAGGTCCTGAAGGGAAATTTGGGGGTCCCAGGGGGGGTTTTGGGGTCCCAAAGGGAATTTTGGAAGTCCCAGGGGGGATTTTGGGGTCCTGGAGAGGTTTTTGGGTGTCCCAGGGGGCCTTGTGATGTCCTGGAGAGAATTTTGGGGGTCTCAGGGGGTCTTGGGGAGGAATTTTGGGGGTCCCAAGTAGAATTTTGTGGGTCCTGGGGGGGGTTTGGGGTCCTCAAGTGGATTTTGGGGGTCTCAGGGGGTTTTGGGGGGTCCCAGGAGGAATTTAGGGGTCCTGAAGGGAATTTTGGGGTCTCAAGGAGTTTTGGGGGGTTTCAGGAGGAATTTCGAGGACCCTGATGGGAATTTTGGAGGTCCCAGGGGGGTTTTTGGGGTCCCAAATGGAAGTTTGGGCGTTCCGGGAGGGGTTTTGGGGTCCCAAAGGGAATTTTGATGGTCTCAGGGGGGTTTTGGGAGGAATTTTGTGGGTCCCGACCAGAATTTTGAGGGTCCTGGGGGTGGGTTTGGGGTCCTGAAGGGAATTTTGAGGTCTCACGAAGTTTTTGGGGGGTCCCAGAAAGAATTTCGGGGACCCTGATGGGAATTTTGGGGCTCCCGGGGGGGGGTTTGGGGTCCCGAAGAGAATTTTGGGGGTCTCAGTGGGGTTTTGGGTCTCCCAGGAGGAATTTCAGGGACCCTGATGGGAATTTGGGGTGTCCCAGGGGGGCTTGTGGTGTCCTGGGGAGAATTTTAGGGGTCTTGGGGGTTTTTTGGGAGGAATTTTGGGGGTCCCGAGTGGAATTTTGTGTGTCCTGGGGAGGGTTTGGGGTTCTGACGGGAATTTTGGGGACTTCTGGGAGTTTGTGGGGGGTCCCAGGAGGAATTTGGGGTTTGTGAGAACCCCAGCCTTTCTCTGGGGTCTCATGTGGTGAAATTCCTCCTCCAACCCGTGCTTCCAAAGAAAAACTCCGCAGGCTTTAGCTGTTCAGTCTCAAGGCAGTTTATCGCTAGTTATCTAACAGATTATGTTCTTGGACTGCGGCTGTTTGATCAGCGGCCTGGGTAGAGGCACACACACACCCTGACATCCTCTCTATCTGCTGTCTTCTTCGTCTCTCCCCCCGCCCAGGGCTGCTGCTATCTTTTATAAGATATATTACGTATAACATGTTTACAATTATTCCCCAGTACCTACTACCTACGTTGCCAAGTGTTTTTCTACTCTAAACCAATCTGTGAGTGCCAACATCACCAAGAACATGGAGGTAAGGAAAAAGAAGGAGGAAGAACAGGATCAGCCCACTTTCCTCCATCTTAGAACTCCTGACCCCCATGTACAAAGTGAAAACCCCCCTGGACATGTGCTAAAACCCCCTTGTACAATACTAAAAAAATTTCCCCTCTACTTTGTAATTACTTTTACTATACTATCTAACCTTTTGTGATTGCTTGTTCCACCTCCAAAATTGGTAACTCATTCCATGGCTCAAACTCACAATCACAGCTGTTTCCAGCTGCCTGCCAGGGTCCCAAATGCTTCTGACCAAGGCCTGGAACCACTAAAAATGTCTGAGAGACATTATGAGTTCCCACAGGGGTCCTGAAAAGAAATCTGGGGGTCCCAGGGGGGGTTTTGGGGTCCTGAAGGGAATTTTGGGTGTCCCAGGGGGTTTTTGGAGTCCTGGGGAGAATTTTGAGGGTCTCAGGGGAGTTTTGGGAGGAATTTTGGGGTCCCGAGTAGAATTTTGTGGGTCCTGGGGGAAGTTTTGAGGTCCCGAAGGGAATTTTGGGAGTCATAGGGGGAGTTTTGAAGTCCTGGGGAAAATTTTGAGGGTCTTAGGGGGTTTTTGGGAGGAATTTTGAGGGTCCCGAGTAGAATTTTGGGGATCCTGGGGGGGAGGTTTGGGGTCCTGAAGTGAATTTTGGGGTCTCAGGAAGTTTTTGGGGGGTCCCAGAAAGAATTTTGGGGACCCCGATGGGAATTTGGGGCTCCCGGGGGGGTTTTTGGAGTCCGGAAGGGAATTTTGGGGGACCAGGGGGGGTTTTGGGGTCCCAATGGGAATTTTGGGAGTTCCAAGGGGGTGGGTTGGGGTCCGGAAGGGAATTTTAGGGGTCTCAGGGGGTTTTTGGGGGTACCTGGAGGAATTTCGGGGACCCTGATGGGAAATTTGGGAGTCCCAGGGGGGGTTTTGGGGTCCTGAAGGGAATTTTGGGCGTCCCAGGGGGAGTTTTGGAGTCCTGGGGAGAATTTTGGGGGTCTCAGGGGGTTTTCGGGAGGAATTTTGGGGGTCCCGAGTAGAATTTTGTGGGTCCTGGGGAGGGTTTGGAGTCCTGAAGGGAATTTTTGGGTCTCAGGGAGTTTTTGGGGGGGTCCCAGGAGGAATTTTGGGGACCGTGATGGGAATTTTGGGGGTCCCAGGGGGGTTTTTGGAGTCCCGAAGGGAATTTTGGGGGTCCCAGACGGGGTTTTGAGGGTCCCAAAGGGAATTTTTTGGTCTCTGGAGTTTTTGGGGTCCCAGGAAAAACTTCGGGGTCCTGAAGGGAATTTTGGGAGTCACAGGGGGCGTTTTGGAGTCCTGGGGAGAATTTTGGGGGTCTAAGGGCTTTTTTGGGAGGAATTTTGGGGGTCCCGGGTAGAATTTTGGGGGTCCTGGGGAGGTTTTATGGTCCTGAAGTGAATTTTGGGGTCTCTGGGAGTTTTTGGGGGGTCCCAAGAGGAATTTTGGGGACCCCGATGGGAATTTTGGGGATCCCAGGGGTGTTTTGGGGTCCCGAAGGGAATTTTGGGAGTCCCGGGGGGGGGTTGGAGTCCTGGGGAGAATTTTGATGGTCTCAGGGTTTTTTTGGGAGGAATTTCGGGGGTCCTGAGTAGAATTTTGGGGGTTCTGGAGGTGGGTTTGGGGTCCTGAAGGAAACTTTGGGGGTCTCAAGGAGTTTTGGGGGGTCCCAGGAGGAATTTCGGGGACTCTGATGGGAATTTTTAGGGGTCCCAGGGGGGGTTTTGGAGTCCCGAAGGGAATTTTGTGCGTTCCAGGGGGGGTTTTGGAGTCCTGGGTGGAATTTTGAGGGTCCTGGGGGTATGTTTGGGGTTCTGAAGGGAATTTTGGGGTCTCACGAAGTTTTTGAGGGGTCCCAGGAGGAATTTCGGGGACCCTGATGGGAATTTTGGGGGTCTCAGGGGGTATTGGGGGGTCCCATGAGGACTTTCGGGGTCCTGAAGGGAATTTTGGGGTGTCAAGGAGTTTTGGGGGGTCCCAGGAGGAATTTCGGGGAGTCTGATGGGAATTTTGAGGGGTCCCAGGGGGGGTTTTGGAGTCCTGGGGAGAATTTTAGGGGTCTCAGGGTTTTTTTGGGAGGAATTTTGGGGGTCCCGAGTAGAATTTTGTGGGTCCTGGGGAGGGTTTGGGGTTCTGAAGGGAATTTTGGGGGTCTATGGAAGTATTTGGGGGGTCCCAGGAGGAATTTTGGGGTCCTGAAGGGAATTTTGGGGGTCCTAGGGGGGGTTTTGGGGTCCCAAAAGGAATTTTGGGCGTCCCAGGGGGTTTTTGGGGGTCCCAGGAAGAATTTCCGGGTCCTGAAGGGAATTCTGGGGCTCCCAGGGGGGTTTTGGGGTCCCAAATGGAATTTTAGGCATTCCAGGGAGAGGTTTGGAGTCCTGGGGAGAATTTTGAGGGTCTCCGGGGGTTTTTGGGGGGAATTTTGGAGGTCCCGAGTAGAATTTTTTGGGTCCTGGGGGAGGTTTTGGGGTCCTGAAAAGAATTTTGGGGGTCTCACGAAGTTTTTGGGGGTCCCAGAAATAATTTTGGTGACCCTGATAGGAATTTGGGGGGTCTCAGGGGGTTTTGGGGGGTCCCACGAGGAATTTTGGCGTCTTGAAGGGAATTTTGGGGTCTCAAAGAGTTTTGGGGGCTTCCCAGGAGGAATTTTGGGGACCCTGATGGGAATTTTGGGTGTCCCAGGGGGGTTTTCGGGGTCCTGAAGGGAATTTTGGTGGTCCCAGGGGGGTTATCTGGGTTCTGAAGGGAATTTTGTGGGTCCCAGGGGGGTGTTCTGGGTTCCGAATGGAATTTTGTGGGTCCCAGGGGGGTTTTTGGGGTCCCTAAGGGAATTTTGGGCGTTCCAGGGCCGTCCCGATGGTTTTGGGGTCGCGCTGGCTGCGGGGCTGCAGTACCGCCCTGTGTCCACAAGGCGGCAGCATTTGTCAAGTGAGTCCGCGACAAGATGGCGGTCCGTGGGGACCTTGATGGTGACAGGCGTTTTTTGCCGATGCCTGTCGGCTCCCGCCAAAAACCCGCACGCTCGCGGCGCTCCTGACCCCACAGCCCGTGTGCACGGCATCGTAACCGCCGCGGAAAATCCCGTCGCGGGGCGCCGGCGGTGCGGGCAATTCAGGCAGTGTAAAAAACAGACACGGGTCCTCGAATTTCAACGTCCTCGTTTTCGCGCCCTCTCGAGAAGGTCAAGCGAGTCTGCGCCAAGCCCCTCCCAAGATGGCGGCCGCGGGCGGCGGGCTGCAGTGCCGCTCTCTGCCCACACGGCGGCAGCACTGAGCCGTCAGCAGCGAATGCCCCAAAGATCCGCGCGGGAAAGAACGGAACAAAAACCCTGCCTCGGACCCGATAGGAACCGAAAGAAAAAACCTTTCCTCTTAAACTGCATTTCAACAGAGTTTATTTTTACATTTTTCACATTTATATTCACATTCGGATTTATAATGTATATTGATATATAATTGTATTTTCATAATTCCTTACATTTATTCCATTTATTATATTTTATTATATTTTAGATTTTATACATATCTTAATAGATTGCTTACATATTTCTATAGTTAGATTTAGAGTTCTAAAAGGTTTATATTGATTAAAATAAAAACCTGACTCTATCCAAGTAAAAATCTTTTTAAAAAACCCTTTATTTAAACTCCATTTAAATTTATTTCTATTTTTCGCATTTATAGTCAAATTTACATTTTAAATGTAGATTGATGTATGGTGCTATTTATAGTCTATCTCTTCCTAATACTATTTTTATTTCTATTTTATATTTTTATATATATCTGTATACATTGAATATATATTTCCATATTTAGAACAATATCAAAATAAAATGTATATTCATATTTTTTCCATTAATTCCCTGCCTCTAACCAAATAAAAACAAAAACAAAAACAAAAAAATCTTTCTATAAACAATACTTGAATATATATTGAATACACCCTGCATTACAAATTGCAGGGGAAATGGATTCCCTCATGATTTGAACACAAGAAATAATGGAAAAGGAAGCTTTTTCCCACAATTTAAACCCCTTTTCTCTCCATAACCCCTCATTTTTCTGGGAGCGCTGTGGAAGGTCTGGGGGTTCTAAGGAGGGATTGACACAATAAAAGGGGAAAGTTGAAAGCTCTCCCGTGGAACCCCACATGCTGCCCGGCCTGCTCAGGTGCTGCCCCTTGGCAAGAGGGCTCTTCCCTCGGCATTTTCTCAAAGGGATGCTCGTGCCCGGGTGGGTCCGGCTGCTCCCCGATCCCTGCTGGATGTTCCAGCCATAGCTCCTGGAGGGACACTTGGGATACCCCTGTTAGCCCCTCGGGATTAGCAGCTCCCTGTGCAGGTGTGCCCAGGTAGCTGCACTGAAAGCAGCTGCTCACACGGGGAGCTGCTACACCTAGGAGTGGGGGATGAGGTGAAGAAAGGTCCTGTGGGGTGTTCCCTTCCCTACGCAGGCCTTTGCCAGACCCTTCAACAATGCGGTGCCAGATTTTCATTGCCAAGATAATTAACAGTCTTTCCCCTGGCCAAACAGGAATTGTGCTTCCAAAATTGCAAACAGTGAATGATTTCTTGCAGACACCAGCTGCCAACACCAGGAACTCTCACTGCCTTTGGAGAGCAGCACGCCTCCAGTGAACACACATCAACACACAGGGAGGGTGAGGTAGGTTTTACACGGAAAAAGGGCAGAGGTCGGGTCACAAGGCCTGTGGCCCCAGGTGACTTGATACATCTTTTTGTTCTGAATGGCACAGGATTTCTCCAGCAGCAAAACTGCTGACAGCAAGAATTCTGCCTGTCCTGGAAGAGACAAGGACCTCCTCAAAATTGACATCAGGAAGTGAAGAGGGAGAGCCATGTTTCACACAGAATAGGGCCAGTGACAGAGTCCAAGAGCCAGAAGCCATGAAAAAAGGGATGCCCCTTGGAAATCTGAATGGAGAAGGATGTGTTGTGGACCCAAGCTGCTTTCATGTCGATGAGGGGTTGCCTTGATGATCCCAAGCAAAAATCGAAAACTGACGTCAGGAACCGGGACTGGCGAGCATGCATTCCTAGAGAAATAGCTTGAATTAACGCAGACCACCATGCGGTCCTGGGTGGGCAGCTGAGTGCAGGAAATATGAACATAGAAAAATACAATCCAGGCCCAAACCGCACCCACCACAAACTTGTGCTGCCCTGATACACCCAAGGGAGACCTACAAACTGACATCAGGAACCTGGACTGCTGAGTTTTCTTTCCCAGGGAAAATGGAAAAAGGATGTGCCCAGGGGCCCGTGGCCCTGGGCTGGGCCCTGACTGCAAAGAATCCTTATATCGAAGGATGGACCCCACACCGAAGTTGTCCCCACCTCAAACTTGTGCTGCCCTGATACACCCAAGAGAACCCTACAAACTGACATCAGGAACCTGGATTGCTGAGTTTTCTTTCCCAGGGAAAATGGCCAAAGGATGTGCCCGGGGGCCCCTGGACCTGGGCTGGCATCTCACTGCCAAAAATCCTTATATTGAAGGATGCAACCCACACCGAAGTTGTCCCCACCTCAAACTTGTGCTGCCCTGATAGACCCAAGGGAGCCCTACAAACTGACATCAGGAACCTGGACTGCTGAGTTTTCTTTCCCAGGGAAAATGGCCAAAGGATGTGCCCAGGAGCCCCTGGCCCTGGGCTGGGCCCTGACTGCAAAGAATCCTTATATCGAAGGATGGACCCCACACCGAAGTTGTCCCCACCTCAAACTTGTGCTGCCCTGATAGACCCAAGGGAGACCTACAAACTGACATCAGAAACCTGTATTGCTGAGTTTTCTTTTTACGGGGAAAAGGGACAAAGCTTTTGCCCAGGGGCCCCTGGCCCTGGGCCGGGCCAGCACTGCAAAAAATCCTTATATCGAAGGATGGAGCCCACACCGAAGTTGTCCCCACCTCAAACTTGTGCTGCCCTGATAGACCCAAGGGAGCCCTACAAACTGACATCAGGAACCTGGACTGCTGAGTTTTCTTTCCCAGGGAAAATGGCCAGATGGTGTGCCCAGGGGCCCCTGGCCATGAGCTGGGCCAGCACTGCAAAAAGTCCTTATATCGAAAGATGGACCCCAGACCGAAGTTGTCCCCACCTCAAACTTGTGCTGCCCTGATAGACCCAAGGGAGCCCTACAAACTGACATCAGGAACCTGGACTGATGAGTTTTCTTTCCCAAGGAAAATGGCCAAAGGATGTGCCCAGGGGCCCCTAGCCCTGGGCTTGGACCTCACTGCAAAAAATCCTTATATCAAAGGATGGAGCCCAGACCGAAGATGTCCCCACCTCAAAATTGTGCTGCCCTGATAGACCCAAGGGAGCCCTACAAACTGACATCAGGAACCTGGACTGCTGAGTTTTCTTTCCCAGGGAAAATGTCCAAAGGATGTGCCCAGGGGCTTGTGGCCCTGGGCTGGGCCCTGACTGCAAAAAATCCTTAAATCGAAGGATGGAGCCCTGACCAAAGTTGTCCCCACCTCAAACTTGTGCTGCCCTGATAGACCCAAGGGAGCCCTACAAACTGACATCAGGAACCTGGACTGCTGAGTTTTCTTTCCCAGGGAAAATGGAAAAAGGATGTGCCCAGGAGCCCCTGGCCCTGGGCAGGGACCTCACTGCAAAGAATCCTTATATCGAAGGATGGACCCCACACCGAAGTGTCCCCACCTCAAACTTGTGCTGCCCTGATAGACCCAAGGGAGCCCTACAAACTGACATCAGGAACCTGGACTGCTGAGTTTTCTTTCCCAGGGAAAATGGAAAAAGGATGTGCCCAGGGGCCCCTAGCTCTGACTGCAAAAAAATCCTTATATCGAAAGATGGACCCCACACTGAAGTTGTCCCCACCTCAAACTTGTGCTGCCCTGATAGACCCAAGGGAGCCCTACAAACTGACATCAGGAACCTGGACTGCTGAGTTTTCTTTCCCAGGGAAAATGTCCAAAGGATGTGCCCAGGGGCTTTTGGCCCTGGGCTGGGCCCTGACTGCAAAAAATCCTTAAATCGAAGGATGGAGCCCTGACCAAAGTTGTCCCCACCTCAAACTTGTGCTGCCCTGATAGACCCAAGGGAGCCCTACAAACTGACATCAGGAACCTGGACTGCTGAGTTTTCTTTCCCAGGGAAAATGGCCGAAGGATGTGCCCAGGGGCCCCTCGCCCTGACTGCAAAAAATCCTTATATCGAAGGATGGACCCCACACCGAAGTTGTCCCCACCTCAAACTTGTGCTGCCCTGATAGACCCAAGGGAGCCCTACAAACTGACATCAGGAACCTGGACTGCTGAGTTTTCTTTCCCAGGGAAAATGGAAAAAGGATGTGCCCAGGAGCCCCTGGCCCTGGGCAGGGACCTCACTGCAAAGAATCCTTATATCGAAGGATGGACCCCACACCGAAGTGTCCCCACCTCAAACTTGTGCTGCCCTGATAGACCCAAGGGAGCCCTACAAACTGACATCAGGAACCTGGACTGCTGAGTTTTCTTTCCCAGGGAAAATGGCTGCAGGTCCTGAAGGGAACAAAAAGGGCTCCCGGCCTTTGCCTCTGTTCTCTAACATTCCCCAAAAGGCATCGCAGTCCCGGAAGAGGTGTTTGTCATGCAGCCTGCCAAAATAAAGTCTTGTAAAATTCTAGCTCTGCCTTTTTTTTAACGTGTTCTTACTTCCTATTTATGTAATCGCAGAAAGCAAGGAAAGAATAAATGTGTCTGGTTCCCACTATTGCTCTGTGCAGGCATATTTAAAGCCTGCTGTAGTTCTATCCTCTTTTTCCACTCCAAGCTTCACTTTTCCCCCCTTTTTCAATGTCTGCTGCTTTGGGTTTCCCAGGCAGGGCTGGGTTCCTCGGCAGGGGTCTTAGGAGTTGGTGCAGATTCCGCTTTTTCCGAAGGTGTATCAAAGTGTGCCGGCAAAAGGATTGTTTTCTTCAGGAAAAAGCTTTCTCTCAATGACCATCAATGCATGTATGTGTTTTAATCTTGTAACCAGGTGGATTAAGAAAAGCCGACACCTGTAGCAGAGTTTTGTTGGATCTGTGTCTGTGAGAAGTGGGCTGTGTGATGGAGAGGGAGAGACCAAGAGATGCTGTTGGAGAGTGGATACAGTGCCAGGTGTGAGCTGTTAGCAGGATGAGGGATCAGAGCAGCCACAGGTGTGAGCTGTTAAGATGATGAGGAAGAGGGGCGGATCCCTCTGGGGGGAGGTTATTTAAGGGCGAGGCTTTGCCTCATCCTGCTTTTGCATGGAGCTGCTGGAGAAGAGGAGTTTATGGGGGCCTCCCAGGGCTGTCTCATGGAAGGACGGTGAGTATTTTGAACATGGTTTGGGGGATCACCTGGGCACCTCCTTTGGCCATTTTCCCTGGGAAAGAAAACTCAGCAGTCCAGGTTCCTGATGTCAGTTTGTAGACCTCCCTTCAGTCTATCAGGGCAGCACAAGTTTGAGTTGAGGACAACTTCGGTCTGGGCTCCATCCTTCCATATAAGGATTTTTAGCAGACAGGGCCAGGGGCCCCTGGGCACATCCTTTGGCCATTTTCCCTGGGAAAGAAAACTCAGCAGTCCAGGTTCCTGATGTCAGTTTGTAGGGCTCCCTTGGGTCTATCAGGGCAGCACAAGTTTGAGTAGGGGACAACTTCGGTGTGGGCTCCATCCTTCGATATAAGGATTCTTTGCAGTCAGGGCCAGGGGCCCACGGCCAGGGACCCCTGGGCACATCCTTTTTCCATTTTTCCTGGGAAAGAAAACTCAGCAGTCCAGGTTCCTGATGTCAGTTTGTAGGGCTCCCTTGGGTCTATCAGGGCAGCACAAGTTTGAGGTGGGGACAACTTCGGTGTGGGGTCCATCCTTCGATATAAGGATTTTTTGCAGTCAGGGCCAGGGGCCCCTGGGCACATCCTTTTTCCATTTTCCCTGGGAAAGAAAACTCAGCAGTCCAGGTTCCTGATGTCAGTTTGTAGGGCTCCCTTGGGTCTATCAGGGCAGCACAATTTTTGGTGGGGACAACTTTGGTCTGGGCTCCATCCTTCGATATAGGGATTCTTTGCAGTCAGGGCCAGGGACCCCTGGGCACATCCTTTTTCCATTTTTCCTGGGAAAGAAAACTCAGCAGTCCAGGTTCCTGATGTCAGTTTGTAGGGCTCCCTTGGGTCTATCAGGGCAGCACAAGTTTGAGGTGGGGACAACTTCGGTGTCGGGTCCATCCTTCGATATAAGGATTTTTTGCAGTCAGGGCCAGGGGCCCCCGGGCACATCCTTTTTCCATTTTCACTGGGAAAGAAAACTCAGCAGTCCAGGTTCCTGATGTCACTTTGTAGGGCTCCCTTGGGTCTATCAGGGCAGCACAAGTTTGAGGTGGGAACAACTTTGGTGTGGGCTCCATCATTCGATATATTGATTTTGTGCACTCAGGGCCAGGGGCCCCCAGGAACATCCTTTGGCCATTTTCCCTGGGAAAGAAAACTCCGCTGTCCAGGTTGCTGATGTCAGTTTGTAGGGCTCCTTTGGGTGTATCAGGGCCGCACAATTTTGAGGTGGGGACAACTTCGGTGTGGGGTCCATCCTTCGATATAAGGATTCTTTGCAGTCAGGGCCAGGGGCCCCTGGGCACATCCTTTTTCCATTTTCCCTGGGAAAGAAAACTCAGCAGTCCAGGTTCCTGATGTCAGTTTGTAGGGCTCCCTTGGGTCTATCAGGGCAGCACAAGTTTGAGGTGGGGACAACTTCGGTGTGGGGTCCATCCTTCGATATAAGGATTTTTTGCAGTCAGGGCCAGGGGCCCAGGGCCAGGGGCTCCTGGGCACATCCTTTTTCCATTTCCCCTGGGAAAGAAAACTCAGCAGTCCAGGTTCCTGATGTCAGTTTGTAGGGCTCCCTTGGGTCTATCAGGGCAGCACAAGTTTGAGGTGGGGACAATTTCGGTGTGGGGTCCATCCTTCGATATAAGGATTTTTTGCAGTCAGGGCCAGGGGCCCCTGGGCACATCCTTTTTCCATTTTCCCTGGGAAAGAAAACTCAGCAGTCCAGGTTCCTGATGTCAGCTTGTAGGGCTCCCTTGGGTCTATCAGGGCAGCACAAGTTTGAAGTGGGGACAACTTCGGTGTAGGGTCCATCCTTCGATATAAGGATTCTTTGCAGTGAGGCCCCAGCCCAGGTCCAGGGGCCACTGGCACATCCTTTTTCCATTTTCCCTGGGAAAGAAAACTCAGCAGTCCAGGTTCCTGATGTCAGTTTGTAGGGCTCCCTTGGGTCTATCAGGGCAGCACAAGTTTGAGGTGGGGACAACTTCGGTGTGGGGTCCATCCTTCGATATAAGGATTTTTTGCAGTCAGGGCCAGGGGCCCCTGGGCACACCCTTTTTCCATTTTCCCTGGGAAAGAAAACTCAGCAGTCCAGGTTCCTGATGTCAGTTTGTAGGGCTCCCTTGGGTCTATCAGGGCAGCACAAGTTTGAGGTGGGGACAACTTCGGTGTGGGGTCCATCCTTCAATATAAGGATTTTTTGCAGTCAGGGACAGGGGCCCAGGGCCAGGGGCCCCTGGGCACATCCTTTTTCCATTTTCCCTGGGAAAGAAAACTCAGCAGTCCAGGTTCCTGATGTCAGTTTGTAGGGCTCCCTTGGGTCTATCAGGGCAGCACAAGTTTGAGGTGGGGACAACTTCGTTGTGGGGTCCATCCTTCGATATAAGGATTTTTTGCAGTCAGGGCCAGGGGCCCCTGGGCACATCCTTTTTCCATTTTCCCTGGGAAAGAAAACTCAGCAGTCCAGGTTCCTGATGTCAGCTTGTAGGGCTCCCTTGGGTCTATCAGGGCAGCACAAGTTTGAGGTGGGGACAACTTCGGTGTAGGGTCCATCCTTCGATATAAGGATTCTTTGCAGTGAGGCCCCAGCCCAGGTCCAGGGGCCACTGGCACATCCTTTTTCCATTTTCCCTGGGAAAGAAAACTCAGCAGTCCAGGTTCCTGATGTCAGTTTGTAGGGCTCCCTTGGGTCTATCAGGGCAGCACAAGTTTGAGGTGGGGACAACTTCGGTGTGGGTTCCATCCTTCGATATAAGGATTTTTTGCAGTCAGGGCCAGGGGCCCCTGGGCACATCCTTTTTCCATTTTCCCTGGGAAAGAAAACTCAGCAGTCGAGGTTCCTGATGTCAGTTTGTAGGGCTCCCTTGGGTCTATCAGGGCAGCACAAGTTTGAGGTGGGGACAATTTCGGTGTGGGGTCCATCCTTCAATATAAGGATTTTTGTAGTGAGGCCCCAACCCAGGGCCAGGGGCCCCTGCGCACATCCTTTTTCCGTTTTCCCTGGGAAAGAAAACTCAGCAGTCCAGGTTCCTGATGTCAGTTTGTAGGGCTCCCTTGGGTCTATCAGGGCAGCACAAGTTTGAGGTGGGGACAACTTCGGTGTGGGGTCCATCCTTCGATATAAGGATTTTTTGCAGTCAGGGCCAGGGGCCCCTGGGCACATCCTATTTCCATTTTCCCTGGGAAAGAAAACTCAGCAGTCCAGGTTCCTGATGTCAGTTTGTAGGGCTCCCTTGGGTCTATCAGGGCAGCACAAGTTTGAGGTTGGGACAACTTCGATGTGGGGTCCATCCTTCGATATAAGGATTTTTTGCAGTCAGGGCCATGGGCCCCTGGGCACATCCTTTTTCCATTTTCCCTGGGAAAGAAAACTCAGCAGTCCAGGTTCCTGATGTCAGTTTGTAGGGCTCCCTTGGGTCTATCAGGGCAGCACAAGTTTGAGGTGGGGACAACTTCGGTGTGGGGTCCATCCTTCGATATAAGGATTCTTTGCAGTCAGGCCCCAGCCCAGGACCAGGGGCCCCTGGGCACATCCTATTTCCATTTTCCCTGGGAAAGAAAACTCAGCAGTCCAGGTTCCTGATGTCAGTTTGTAGGGCTCCCTTGGGTCTATCAGGGCAGCACAAGTGTGAGGTGGGGACAATTTCGGTGTGGGGTCCATCCTTCGATACAAGGATTTTTTGTAGTGAGCCCCAGCCCAGGGCCAGAGGCCCCTGGGCACATCCTTTTTCCATTTTCCCTGGGAAAGAAAACTCAGCAGTCCAGGTTCCTGATGTCAGTTTGTAGGGCTCCCTTGGGTGTATCAGGGCAGCACAAGTTTGAGGTGGGGACAACTTCGGTGTGGGGTCCATCCTTCGATATAAAGATTCTTTGGGGTCAGGGCCCAGCCCAGGGCCAGGGGCCCCTGGGCACATCCTTTGGCCATTTTCCCTGGGAAAGAAAACTCAGCAGTCCAGGTTCCTGATGTCAGTTTGTAGGGCTCCCTTGGGTCTATCAGGGCAGCACAAGTTTGAGGTGGGGACAAATTCGGTGTGGGCTCCATCCTTCGATATAAGGATTTTTTGCAGTCAGGGCCAGGGGCCCCTGGGCACATCCTTTTTCCATTTTCCCTGGGAAAGAAAACTCAGCAGTCCAGATTCCTGATGTCAGTTTGTAGGGCTCCCTTGGGTCTATCAGGGCAGCACAAGTTTGAGGTGGGGACAACTTCGGTGTGGGGTCATCGTTTGATATAAGGTTTTTTTGTAGTGATGGCTCAGCCCAGGGCCAGGGGCCCCTGGGCACATCGTTTTTCCATTTTCCCTGGGAAAGAAAACTCAGCAGTCCAGGTTCCTGATGTCAGTTTGTAGGGCTCACTTGGGTCTATCAGGGCCGCACAATTTTGAGGTGGGGACAACTTCGGTGTGGGGTCCATCCTTCGATATAAGGATTCTTTGCAGTCAGGGCCAGGGGCCCCTGGGCACATCCTTTTTCCATTTTCCCTGGGAAAGAAAACTCAGCAGTCCAGGTTCCTGATGTCAGTTTGTAGGGCTCCCTTGGGTCTATCAGGGCAGCACAAGTTTGAGGTGGGGACAACTTCGGTGTGGGGTCATCGTTTGATATAAGGTTTTTTTGTAGTGATGGCTCAGCCCATGGCCAGGGAACCCTGGGCACATCCTTTTTCCATTTTCCCTGGGAAAGAAAACTCAGCAGTCCAGGTTCCTGATGTCAGTTTGTAGGGCTCCCTTGGGTCTATCAGGGCAGCACAAGTTTGAGGTGGGGACAACTTCGGTGTGGGGTCCATCCTTTGATATAAGGATTTTTTGCAGTCAGGGTATGGGGCCCAGGGCCAGGGGCCCCTGGTCACATCCTTTTTCCATTTTCCCTGGGAAAGGAAACTCAGCAGTCCAGGTTCCTGATGTCAGTTTGTAGGGCTCCCTTGGGTGTATCAGGGCAGCACAAGTTTGAGGAGGGGACAACTTTGATGTGGGGTCCATCCTTCGATATAAGGATTTTTTTCAGTCAGGGCCAGGGGCCCCTGGGCACATCCTTTTTCCATTTTCCCTGGGAAAGAAAACTCAGCAGTCCAGGTTCCTGATGTCAGTTTGTAGGGCTCCCTTGGGTCTATCAGGGCAGTACCAGTTTGAGGTGGGGACAACTTCGGTGTGGGGTCCATCCTTCGATATAAGGATTTTTTGCAGTGAGGCCCCAGCCCAGGGCCAGGGGCCCCTGGGCACAACCTTTTTCCATTTTCCCTGGGAAAGAAAACTCAGCAGTCCAGGTTCCTGATGTCAGTTTGTAGTGCTCCCTTGGGTCTATCAGGGCAGCACAAGTTTGAGGTGGGGAACACTTTGGTTTGGGGTCCATCCTTCGATATAAGGATTCTTTGCAGTCAGGGCCAGCGGCCCCTGGGCACATCCTTTTTCCATTTCCCCTGGGAAAGAAAACTCAGCAGTCCAGGTTCCTGATGTCAGTTTGTAGGGCTCCCTTGGGTCTATCAGGGCAGCACAAGTTTGAGGTGGGGACAATTTCGGTGTGGGGTCCATCCTTCGATATAAGGATTTTTTGCAGTCAGGGCCAGGGGCCCCTGGGCACATCCTTTTTCCATTTTCCCTGGGAAAGAAAACTCAGCAGTCCAGGTTCCTGATGTCAGCTTGTAGGGCTCCCTTGGGTCTATCAGGGCAGCACAAGTTTGAAGTGGGGACAACTTCGGTGTAGGGTCCATCCTTCGATATAAGGATTCTTTGCAGTGAGGCCCCAGCCCAGGTCCAGGGGCCACTGGCACATCCTTTTTCCATTTTCCCTGGGAAAGAAAACTCAGCAGTCCAGGTTCCTGATGTCAGTTTGTAGGGCTCCCTTGGGTCTATCAGGGCAGCACAAGTTTGAGGTGGGGACAACTTCGGTGTGGGGTCCATCCTTCGATATAAGGATTTTTTGCAGTCAGGGCCAGGGGCCCCTGGGCACACCCTTTTTCCATTTTCCCTGGGAAAGAAAACTCAGCAGTCCAGGTTCCTGATGTCAGTTTGTAGGGCTCCCTTGGGTCTATCAGGGCAGCACAAGTTTGAGGTGGGGACAACTTCGGTGTGGGGTCCATCCTTCAATATAAGGATTTTTTGCAGTCAGGGACAGGGGCCCAGGGCCAGGGGCCCCTGGGCACATCCTTTTTCTATTTCCCCTGGGATAGAAAACTCAGCAGTCCAGGTTCCTGATGTCAGTTTGTAGGGCTCCCTTGGGTCTATCAGGGCAGCACAAGTTTGAGTTTGGGACAACTTCAGTGTGGGGTCCATCCTTCGATATAAGGATTTGTTGCAGTCAGGGCCAGGGGCCCCTGGGCACATCCTTTTTCCATTTTCCCTGGGAAAGAAAACTCAGCAGTCCAGGTTCCTGATGTCAGTTTGTAGGGCTCCCTTGGGTCTATCAGGGCAGCACAAGTTTGAGGTGGGGACAACTTCGTTGTGGGGTCCATCCTTCGATATAAGGATTTTTTGCAGTCAGGGCCAGGGGCCCCTGGGCACATCCTTTTTCCATTTTCCCTGGGAAAGAAAACTCAGCAGTCCAGGTTCCTGATGTCAGCTTGTAGGGCTCCCTTGGGTCTATCAGGGCAGCACAAGTTTGAGGTGGGGACAACTTCGGTGTAGGGTCCATCCTTCGATATAAGGATTCTTTGCAGTGAGGCCCCAGCCCAGGTCCAGGGGCCACTGGCACATCCTTTTTCCATTTTCCCTGGGAAAGAAAACTCAGCAGTCCAGGTTCCTGATGTCAGTTTGTAGGGCTCCCTTGGGTCTATCAGGGCAGCACAAGTTTGAGGTGGGGACAACTTCGGTGTGGGTTCCATCCTTCGATATAAGGATTTTTTGCAGTCAGGGCCAGGGGCCCCTGGGCACATCCTTTTTCCATTTTCCCTGGGAAAGAAAACTCAGCAGTCGAGGTTCCTGATGTCAGTTTGTAGGGCTCCCTTGGGTCTATCAGGGCAGCACAAGTTTGAGGTGGGGACAATTTCGGTGTGGGGTCCATCCTTCAATATAAGGATTTTTGTAGTGAGGCCCCAACCCAGGGCCAGGGGCCCCTGCGCACATCCTTTTTCCGTTTTCCCTGGGAAAGAAAACTCAGCAGTCCAGGTTCCTGATGTCAGTTTGTAGGGCTCCCTTGGGTCTATCAGGGCAGCACAAGTTTGAGGTGGGGACAACTTCGGTGTGGGGTCCATCCTTCGATATAAGGATTTTTTGCAGTCAGGGCCAGGGGCCCCTGGGCACATCCTATTTCCATTTTCCCTGGGAAAGAAAACTCAGCAGTCCAGGTTCCTGATGTCAGTTTGTAGGGCTCCCTTGGGTCTATCAGGGCAGCACAAGTTTGAGGTTGGGACAACTTCGATGTGGGGTCCATCCTTCGATATAAGGATTTTTTGCAGTCAGGGCCATGGGCCCCTGGGCACATCCTTTTTCCATTTTCCCTGGGAAAGAAAACTCAGCAGTCCAGGTTCCTGATGTCAGTTTGTAGGGCTCCCTTGGGTCTATCAGGGCAGCACAAGTTTGAGGTGGGGACAACTTCGGTGTGGGGTCCATCCTTCGATATAAGGATTCTTTGCAGTCAGGCCCCAGCCCAGGACCAGGGGCCCCTGGGCACATCCTATTTCCATTTTCCCTGGGAAAGAAAACTCAGCAGTCCAGGTTCCTGATGTCAGTTTGTAGGGCTCCCTTGGGTCTATCAGGGCAGCACAAGTGTGAGGTGGGGACAATTTCGGTGTGGGGTCCATCCTTCGATACAAGGATTTTTTGCAGTCAGGGCCAGGGGCCCCTGGGCACACCCTTTTTCCATTTTCCCTGGGAAAGAAAACTCAGCAGTCCAGGTTCCTGATGTCAGTTTGTAGGGCTCCCTTGGGTCTATCAGGGCAGCACAAGTTTGAGGTGGGGACAACTTCGGTGTGGGGTCCATCCTTCAATATAAGGATTTTTTGCAGTCAGGGACAGGGGCCCAGGGCCAGGGGCCCCTGGGCACATCCTTTTTCTATTTCCCCTGGGATAGAAAACTCAGCAGTCCAGGTTCCTGATGTCAGTTTGTAGGGCTCCCTTGGGTCTATCAGGGCAGCACAAGTTTGAGTTTGGGACAACTTCAGTGTGGGGTCCATCCTTCGATATAAGGATTTGTTGCAGTCAGGGCCAGGGGCCCCTGGGCACATCCTTTTTCCATTTTCCCTGGGAAAGAAAACTCAGCAGTCCAGGTTCCTGATGTCAGTTTGTAGGGCTCCCTTGGGTCTATCAGGGCAGCACAAGTTTGAGGTGGGGACAACTTCGTTGTGGGGTCCATCCTTCGATATAAGGATTTTTTGCAGTCAGGGCCAGGGGCCCCTGGGCACATCCTTTTTCCATTTTCCCTGGGAAAGAAAACTCAGCAGTCCAGGTTCCTGATGTCAGCTTGTAGGGCTCCCTTGGGTCTATCAGGGCAGCACAAGTTTGAGGTGGGGACAACTTCGGTGTAGGGTCCATCCTTCGATATAAGGATTCTTTGCAGTGAGGCCCCAGCCCAGGTCCAGGGGCCACTGGCACATCCTTTTTCCATTTTCCCTGGGAAAGAAAACTCAGCAGTCCAGGTTCCTGATGTCAGTTTGTAGGGCTCCCTTGGGTCTATCAGGGCAGCACAAGTTTGAGGTGGGGACAACTTCGGTGTGGGTTCCATCCTTCGATATAAGGATTTTTTGCAGTCAGGGCCAGGGGCCCCTGGGCACATCCTTTTTCCATTTTCCCTGGGAAAGAAAACTCAGCAGTCGAGGTTCCTGATGTCAGTTTGTAGGGCTCCCTTGGGTCTATCAGGGCAGCACAAGTTTGAGGTGGGGACAATTTCGGTGTGGGGTCCATCCTTCAATATAAGGATTTTTGTAGTGAGGCCCCAACCCAGGGCCAGGGGCCCCTGCGCACATCCTTTTTCCGTTTTCCCTGGGAAAGAAAACTCAGCAGTCCAGGTTCCTGATGTCAGTTTGTAGGGCTCCCTTGGGTCTATCAGGGCAGCACAAGTTTGAGGTGGGGACAACTTCGGTGTGGGGTCCATCCTTCGATATAAGGATTTTTTGCAGTCAGGGCCAGGGGCCCCTGGGCACATCCTATTTCCATTTTCCCTGGGAAAGAAAACTCAGCAGTCCAGGTTCCTGATGTCAGTTTGTAGGGCTCCCTTGGGTCTATCAGGGCAGCACAAGTTTGAGGTTGGGACAACTTCGATGTGGGGTCCATCCTTCGATATAAGGATTTTTTGCAGTCAGGGCCATGGGCCCCTGGGCACATCCTTTTTCCATTTTCCCTGGGAAAGAAAACTCAGCAGTCCAGGTTCCTGATGTCAGTTTGTAGGGCTCCCTTGGGTCTATCAGGGCAGCACAAGTTTGAGGTGGGGACAACTTCGGTGTGGGGTCCATCCTTCGATATAAGGATTCTTTGCAGTCAGGCCCCAGCCCAGGACCAGGGGCCCCTGGGCACATCCTATTTCCATTTTCCCTGGGAAAGAAAACTCAGCAGTCCAGGTTCCTGATGTCAGTTTGTAGGGCTCCCTTGGGTCTATCAGGGCAGCACAAGTGTGAGGTGGGGACAATTTCGGTGTGGGGTCCATCCTTCGATACAAGGATTTTTTGTAGTGAGCCCCAGCCCAGGGCCAGAGGCCCCTGGGCACATCCTTTTTCCATTTTCCCTGGGAAAGAAAACTCAGCAGTCCAGGTTCCTGATGTCAGTTTGTAGGGCTCCCTTGGGTGTATCAGGGCAGCACAAGTTTGAGGTGGGGACAACTTCGGTGTGGGGTCCATCCTTCGATATAAAGATTCTTTGGGGTCAGGGCCCAGCCCAGGGCCAGGGGCCCCTGGGCACATCCTTTGGCCATTTTCCCTGGGAAAGAAAACTCAGCAGTCCAGGTTCCTGATGTCAGTTTGTAGGGCTCCCTTGGGTCTATCAGGGCAGCACAAGTTTGAGGTGGGGACAAATTCGGTGTGGGCTCCATCCTTCGATATAAGGATTTTTTGCAGTCAGGGCCAGGGGCCCCTGGGCACATCCTTTTTCCATTTTCCCTGGGAAAGAAAACTCAGCAGTCCAGATTCCTGATGTCAGTTTGTAGGGCTCCCTTGGGTCTATCAGGGCAGCACAAGTTTGAGGTGGGGACAACTTCGGTGTGGGGTCATCGTTTGATATAAGGTTTTTTTGTAGTGATGGCTCAGCCCAGGGCCAGGGGCCCCTGGGCACATCGTTTTTCCATTTTCCCTGGGAAAGAAAACTCAGCAGTCCAGGTTCCTGATGTCAGTTTGTAGGGCTCACTTGGGTCTATCAGGGCCGCACAATTTTGAGGTGGGGACAACTTCGGTGTGGGGTCCATCCTTCGATATAAGGATTCTTTGCAGTCAGGGCCAGGGGCCCCTGGGCACATCCTTTTTCCATTTTCCCTGGGAAAGAAAACTCAGCAGTCCAGGTTCCTGATGTCAGTTTGTAGGGCTCCCTTGGGTCTATCAGGGCAGCACAAGTTTGAGGTGGGGACAACTTCGGTGTGGGGTCATCGTTTGATATAAGGTTTTTTTCTAGTGATGGCTCAGCCCATGGCCAGGGAACCCTGGGCACATCCTTTTTCCATTTTCCCTGGGAAAGAAAACTCAGCAGTCCAGGTTCCTGATGTCAGTTTGTAGGGCTCCCTTGGGTCTATCAGGGCAGCACAAGTTTGAGGTGGGGACAACTTCGGTGTGGGGTCCATCCTTTGATATAAGGATTTTTTGCAGTCAGGGTATGGGGCCCAGGGCCAGGGGCCCCTGGTCACATCCTTTTTCCATTTTCCCTGGGAAAGGAAACTCAGCAGTCCAGGTTCCTGATGTCAGTTTGTAGGGCTCCCTTGGGTGTATCAGGGCAGCACAAGTTTGAGGAGGGGACAACTTTGATGTGGGGTCCATCCTTCGATATAAGGATTTTTTTCAGTCAGGGCCAGGGGCCCCTGGGCACATCCTTTTTCCATTTTCCCTGGGAAAGAAAACTCAGCAGTCCAGGTTCCTGATGTCAGTTTGTAGGGCTCCCTTGGGTCTATCAGGGCAGTACCAGTTTGAGGTGGGGACAACTTCGGTGTGGGGTCCATCCTTCGATATAAGGATTTTTTGCAGTGAGGCCCCAGCCCAGGGCCAGGGGCCCCTGGGCACAACCTTTTTCCATTTTCCCTGGGAAAGAAAACTCAGCAGTCCAGGTTCCTGATGTCAGTTTGTAGTGCTCCCTTGGGTCTATCAGGGCAGCACAAGTTTGAGGTGGGGAACACTTTGGTTTGGGGTCCATCCTTCGATATAAGGATTCTTTGCAGTCAGGGCCAGCGGCCCCTGGGCACATCCTTTTTCCATTTTCCCTGGGAAAGAAAACTCAGCAGTCCAGGTTCCTGATGTCAGTTTGTAGGGCTCCCTTGGGTCTATCAGGGCAGCACAAGTTTGAGATGGGGACAACTTTGGTGTGGGGTCCATCCTTCGATATAAGGATTTTTTGCAGTCAGGGCCAGGGGCCCCTGGGCACATCCTTTTTCCATTTACCCTGGGAAAGAAAACTCAGCAGTCCAGGTTCCTGATGTCAGTTTGTAGGGCTCCCTTGGGTCTATCAGGGCAGCACAAGTTTGAGGTGGGGACAACTTCGGTGTGGGGTCCATCCTTTGATATAAGGATTTTTTGCAGTCAGGGTATGGGGCCCAGTGCCAGGGGCCCCTGGGCACATCCTTTTTCCATTTTCCCTGGGAAAGAAAACTCAGCAGTCCAGGTTCCTGATGTCAGTTTGTAGGGCTCCCTTGGGTCTATCAGGGCAGCACAAGTTTGAGGTGGGGACAAATTCGGTGTGGGCTCCATCCTTCGATATAAGGATTTTTTACAGTCAGGGCCAGGGGCCCCTGGGCACATCCTTTGGCCATTTTCCCTGGGAAAGAAAACTCAGCAGTCCAGGTTCCTGATGTCAGATTGTAGGGCTCCCTTGGGTCTATCAGGGCAGCACAAGTTTGAGGTGGGGACAAATTCGGTGTGGGCTCCATCCTTCGATATAAGGTTTTTTTGTAGTGATGGCTCAGCCCAGGGCCAGGGGCCCCTGGGCACATCGTTTTTCCATTTTCCCTGGGAAAGAAAACTCAGCAGTCCAGGTTCCTGATGTCAGTTTGTAGGGCTCCCTTGGGTGTATCAGGGCAGCACAAGTTTGAGTTTGGGACAACTTTGATGTGGGCTCCATCCTTCGATATAAGGATTTTTTGCAGTCAGGGCCAGGGGCCCCTGGGCACATCCTTTTTCCATTTTCCCTGGGAAAGAAAACTCAGCAGTCCAGGTTCCTGATGTCAGTTTGTAGGGCTCCCTTGGGTCTATCAGGGCAGCACAAGTTTGAGGTGGGGACAAATTCGGTGTGGGCTCCATCCTTCGATATAAGGATTTTTTGTAGTGATGTCTCAGCCCACGGCCAGGGAACCCTGGGCACACCCTTTTTCCATTTTCCCTGGGAAAGAAAACTCAGCAGTCCAGGTTCCTCATGTCAGTTTGTAGGGCTCCCTTGGGTCTATCAGGGCAGCACAAGTTTGAGGTGGGGACAACTTCGGTGTGGGGTCCATCCTTCGATATAAGGATTTTTTGCAGTCAGGGCCAGGGGCCCAGGGCCAGGGGCTCCTGGGCACATCCTTTTTCCATTTTCCCTGGGAAAGAAAACTCAGCAGTCGAGGTTCCTGATGTCAGTTTGTAGGGCTCCCTTGGGTGTATCAGGGCAGCACAAGTTTGAGGTGGGGACAACTTCGGTGTGGGCTCCATCCTTCGATATAAGGATTTTTTGCAGTCAGGGCCAGGGGCCCCTGGGCACATCCTTTGGCCATTTTCCCTGGGAAAGAAAACTCAGCAGTCCAGGTTCCTGATGTCACTTTGTAGGGCTCCCTTGGGTCTATCAGGGCAGCACAAGTTTGAGGTGGGGACCACTTCGGTGTGGGCTCCATCCTTCGATATAAGGTTTTTTTGTAGTGATGGCTCAGCCCAGGGCCAGGGGCCCCTGGGCACATCCTTTTTCCATTTTCCCTGGGAAAGAAAACTCAGCAGTCCAGGTTCCTGATGTCAGTTTGTAGGGCTCCCTTGGGTCTATCAGGGCAGCACAAGTTTGAGGTGGGGACAACTTCGGTGTGGGGTCCATCCTTCAATATAAGGATTTTTTGCAGTCAGGGCCAGGGGCCCACAGCCAGGGGCTCCTGGGCACATCCTTTTTCCATTTTCCCTGGGAAAGAAAACTCAGCAGTCCAGGTTCCTGATGTCAGTTTGTAGGGCTCCCTTGGGTCTATCAGGGCAGCACAAGTTTGAGGTGGGGACAATTTCGGTGTGGGGTCCATCCTTCAATAGAAAGATTTTTGTAGTGAGGCCCCAACCCAGGGCCAGGGGCCCCTGGGCACATCCTTTTTCCATTTTCCCTGGGAAAGAAAACTCAGCAGTCCAGGTTCCTGATGTCAGTTTGTAGGGCTCCCTTGGGTCTATCAGGGCAGCACAAGTTTGAGGTGGGGACAACTTCGGTGTGGGGTCCATCCTTCGATATAAGGATTTTTTGCAGTCAGGGCCAGGGGCCCCTGGGCACAACCTTTTTCCATTTTCCCTGGGAAAGAAAACTCAGCAGTCCAGGTTCCTGATGTCAGTTTGTAGGGCTCCCTTGGGTCTATCAGGGCAGCACAAGTTTGAGGTGGGGACAACTTCGGTGTGGGGTCCATCCTTCGATATAAGGAGTTTTTGCAGTCAGGGCCAGGGGCCCCTGGGCACATCCTTTTTCCATTTTCCCTGGGAAAGAAAACTCAGCAGTCCAGGTTCCTGATGTCAGTTTGTAGGGCTCCCTTGGGTCTATCAGGGCAGCACAAGTTTGACGTGGGGACAATTTCGGTGTGGGGTCCATCCTTCGATATAAGGATTTTTTGTAGTGAGGGCCCTGTCCAGGGCCAGGGGCCCCTGGGCACATCCTTTTTCCATTTTCCCTGGGAAAGAAAACTCAGCAGTCCAGGTTCCTGATGTCAGTTTGTAGGGCTCCCTTGGGTCTATCTGGGCCGCACAAGTTTGAGGTGGGGACAACTTCGGTGTGGGGTCCATCCTTCGATATAAGGATTTTTTGCAGTCAGGGCCAGGGGCCCCTGGGCACATCCTTTTTCCATTTTCCCTGGGAAAGAAAACTCAGCAGTCCAGGTTCCTGATGTCAGTTTGTAGGGCTCCCTTGGGTCTATCAGGGCAGCACAAGTTTGAGGTTGGGACAACTTCGGTGTGGGGTCCATCCTTCGATATAAGGATTTTTTGCAGTGAGGCCCCTGCCCAGGACCAGGGGCCCCTGGGCACATCCTTTTTCCATTTTCCCTGGGAAAGAAAACTCAGCAGTCCAAGTTCCTGATGTCAGTTTGTAGGGCTCCCTTGGGTGTATCAGGGCAGCACAGCTTTGAGGTGGGGATAAATTCGGTGTGGGCTCCATCCTTCGATATAAGGATTTTTTGCAGTCAGGGCCAGGGGCCCCTGGGCACATCCTTTTTCCATTTTCCCTGGGAAAGAAAACTCAGCAGTCCAGGTTCCTGATGTCAGTTTGTAGGGCTCCCTTGGGTCTATCAGGTCAGCACAAGTTTGAGGTGGCGACAACTTCGGTGTGGGGTCCATCCTTCGATATAAGGATTTTTTGCAGTCAGGGCCAGGGGCCCCCAGGAACATCCTTTGGCCATTTTCCCTGGGAAAGAAAACTCCGCAGTCCAGGTTGCTGATGTCAGTTTGTAGGGCTCCTTTGGGTGTATCAGGGCCGCACAATTTTGAGGTGGGGACAACTTCGGTGTGGGCTCCATCCTTCGATATAAGGATTCTTTGCAGTCAGGGCCAGGGGCCCCTGGGCACATCCTTTTTCCATTTTCCCTGGGAAAGAAAACTCAGCAGTCCAGGTTCCTGATGTCAGTTTGTAGGGCTCCCTTGGGTCTATCAGGGCAGCACAAGTTTGAGGTGGGGACAACTTCGGTGTGGGGTCATCGTTTGATATAAGGTTTTTTTGTAGTGATGGCTCAGCCCACGGCCAGGGAACCCTGGGCACATCCTTTTTCCATTTTCCCTGGGAAAGAAAACTCAGCAGTCCAGGTTCCTCATGTCAGTTTGTAGGGCTCCCTTGGGTCTATCAGGGCAGCACAAGTTTGAGGTGGGGACAACTTCGGTGTGGGGTCCATCCTTCGATATAAGGATTTTTTGCAGTCAGGGCCAGGGGCCCAGGGCCAGGGGCTCCTGGGCACATCCTTTTTCCATTTTCCCTGGGAAAGAAAACTCAGCAGTCCAGGTTCCTGATGTCAGTTTGTAGGGCTCCCTTGGGTGTATCAGGGCAGCACAAGTTTGAGGTGGGGACAACTTCGGTGTGGGCTCCATCCTTCGATATAAGGATTTTTTGCAGTCAGGGCCAGGGGCCCCTGGGCACATCCTTTTTCCATTTTCCCTGGGAAAGAAAACTCAGCAGTCCAGGTTCCTGATGTCAGTTTGTAGGGCTCCCTTGGGTCTATCTGGGCCGCACAAGTTTGAGGTGGGGACAACTTCGCTGTGGGCTCCATCCTTCGATATAAGGATTTTTTGCAGTCAGGGCCAGGGGCCCCTGGGCACATCCTTTTTGCATTTTCCCTGGGAAAGAAAACTCAGCAGTCCAGGTTCCTGATGTCAGTTTGTAGGGCTCCCTTGGGTCTATCAGGGCAGCACAAGTTTGAGGTGGGGACAACTTCGGTGTGGGGTCCATCCTTCGATATAAGGATTTTTTGCAGTGAGGCCCCTGCCCAGGACCAGGGAACCCTGGGCACATCCTTTTTCCATTTTCCCTGGGAAAGAAAACTCAGCAGTCGAGGTTCCTGATGTCAGTTTGTAGGGCTCCCTTGGGTGTATCAGGGCAGCACAGCTTTGAGGTGGGGATAAATTCGGTGTGGGGTCCATCCTTCGATATAAGGATTTTTTGCAGTCAGGGCCAGGGGCCCCTGGGCACATCCTTTTTCCATTTTCCCTGGGAAAGAAAACTCAGCAGTCCAGGTTCCTGATGTCAGATTGTAGGGCTCCCTTGGGTCTATCAGGGCAGCACAAGTTTGAGGTGGGGACAACTTCGGTGTGGGCTCCATCCTTCGATATAAGGATTTTTTGCAGTGATGCCGTAGCCCAGGGCCAGGGGCCCCTGGGCACATCCTTTTTCCATTTTCCCTGGGAAAGAAAACTCAGCAGTCCAGGTTCCTGATGTCAGTTTGTAGGGCTCCCTTGGGTGTATCAGGGCAGCACAAGTTTGAGGTGGGGACAACTTCGGTGTGGGGTCCATCCTTCGATATAAGGATTTTTTGCAGTCAGGGCCAGGGGCCCACGGCCAGGGGCCCCTGGGCACATCCTTTTTCCATTTTCCCTGGGAAAGAAAACTCAGCAGTCCAGGTTCCTGATGTCAGTTTGTAGGGCTCCCTTGGGTCTATCAGGACAGCACAAGTTTGAGGTGGGGACAAATTCGGTGTGGGCTCCATCCTTCGATATAAGGATTTTTTGTAGTGAGGGCCCTGTCCAGGGCCAGGGGCCCCTGGGCACATCCTTTTTCCATTTTCCCTGGGAAAGAAAACTCAGCAGTCCAGGTTCCTGATGTCAGTTTGTAGGGCTCCCTTGGGTCTATCAGGGCAGCACAAGTTTGAGGTGGCGACAACTTCGGTGTGGGGTCCATCCTTCGATATAAGGATTTTTTGCAGTCAGGGCCAGGGGCCCCTGGGCACATCCTTTTTCCATTTTCCCTGGGAAAGAAAACTCAGCAGTCCAGGTTCCTGATGTCAGTTTGTAGGGCTCCCTTGGGTCTATCAGGGCAGCACAAGTTTGAGGTGGGGACAACTTCGATGTGGGGTCCATCCTTCGATATAAGGATTTTTTGCAGTGAGGCCCCTGCCCAGGACCAGGGGCCCCTGGGCACATCCTTTTTCCATTTTCCCTGGGAAAGAAAACTCAGCAGTCCAAGTTCCTGATGTCAGTTTGTAGGGCTCCCTTGGGTGTATCAGGGCAGCACAGCTTTGAGGTGGGGATAAATTCGGTGTGGGCTCCATCCTTCGATATAAGGATTCTTTGCAGTCAGGGCCAGGGGCCCCTGGGCACATCCTTTTTCCATTTTCCCTGGGAAAGAAAACTCAGCAGTCCAGGTTCCTGATGTCAGTTTGTAGGGCTCCCTTGGGTCTATCAGGGCAGCACAAGTTTGACGTGGGGACAATTTCGGTGTGAGGTCCATCCTTCGATATAAGGATTTTTTGTAGTGATGGCTCAGCCCACGGCCAGGGAACCCTGGGCACATCCTTTTTCCATTTTCCCTGAGAAAGAAAACTCAGCAGTCCAGGTTCCTCATGTCAGTTTGTAGGGCTCCCTTGGGTCTATCAGGGCAGCACAAGTTTGAGGTGGGGACAACTTCGGTGTGGGGTCCATCCTTCGATATAAGGATTTTTTGCAGTCAGGGCCAGGGGCCCAGGGCCAGGGGCTCCTGGGCACATCCTTTTTCCATTTTCCCTGGGAAAGAAAACTCAGGAGTCGAGGTTCCTGATGTCAGTTTGTAGAGATCCCTTGGGTGTATCAGGGCAGCACAAGTTTGAGGTGGGGACAACTTCGGTGTGGGGTCCATCCTTCGATATAAGGATTTTTTGCAGTCAGGGCCAGGGGCCCCTGGGCACATCCTTTGGCCATTTTCCCTGGGAAAGAAAACTCAGCAGTCCAGGTTCCTGATGTCAGTTTGTAGGGCTCCCTTGGGTCTATCAGGGCAGCACAAGTTTGAGGTGGGGACAACTTCGGTGTGGGGTCCATCCTTCGATATAAGGATTTTTTGCAGTCAGGGCCAGGGGCCCCTGGGCACATCCTTTTTCCATTTTCCCTGGGAAAGAAAACTCAGCAGTCCAGGTTCCTGATGTCAGTTTGTAGGGCTCCCTTGGGTCTATCAGGGCAGCACAAGTTTGAGGTGGGGACAAATTCGGTGTGGGCTCCATCCTTCGATATAAGGATTTTTTACAGTCAGGGCCAGGGGCCCCTGCGCACATCCTTTGGCCATTTTCCCTGGGAAAGAAAACTCAGCAGTCCAGGTTCCTGATGTCAGTTTGTAGGGCTCCCTTGGGTCTATCAGGGCCGCACAAGTTTGAGGTGGGGACAATTTCGGTGTGGGGTCCATCCTTCGATATAAGGATTTTTTGCAGTGAGGCCCCTCCCCAGGGCCAGGGGCCCCTGGGCACATCCTTTTTCCATTTTCCCTGGGAAAGAAAACTCAGCAGTCCAGGTTCCTGATGTCAGTTTGTAGGGCTCCCTTGGGTCTATCAGGGCAGCACAAGTTTGAGGTTGGGACAACTTCGATGTGGGGTCCATCCTTCGATATAAGGATTTTTTGCAGTCAGGGCCAGGGGCCCCTGGGCACATCCTTTTTCCATTTTCCCTGGGAAAGAAAACTCAGCAGTCCAGGTTCCTGATGTCAGATTGTAGGGCTCCCTTGGGTCTATCAGGGCAGCACAAGTTTGAGGTGGGGACAAATTCGGTGTGGGCTCCATCCTTCGATATAAGGATTTTTTGCAGTGATGCCGTAGCCCAGGGCCAGGGGCCCCTGGGCACATCCTTTTTCCATTTTCCCTGGGAAAGAAAACTCAGCAGTCCAGGTTCCTGATGTCAGTTTGTAGGGCTCCCTTGGGTGTATCAGGGCAGCACAAGTTTGAGGTGGGGACAACTTCGGTGTGGGGTTCATCCTTCGATATAAGGATTTTTTGCAGTCAGGGCCAGGGGCCCACGGCCAGGGGCCCCTGGGCACATCCTTTTTCCATTTTCCCTGGGAAAGAAAACTCAGCAGTCCAGGTTCCTGATGTCAGTTTGTAGGGCTCCCTTGGGTCTATCAGGGCAGCACAAGTTTGAGGTGGGGACAACTTCGCTGTGGGGTCCATCCTTCGATATAAGGATTTTTTGCAGTGAGACCCCTGCCCAGGACCAGGGGCCCCTGGGCACATCCTTTTTCCATTTTCCCTGGGAAAGAAAACTCAGCAGTCCAAGTTCCTGATGTCAGTTTGTAGGGCTCCCTTGGGTGTATCAGGGCAGCACAGCTTTGAGGTGGGGATAAATTCGCTGTGGGCTCCATCCTTCGATATAAGGATTTTTTGCAGTCAGGGCCAGGGGCCCCTGGGCACATCCTTTTTCCATTTTCCCTGGGAAAGAAAACTCAGCAGTCCAGGTTCCTGATGTCAGTTTGTAGGGCTCCCTTGGGTCTATCAGGGCAGCACAAGTTTGACGTGGGGACAATTTCGGTGTGAGGTCCATCCTTCGATATAAGGATTTTTTGTAGTGAGGGCCCTGTCCAGGGTCATGGGCCCCTGGGCACATCCTTTTTCCATTTTCCCTGGGAAAGAAAACTCAGCAGTCCAGGTTCCTGATGTCAGTTTGTAGGGCTCCCTTGGGTCTATCAGGGCAGCACAAGTTTGAGGTGGCGACAACTTCGGTGTGGGGTCCATCCTTCGATATAAGGATTTTTTGCAGTCAGGGCCAGGGGCCCCCAGGAACATCCTTTGGCCATTTTCCCTGGGAAAGAAAACTCCGCAGTCCAGGTTGCTGATGTCAGTTTGTAGGGCTCCTTTGGGTGTATCAGGGCCGCACAATTTTGAGGTGGGGACAACTTCGGTGTGGGCTCCATCCTTCGATATAAGGATTTTTTGCAGTCAGGGCCAGGGGCCCCTGGGCACATCCTTTTTCCATTTTCCCTGGGAAAGAAAACTCAGCAGTCCAGGTTCCTGATGTCAGTTTGTAGGGCTCCCTTGGGTCTATCAGGGCAGCACAAGTTTGAGGTGGGGACAACTTCGGTGTGGGGTCATCGTTTGATATAAGGTTTTTTTGTAGTGATGGCTCAGCCCACGGCCAGGGAACCCTGGGCACATCCTTTTTCCATTTTCCCTGGGAAAGAAAACTCAGCAGTCCAGGTTCCTCATGTCAGTTTGTAGGGCTCCCTTGGGTCTATCAGGGCAGCACAAGTTTGAGGTGGGGACAACTTCGGTGTGGGGTCCATCCTTCCATATAAGGATTTTTTGCAGTCAGGTCCAGGGGCCCAGGGCCAGGGGCTCCTGGGCACATCCTTTTTCCATTTTCCCTGGGAAAGAAAACTCAGGAGTCGAGGTTCCTGATGTCAGTTTGTAGAGCTCCCTTGGGTGTATCAGGGCAGCACAAGTTTGAGGTGGGGACAACTTCGGTGTGGGGTCCATCCTTCGATATAAGGATTTTTTGCAGTCAGGGCCAGGGGCCCCTGGGCACATCCTTTGGACATTTTCCCTGGGAAAGAAAACTCAGCAGTCCAGGTTCCTGATGTCAGTTTGTAGGGCTCCCTTGGGTGTATCAGGGCAGCACAAGTTTGAGGTGGGGACAACTTCGCTGTGGGCTCCATCCTTCGATATAAGGATTTTTTGCAGTCAGGGCCAGGGGCCCCTGGGCACATCCTTTTTCCATTTTCCCTGGGAAAGAAAACTCAGCAGTCCAGGTTCCTGATGTCAGTTTGTAGGGCTCCCTTGGGTCTATCAGGGCAGCACAAGTTTGAGGTGGGGACAAATTCGGTGTGGGCTCCATCCTTCGATATAAGGATTTTTTACAGTCAGGGCCAGGGGCCCCTGGGCACATCCTTTGGCCATTTTCCCTGGGAAAGAAAACTCAGCAGTCCAGGTTCCTGATGTCAGTTTGTAGGGCTCCCTTGGGTCTATCAGGGCCGCATAAGTTTGAGGTGGGGACAATTTCGGTGTGGGGTCCATCCTTCGATATAAGGATTTTTTGCAGTGAGGCCCCTCCCCAGGGCCAGGGGCCCCTGGGCACATCCTTTTTCCATTTTCCCTGGGAAAGAAAACTCAGCAGTCCAGGTTCCTGATGTCAGTTTGTAGGGCTCCCTTGGGTCTATCAGGGCAGCACAAGTTTGAGGTTGGGACAACTTCGATGTGGGGTCCATCCTTCGATATAAGGATTTTTTGCAGTCAGGGCCAGGGGCCCCTGGGCACATCCTTTTTCCATTTTCCCTGGGAAAGAAAACTCAGCAGTCCAGGTTCCTGATGTCAGATTGTAGGGCTCCCTTGGGTCTATCAGGGCAGCACAAGTTTGAGGTGGGGACAAATTCGGTGTGGGCTCCATCCTTCGATATAAGGATTTTTTGCAGTGATGCCGTAGCCCAGGGCCAGGGGCCCCTGGGCACATCCTTTTTCCATTTTCCCTGGGAAAGAAAACTCAGCAGTCCAGGTTCCTGATGTCAGTTTGTAGGGCTCCCTTGGGTCTATCAGGGCAGCACAAGTTCGAGGTGGGGACAATTTCGGTGTGGGGTCCATCCTTCAATATAAGGATTTTTGTAGTGAGGCCCCAACGCAGGGCCAGGGGCCCCTGGGCACATCCTTTTTCCATTTTCCCTGGGAAAGAAAACTCAGCAGTCCAGGTTCCTGATGTCAGTTTGTAGGGCTCCCTTGGGTCTATCAGGGCAGCACAAGTTTGAGGTGGGGACAACTTCGGTGTGGGGTCCATCCTTCGATATAAGGATTTTTTGCAGTCAGGGCCAGGGGCCCACGGCCAGGGGCCCCTGGGCACATCCTTTTTCCATTTTCCCTGGGAAAGAAAACTCAGCAGTCCAGGTTCCTGATGTCAGTTTGTAGGGCTCCCTTGGGTCTATCAGGGCAGCACAAGTTTGAGGTGGGGACAACTTCGCTGTGGGGTCCATCCTTCGATATAAGGATTTTTTGCAGTGAGGCCCCTGCCCAGGACCAGGGGCCCCTGGGCACATCCTTTTTCCATTTTCCCTGGGAAAGAAAACTCAGCAGTCCAAGTTCCTGATGTCAGTTTGTAGGGCTCCCTTGGGTGTATCAGGGCAGCACAGTTTTGAGGTGGGGATAAATTCGCTGTGGGCTCCATCCTTCGATATAAGGATTTTTTGCAGTCAGGGCCAGGGGCCCCTGGGCACATCCTTTTTCCATTTTCCCTGGGAAAGAAAACTCAGCAGTCCAGGTTCCTGATGTCAGTTTGTAGGGCTCCCTTGGGTCTATCAGGGCAGCACAAGTTTGACGTGGGGACAATTTCGGTGTGGGGTCCATCCTTCGATATAAGGATTTTTTGTAGTGAGGGCCCTTTTCAGGGCCAGGGGCCCCTGGGCACATCCTTTTTCCATTTTCCCTGGGAAAGAAAACTCAGCAGTCCAGGTTCCTGATGTCAGTTTGTAGGGCTCCCTTGGGTCTATCAGGGCAGCACAAGTTTGAGGTGGGGACAACTTCGGTGTGGGGTCCATCCTTCGATATAAGGATTTTTTGCAGTCAGGGCCAGGGGCCCCTGGGCACATCCTTTTTCCATTTTCCCTGGGAAAGAAAACTCAGCAGTCCAGGTTCCTGATGTCAGTTTGTAGGGCTCCCTTGGGTCTATCAGGGCAGCACAAGTTTGACGTGGGGACAATTTCGGTGTGGGGTCCATCCTTCGATATAAGGATTTTTTGTAGTGAGGGCCCTGTCCATGGTCAGGGGCCCCTGGGCACATCCTTTTTCCATTTTCCCTGGGAAAGAAAACTCAGCAGTCCAGGTTCCTGATGTCAGTTTGTAGGGCTCCCTTGGGTCTATCAGGGCAGCACAAGTTTGAGGTGGGGACAACTTCGGTGTGGGGTCCATCCTTCGATATAAGGAGTTTTTGCAGTCAGGGCCAGGGGCCCCTGGGCACATCCTTTTTCCATTTTCCCTGGGAAAGAAAACTCAGCAGTCCAGGTTCCTGATGTCAGTTTGTAGGGCTCCCTTGGGTCTATCAGGGCAGCACAAGTTTGAGGTGGGGACAACTTCGGTGTGGGGTCCATCCTTCGATATAAGGATTTTTTGCAGTGAGGCCCCTGCCGAGGACCAGGGGCCCCTGGGCACATCCTTTTTCCATTTTCCTTGGGAAAGAAAACTCAGCAGTCCAAGTTCCTGATGTCAGTTTGTAGGGCTCCCTTGGGTGTATCAGGGCAGCACAGCTTTGAGGTGGGTATAAATTCGGTGTGGGGTCCATCCTTCGATATAAGGATTTTTTGCAGTCAGGGCCAGGGGCCCCTGGGCACATCCTTTTTCCATTTTCCCTGCCTGGGAAAGAAAACTCAGCAGTCCAGGTTCCTGATGTCAGTTTGTAGGGCTCCCTTGGGTCTATCAGGGCAGCACAAGTTTGACGTGGGGACAATTTCGGTGTGGGGTCCATCCTTCGATATAAGGATTTTTTGTAGTGAGGGCCCTGTCCAGGGCCAGGGGCCCCTGGGCACATCCTTTTTCCATTTTCCCTGGGAAAGAAAACTCAGCAGTCCAGGTTCCTGATGTCAGTTTGTAGGGCTCCCTTGGGTCTATCTGGGCCGCACAAGTTTGAGGTGGGGACAACTTCGGTGTGGGGTCCATCCTTCGATATAAGGATTTTTTGCAGTCAGGGCCAGGGGCCCCTGGGCACATCCTTTTTCCATTTTCCCTGGGAAAGAAAACTCAGCAGTCCAGGTTCCTGATGTCAGTTTGTAGGGCTCCCTTGGGTCTATCAGGGCAGCACAAGTTTGAGGTTGGGACAACTTCGGTGTGGGGTCCATCCTTCGATATAAGGATTTTTTGCAGTGAGGCCCCTGCCCAGGACCAGGGGCCCCTGGGCACATCCTTTTTCCATTTTCCCTGGGAAAGAAAACTCAGCAGTCCAAGTTCCTGATGTCAGTTTGTAGGGCTCCCTTGGGTGTATCAGGGCAGCACAGCTTTGAGGTGGGGATAAATTCGGTGTGGGCTCCATCCTTCGATATAAGGATTTTTTGCAGTCAGGGCCAGGGGCCCCTGGGCACATCCTTTTTCCATTTTCCCTGGGAAAGAAAACTCAGCAGTCCAGGTTCCTGATGTCAGTTTGTAGGGCTCCCTTGGGTCTATCAGGTCAGCACAAGTTTGAGGTGGCGACAACTTCGGTGTGGGGTCCATCCTTCGATATAAGGATTTTTTGCAGTCAGGGCCAGGGGCCCCCAGGAACATCCTTTGGCCATTTTCCCTGGGAAAGAAAACTCCGCAGTCCAGGTTGCTGATGTCAGTTTGTAGGGCTCCTTTGGGTGTATCAGGGCCGCACAATTTTGAGGTGGGGACAACTTCGGTGTGGGCTCCATCCTTCGATATAAGGATTCTTTGCAGTCAGGGCCAGGGGCCCCTGGGCACATCCTTTTTCCATTTTCCCTGGGAAAGAAAACTCAGCAGTCCAGGTTCCTGATGTCAGTTTGTAGGGCTCCCTTGGGTCTATCAGGGCAGCACAAGTTTGAGGTGGGGACAACTTCGGTGTGGGGTCATCGTTTGATATAAGGTTTTTTTGTAGTGATGGCTCAGCCCACGGCCAGGGAACCCTGGGCACATCCTTTTTCCATTTTCCCTGGGAAAGAAAACTCAGCAGTCCAGGTTCCTCATGTCAGTTTGTAGGGCTCCCTTGGGTCTATCAGGGCAGCACAAGTTTGAGGTGGGGACAACTTCGGTGTGGGGTCCATCCTTCGATATAAGGATTTTTTGCAGTCAGGGCCAGGGGCCCAGGGCCAGGGGCTCCTGGGCACATCCTTTTTCCATTTTCCCTGGGAAAGAAAACTCAGCAGTCCAGGTTCCTGATGTCAGTTTGTAGGGCTCCCTTGGGTGTATCAGGGCAGCACAAGTTTGAGGTGGGGACAACTTCGGTGTGGGCTCCATCCTTCGATATAAGGATTTTTTGCAGTCAGGGCCAGGGGCCCCTGGGCACATCCTTTTTCCATTTTCCCTGGGAAAGAAAACTCAGCAGTCCAGGTTCCTGATGTCAGATTGTAGGGCTCCCTTGGGTGTATCAGGGCAGCACAAGTTTGAGGTGGGGACAACTTCGGTGTGGGGTCCATCCTTCGATATAAGGATTTTTTGCAGTCAGGGCCAGGGGCCCCTGGGCACATCCTTTTTCCATTTTCCCTGGGAAAGAAAACTCAGCAGTCCAGGTTCCTGATGTCAGATTGTAGGGCTCCCTTGGGTCTATCAGGGCAGCACAAGTTTGAGGTGGGGACAAATTCGGTGTGGGCTCCATCCTTCGATATAAGGATTTTTTGCAGTGATGCCGTAGCCCAGGGCCAGGGGCCCCTGGGCACATCCTTTTTCCATTTTCCCTGGGAAAGAAAACTCAGCAGTCCAGGTTCCTGATGTCAGTTTGTAGGGCTCCCTTGGGTCTATCTGGGCCGCACAAGTTTGAGGTGGGGACAACTTCGCTGTGGGCTCCATCCTTCGATATAAGGATTTTTTGCAGTCAGGGCCAGGGGCCCCTGGGCACATCCTTTTTGCATTTTCCCTGGGAAAGAAAACTCAGCAGTCCAGGTTCCTGATGTCAGTTTGTAGGGCTCCCTTGGGTCTATCAGGGCAGCACAAGTTTGAGGTGGGGACAACTTCGGTGTGGGGTCCATCCTTCGATATAAGGATTTTTTGCAGTGAGGCCCCTGCCCAGGACCAGGGGCCCCTGGGCACATCCTTTTTCCATTTTCCCTGGGAAAGAAAACTCAGCAGTCCAAGTTCCTGATGTCAGTTTGTAGGGCTCCCTTGGGTGTATCAGGGCAGCACAGCTTTGAGGTGGGGATAAATTCGGTGTGGGGTCCATCCTTCGATATAAGGATTTTTTGCAGTCAGGGCCAGGGGCCCCTGGGCACATCCTTTTTCCATTTTCCCTGGGAAAGAAAACTCAGCAGTCCAGGTTCCTGATGTCAGATTGTAGGGCTCCCTTGGGTCTATCAGGGCAGCACAAGTTTGAGGTGGGGACAAATTCGGTGTGGGCTCCATCCTTCGATATAAGGATTTTTTGCAGTGATGCCGTAGCCCAGGGCCAGGGGCCCCTGGGCACATCCTTTTTCCATTTTCCCTGGGAAAGAAAACTCAGCAGTCCAGGTTCCTGATGTCAGTTTGTAGGGCTCCCTTGGGTGTATCAGGGCAGCACAAGTTTGAGGTGGGGACAACTTCGGTGTGGGGTCCATCCTTCGATATAAGGATTTTTTGCAGTCAGGGCCAGGGGCCCACGGCCAGGGGCCCCTGGGCACATCCTTTTTCCATTTTCCCTGGGAAAGAAAACTCAGCAGTCCAGGTTCCTGATGTCAGTTTGTAGGGCTCCCTTGGGTCTATCAGGACAGCACAAGTTTGAGGTGGGGACAAATTCGGTGTGGGCTCCATCCTTCGATATAAGGATTTTTTGTAGTGAGGGCACTGTCCAGGGCCAGGGGCCCCTGGGCTCATCCTTTTTCCATTTTCCCTGGGAAAGAAAACTCAGCAGTCCAGGTTCCTGATGTCAGTTTGTAGGGCTCCCTTGGGTCTATCAGGGCAGCACAAGTTTGAGGTGGCGACAACTTCGGTGTGGGGTCCATCCTTCGATATAAGGATTTTTTGCAGTCAGGGCCAGGGGCCCCTGGGCACATCCTTTTTCCATTTTCCCTGGGAAAGAAAACTCAGCAGTCCAGGTTCCTGATGTCAGTTTGTAGGGCTCCCTTGGGTCTATCAGGGCAGCACAAGTTTGAGGTGGGGACAACTTCGATGTGGGGTCCATCCTTCGATATAAGGATTTTTTGCAGTGAGGCCCCTGCCCAGGACCAGGGGCCCCTGGGCACATCCTTTTTCCATTTTCCCTGGGAAAGAAAACTCAGCAGTCCAAGTTCCTGATGTCAGTTTGTAGGGCTCCCTTGGGTGTATCAGGGCAGCACAGCTTTGAGGTGGGGATAAATTCGGTGTGGGCTCCATCCTTCGATATAAGGATTCTTTGCAGTCAGGGCCAGGGGCCCCTGGGCACATCCTTTTTCCATTTTCCCTGGGAAAGAAAACTCAGCAGTCCAGGTTCCTGATGTCAGTTTGTAGGGCTCCCTTGGGTCTATCAGGGCAGCACAAGTTTGACGTGGGGACAATTTCGGTGTGAGGTCCATCCTTCGATATAAGGATTTTTTGTAGTGATGGCTCAGCCCACGGCCAGGGAACCCTGGGCACATCCTTTTTCCATTTTCCCTGAGAAAGAAAACTCAGCAGTCCAGGTTCCTCATGTCAGTTTGTAGGGCTCCCTTGGGTCTATCAGGGCAGCACAAGTTTGAGGTGGGGACAACTTCGGTGTGGGGTCCATCCTTCGATATAAGGATTTTTTGCAGTCAGGGCCAGGGGCCCAGGGCCAGGGGCTCCTGGGCACATCCTTTTTCCATTTTCCCTGGGAAAGAAAACTCAGGAGTCGAGGTTCCTGATGTCAGTTTGTAGAGATCCCTTGGGTGTATCAGGGCAGCACAAGTTTGAGGTGGGGACAACTTCGGTGTGGGGTCCATCCTTCGATATAAGGATTTTTTGCAGTCAGGGCCAGGGGCCCCTGGGCACATCCTTTGGCCATTTTCCCTGGGAAAGAAAACTCAGCAGTCCAGGTTCCTGATGTCAGTTTGTAGGGCTCCCTTGGGTCTATCAGGGCAGCACAAGTTTGAGGTGGGGACAACTTCGGTGTGGGGTCCATCCTTCGATATAAGGATTTTTTGCAGTCAGGGCCAGGGGCCCCTGGGCACATCCTTTTTCCATTTTCCCTGGGAAAGAAAACTCAGCAGTCCAGGTTCCTGATGTCAGTTTGTAGGGCTCCCTTGGGTCTATCAGGGCAGCACAAGTTTGAGGTGGGGACAAATTCGGTGTGGGCTCCATCCTTCGATATAAGGATTTTTTACAGTCAGGGCCAGGGGCCCCTGCGCACATCCTTTGGCCATTTTCCCTGGGAAAGAAAACTCAGCAGTCCAGGTTCCTGATGTCAGTTTGTAGGGCTCCCTTGGGTCTATCAGGGCCGCACAAGTTTGAGGTGGGGACAATTTCGGTGTGGGGTCCATCCTTCGATATAAGGATTTTTTGCAGTGAGGCCCCTCCCCAGGGCCAGGGGCCCCTGGGCACATCCTTTTTCCATTTTCCCTGGGAAAGAAAACTCAGCAGTCCAGGTTCCTGATGTCAGTTTGTAGGGCTCCCTTGGGTCTATCAGGGCAGCACAAGTTTGAGGTTGGGACAACTTCGATGTGGGGTCCATCCTTCGATATAAGGATTTTTTGCAGTCAGGGCCAGGGGCCCCTGGGCACATCCTTTTTCCATTTTCCCTGGGAAAGAAAACTCAGCAGTCCAGGTTCCTGATGTCAGATTGTAGGGCTCCCTTGGGTCTATCAGGGCAGCACAAGTTTGAGGTGGGGACAAATTCGGTGTGGGCTCCATCCTTCGATATAAGGATTTTTTGCAGTGATGCCGTAGCCCAGGGCCAGGGGCCCCTGGGCACATCCTTTTTCCATTTTCCCTGGGAAAGAAAACTCAGCAGTCCAGGTTCCTGATGTCAGTTTGTAGGGCTCCCTTGGGTGTATCAGGGCAGCACAAGTTTGAGGTGGGGACAACTTCGGTGTGAGGTTCATCCTTCGATATAAGGATTTTTTGCAGTCAGGGCCAGGGGCCCACGGCCAGGGGCCCCTGGGCACATCCTTTTTCCATTTTCCCTGGGAAAGAAAACTCAGCAGTCCAGGTTCCTGATGTCAGTTTGTAGGGCTCCCTTGGGTCTATCAGGGCAGCACAAGTTTGAGGTGGGGACAACTTCGCTGTGGGGTCCATCCTTCGATATAAGGATTTTTTGCAGTGAGGCCCCTGCCCAGGACCAGGGGCCCCTGGGCACATCCTTTTTCCATTTTCCCTGGGAAAGAAAACTCAGCAGTCCAAGTTCCTGATGTCAGTTTGTAGGGCTCCCTTGGGTGTATCAGGGCAGCACAGCTTTGAGGTGGGGATAAATTCGCTGTGGGCTCCATCCTTCGATATAAGGATTTTTTGCAGTCAGGGCCAGGGGCCCCTGGGCACATCCTTTTTCCATTTTCCCTGGGAAAGAAAACTCAGCAGTCCAGGTTCCTGATGTCAGTTTGTAGGGCTCCCTTGGGTCTATCAGGGCAGCACAAGTTTGACGTGGGGACAATTTCGGTGTGAGGTCCATCCTTCGATATAAGGATTTTTTGTAGTGAGGGCCCTGTCCAGGGTCATGGGCCCCTGGGCACATCCTTTTTCCATTTTCCCTGGGAAAGAAAACTCAGCAGTCCAGGTTCCTGATGTCAGTTTGTAGGGCTCCCTTGGGTCTATCAGGGCAGCACAAGTTTGAGGTGGCGACAACTTCGGTGTGGGGTCCATCCTTCGATATAAGGATTTTTTGCAGTCAGGGCCAGGGGCCCCCAGGAACATCCTTTGGCCATTTTCCCTGGGAAAGAAAACTCCGCAGTCCAGGTTGCTGATGTCAGTTTGTAGGGCTCCTTTGGGTGTATCAGGGCCGCACAATTTTGAGGTGGGGACAACTTCGGTGTGGGCTCCATCCTTCGATATAAGGATTTTTTGCAGTCAGGGCCAGGGGCCCCTGGGCACATCCTTTTTCCATTTTCCCTGGGAAAGAAAACTCAGCAGTCCAGGTTCCTGATGTCAGTTTGTAGGGCTCCCTTGGGTCTATCAGGGCAGCACAAGTTTGAGGTGGGGACAACTTCGGTGTGGGGTCATCGTTTGATATAAGGTTTTTTTGTAGTGATGGCTCAGCCCACGGCCAGGGAACCCTGGGCACATCCTTTTTCCATTTTCCCTGGGAAAGAAAACTCAGCAGTCCAGGTTCCTCATGTCAGTTTGTAGGGCTCCCTTGGGTCTATCAGGGCAGCACAAGTTTGAGGTGGGGACAACTTCGGTGTGGGGTCCATCCTTCCATATAAGGATTTTTTGCAGTCAGGTCCAGGGGCCCAGGGCCAGGGGCTCCTGGGCACATCCTTTTTCCATTTTCCCTGGGAAAGAAAACTCAGGAGTCGAGGTTCCTGATGTCAGTTTGTAGAGCTCCCTTGGGTGTATCAGGGCAGCACAAGTTTGAGGTGGGGACAACTTCGGTGTGGGGTCCATCCTTCGATATAAGGATTTTTTGCAGTCAGGGCCAGGGGCCCCTGGGCACATCCTTTGGACATTTTCCCTGGGAAAGAAAACTCAGCAGTCCAGGTTCCTGATGTCAGTTTGTAGGGCTCCCTTGGGTGTATCAGGGCAGCACAAGTTTGAGGTGGGGACAACTTCGCTGTGGGCTCCATCCTTCGATATAAGGATTTTTTGCAGTCAGGGCCAGGGGCCCCTGGGCACATCCTTTTTCCATTTTCCCTGGGAAAGAAAACTCAGCAGTCCAGGTTCCTGATGTCAGTTTGTAGGGCTCCCTTGGGTCTATCAGGGCAGCACAAGTTTGAGGTGGGGACAAATTCGGTGTGGGCTCCATCCTTCGATATAAGGATTTTTTACAGTCAGGGCCAGGGGCCCCTGGGCACATCCTTTGGCCATTTTCCCTGGGAAAGAAAACTCAGCAGTCCAGGTTCCTGATGTCAGTTTGTAGGGCTCCCTTGGGTCTATCAGGGCCGCATAAGTTTGAGGTGGGGACAATTTCGGTGTGGGGTCCATCCTTCGATATAAGGATTTTTTGCAGTGAGGCCCCTCCCCAGGGCCAGGGGCCCCTGGGCACATCCTTTTTCCATTTTCCCTGGGAAAGAAAACTCAGCAGTCCAGGTTCCTGATGTCAGTTTGTAGGGCTCCCTTGGGTCTATCAGGGCAGCACAAGTTTGAGGTTGGGACAACTTCGATGTGGGGTCCATCCTTCGATATAAGGATTTTTTGCAGTCAGGGCCAGGGGCCCCTGGGCACATCCTTTTTCCATTTTCCCTGGGAAAGAAAACTCAGCAGTCCAGGTTCCTGATGTCAGATTGTAGGGCTCCCTTGGGTCTATCAGGGCAGCACAAGTTTGAGGTGGGGACAAATTCGGTGTGGGCTCCATCCTTCGATATAAGGATTTTTTGCAGTGATGCCGTAGCCCAGGGCCAGGGGCCCCTGGGCACATCCTTTTTCCATTTTCCCTGGGAAAGAAAACTCAGCAGTCCAGGTTCCTGATGTCAGTTTGTAGGGCTCCCTTGGGTCTATCAGGGCAGCACAAGTTCGAGGTGGGGACAATTTCGGTGTGGGGTCCATCCTTCAATATAAGGATTTTTGAAGTGAGGCCCCAACGCAGGGCCAGGGGCCCCTGGGCACACCCTTTTTCCATTTTCCCTGGGAAAGAAAACTCAGCAGTCCAGGTTCCTGATGTCAGTTTGTAGGGCTCCCTTGGGTCTATCAGGGCAGCACAAGTTTGAGGTGGGGACAACTTCGGTGTGGGGTCCATCCTTCGATATAAGGATTTTTTGCAGTCAGGGCCAGGGGCCCACGGCCAGGGGCCCCTGGGCACATCCTTTTTCCATTTTCCCTGGGAAAGAAAACTCAGCAGTCCAGGTTCCTGATGTCAGTTTGTAGGGCTCCCTTGGGTCTATCAGGGCAGCACAAGTTTGAGGTGGGGACAACTTCGCTGTGGGGTCCATCCTTCGATATAAGGATTTTTTGCAGTGAGGCCCCTGCCCAGGACCAGGGGCCCCTGGGCACATCCTTTTTCCATTTTCCCTGGGAAAGAAAACTCAGCAGTCCAAGTTCCTGATGTCAGTTTGTAGGGCTCCCTTGGGTGTATCAGGGCAGCACAGTTTTGAGGTGGGGATAAATTCGCTGTGGGCTCCATCCTTCGATATAAGGATTTTTTGCAGTCAGGGCCAGGGGCCCCTGGGCACATCCTTTTTCCATTTTCCCTGGGAAAGAAAACTCAGCAGTCCAGGTTCCTGATGTCAGTTTGTAGGGCTCCCTTGGGTCTATCAGGGCAGCACAAGTTTGACGTGGGGACAATTTCGGTGTGGGGTCCATCCTTCGATATAAGGATTTTTTGTAGTGAGGGCCCTTTTCAGGGCCAGGGGCCCCTGGGCACATCCTTTTTCCATTTTCCCTGGGAAAGAAAACTCAGCAGTCCAGGTTCCTGATGTCAGTTTGTAGGGCTCCCTTGGGTCTATCAGGGCAGCACAAGTTTGAGGTGGGGACAACTTCGGTGTGGGGTCCATCCTTCGATATAAGGATTTTTTGCAGTCAGGGCCAGGGGCCCCTGGGCACATCCTTTTTCCATTTTCCCTGGGAAAGAAAACTCAGCAGTCCAGGTTCCTGATGTCAGTTTGTAGGGCTCCCTTGGGTCTATCAGGGCAGCACAAGTTTGACGTGGGGACAATTTCGGTGTGGGGTCCATCCTTCGATATAAGGATTTTTTGTAGTGAGGGCCCTGTCCATGGTCAGGGGCCCCTGGGCACATCCTTTTTCCATTTTCCCTGGGAAAGAAAACTCAGCAGTCCAGGTTCCTGATGTCAGTTTGTAGGGCTCCCTTGGGTCTATCAGGGCAGCACAAGTTTGAGGTGGGGACAACTTCGGTGTGGGGTCCATCCTTCGATATAAGGATTTTTTGCAGTCAGGGCCAGGGGCCCCCAGGAACATCCTTTGGCCATTTTCCCTGGGAAAGAAATCTCCGCAGTCCAGGTTGCTGATGTCAGTTTGTAGGGCTCCTTTGGGTGTATAAGGGCCGCACAATTTTGAGGTGGGGACAACTTCGGTGTGGGCTCCATCCTTCGATATAAGGATTCTTTGCAGTCAGGGCCAGGGGCCCCTGGGCACATCCTTTTTCCATTTTCCCTGGGAAAGAAAACTCAGCAGTCCAGGTTCCTGATGTCAGTTTGTAGGGCTCCCTTGGGTCTATCAGGGCAGCACAAGTTTGAGGTGGGGACAACTTCGGTGTGGGGTCATCGTTTGATATAAGGTTTTTTTGCAGTCAGGGTCAGGGGCCCAGGGCCAGGGGCTCCTGGGCACATCCTTTTTCCATTTTCCCTGGGAAAGAAAACTCAGCAGTCGAGGTTCCTGATGTCAGTTTGTAGGGCTCCCTTGGGTGTATCAGGGCAGCACAAGTTTGAGGTGGGGACAACTTCGGTGTGGGGTCCATCCTTCGATATAAGGATTTTTTGCAGTCAGGGCCAGGGGCCCCTGGGCACATCCTTTTTCCATTTTCCCTGGGAAAGAAAACTCAGCAGTCCAGGTTCCTGATGTCAGTTTGTAGGGCTCCCTTGGGTCTATCAGGGCCGCACAATTTTGAGGTGGGGACAACTTCGGTGTGGGCTCCATCCTTCGATATAAGGATTCTTTGCAGTCAGGGCCAGGGGCCCCTGGGCACATCCTTTTTCCATTTTCCCTGGGAAAGAAAACTCAGCAGTCCAGGTTCCTGATGTCAGTTTGTAGGGCTCCCTTGGGTCTATCAGGGCCGCACAATTTTGAGGTGGGGACAACTTCGGTGTGGGCTCCATCCTTCGATATAAGGATTCTTTGCAGTCAGGGCCAGGGGCCCCTGGGCACATCCTTTTTCCATTTTCCCTGGGAAAGAAAACTCAGCAGTCCAGGTTCCTGATGTCAGTTTGTAGGGCTCCCTTGGGTCTATCAGGGCAGCACAAGTTTGAGGTGGGGACAACTTCGGTGTGGGGTCATCGTTTGATATAAGGTTTTTTTGTAGTGATGGCTCAGCCCACGGCTAGGGAACCCTGGGCACATCCTTTTTCCATTTTCCCTGGGAAAGAAAACTCAGCAGTCCAGGTTCCACATGTCAGTTTGTAGGGCTCCCTTGGGTCTATCAGGGCAGCACAAGTTTGAGGTGGGGACAACTTCGGTGTGGGGTCCATCCTTCGATATAAGGATTTTTTGCAGTCAGGGCCAGGGGCCCAGGGCCAGGGGCTCCTGGGCACATCCTTTTTCCATTTTCCCTGGGAAAAAAAAACTCAGGAGTCGAGGTTCCTGATGTCAGTTTGTAGAGCTCCCTTGGGTGTATCAGGGCAGCACAAGTTTGAGGTGGGGACAACTTCGGTGTGGGGTCCATCCTTCGATATAAGGATTTTTTGCAGTCAGGGCCAGGGGCCCCTGGGCACATCCTTTGGACATTTTCCCTGGGAAAGAAAACTCAGCAGTCCAGGTTCCTGATGTCAGTTTGTAGGGCTCCCTTGGGTCTATCAGGGCAGCACAAGTTTGAGGTGGGGACAACTTCGCTGTGGGCTCCATCCTTCGATATAAGGATTTTTTGCAGTCAGGGCCAGGGGCCCCTGGGCACATCCTTTTTCCATTTTCCCTGGGAAAGAAAACTCAGCAGTCCAGGTTCCTGATGTCAGTTTGTAGGGCTCCCTTGGGTCTATCAGGGCAGCACAAGTTTGAGGTGGGGACAAATTCGGTGTGGGCTCCATCCTTCGATATAAGGATTTTTTACAGTCAGGGCCAGGGGCCCCTGGGCACATCCTTTGGCCATTTTCCCTGGGAAAGAAAACTCAGCAGTCCAGGTTCCTGATGTCAGTTTGTAGGGCTCCCTTGGGTCTATCAGGGCCGCACAAGTTTGAGGTGGGGACAATTTCGGTGTGGGGTCCATCCTTCGATATAAGGATTTTTTGCAGTGAGGCCCCTCCCCAGGGCCAGGGGCCCCTGGGCACATCCTTTTTCCATTTACCCTGGGAAAGAAAACTCAGCAGTCCAGGTTCCTGATGTCAGTTTGTAGGGCTCCCTTGGGTCTATCAGGGCAGCACAAGTTTGAGGTTGGGACAACTTCGATGTGGGGTCCATCCTTCGATATAAGGATTTTTTGCAGTCAGGGCCAGGGGCCCCTGGGCACATCCTTTTTCCATTTTCCCTGGGAAAGAAAACTCAGCAGTCCAGGTTCCTGATGTCAGATTGTAGGGCTCCCTTGGGTCTATCAGGGCAGCACAAGTTTGAGGTGGGGACAAATTCGGTGTGGGCTCCATCCTTCGATATAGGGATTTTTTGCAGTGATGCCGTAGCCCAGGGCCAGGGGCCCCTGGGCACATCCTTTTTCCATTTTCCCTGGGAAAGAAAACTCAGCAGTCCAGGTTCCTGATGTCAGTTTGTAGGGCTCCCTTGGGTCTATCAGGGCAGCACAAGTTTGAGGTGGGGACAACTTCGGTGTGGGGTCCATCCTTCGATATAAGGATTTTTTGCAGTCAGGGCCAGGGGCCCCCAGGAACATCCTTTGGCCATTTTCCCTGGGAAAGAAAACTCAGCAGTCCAGGTTCCTGATGTCAGTTTGTAGGGCTCCCTTGGGTCTATCAGGGCAGCACAAGTTTGAGGTGGGGACAACTTCGGTGTGGGGTCCATCCTTCGATATAAGGATTTTTTGCAGTGAGGCCCCTGCCCAGGACCAGGGGCCCCTGGGCACATCCTTTTTCCATTTTCCCTGGGAAAGAAAACTCAGCAGTCCAAGTTCCTGATGTCAGTTTGTAGGGCTCCCTTGGGTGTATCAGGGCAGCACAGCTTTGAGGTGGGGATAAATTCGGTGTGGGCTCCATCCTTCGATATAAGGATTCTTTGCAGTCAGGGCCAGGGGCCCCTGGGCACATCCTTTTTCCATTTTCCCTGGGAAAGAAAACTCAGCAGTCCAGGTTCCTGATGTCAGTTTGTAGGGCTCCCTTGGGTCTATCAGGGCAGCACAAGTTTGACGTGGGGACAATTTCGGTGTGAGGTCCATCCTTCGATATAAGGATTTTTTGTAGTGAGGGCCCTGTCCAGGGTCAGGGGCCCCTGGGCACATCCTTTTTCCATTTTCCCTGGGAAAGAAAACTCAGCAGTCCAGGTTCCTGATGTCAGTTTGTAGGGCTCCCTTGGGTCTATCAGGGCACCACAATTTTGAGGTGGGGACAACTTCGGTGTGGGCTCCATCCTTCGATATAAGGATTCTTTGCAGTCAGGGCCAGGGGCCCCTGGGCACATCCTTTTTCCATTTTCCCTGGGAAAGAAAACTCAGCAGTCCAGGTTCCTGATGTCAGTTTGTAGGGCTCCCTTGGGTCTATCAGGGCAGCACAAGTTTGAGGTGGGGACAACTTCGGTGTGGGGTCATCGTTTGATATAAGGTTTTTTTGTAGTGATGGCTCAGCCCACGGCCAGGGAACCCTGGGCACATCCTTTTTCCATTTTCCCTGAGAAAGAAAACTCAGCAGTCCAGGTTCCTCATGTCAGTTTGTAGGGCTCCCTTGGGTCTATCAGGGCAGCACAAGTTTGAGGTGGGGACAACTTCGGTGTGGGGTCCATCCTTCGATATAAGGATTTTTTGCAGTCAGGGCCAGGGGCCCAGGGCCAGGGGCTCCTGGGCACATCCTTTTTCCATTTTCCCTGGGAAAGAAAACTCAGGAGTCGAGGTTCCTGATGTCAGTTTGTAGAGATCCCTTGGGTGTATCAGGGCAGCACAAGTTTGAGGTGGGGACAACTTCGGTGTGGGGTCCATCCTTCGATATAAGGATTTTTTGCAGTCAGGGCCAGGGGCCCCTGGGCACATCCTTTGGACATTTTCCCTGGGAAAGAAAACTCAGCAGTCCAGGTTCCTGATGTCAGTTTGTAGGGCTCCCTTGGGTGTATCAGGGCAGCACAAGTTTGAGGTGGGGACAACTTCGGTGTGGGGTCCATCCTTCGATATAAGGATTTTTTGCAGTCAGGGCCAGGGGCCCCTGGGCACATCCTTTTTCCATTTTCCCTGGGAAAGAAAACTCAGCAGTCCAGGTTCCTGATGTCAGTTTGTAGGGCTCCCTTGGGTCTATCAGGGCAGCACAAGTTTGAGGTGGGGACAAATTCGGTGTGGGCTCCATCCTTCGATATAAGGATTTTTTGCAGTCAGGGCCAGGGGCCCCTGGGCACATCCTTTTTCCATTTTCCCTGGGAAAGAAAACTCAGCAGTCCAGGTTCCTGATGTCAGTTTGTAGGGCTCCCTTGGGTCTATCAGGGCAGCACAAGTTTGAGGTGGGGACAAATTCGGTGTGGGCTCCATCCTTCGATATAAGGATTTTTTACAGTCAGGGCCAGGGGCCCCTGCGCACATCCTTTTTCCATTTTCCCTGGGAAAGAAAACTCAGCAGTCCAGGTTCCTGATGTCAGTTTGTAGGGCTCCCTTGGGTCTATCAGGGCAGCACAAGTTTGAGGTGGGGACAACTTCGGTGTGGGGTCATCGTTTGATATAAGGTTTTTTTGTAGTGATGGCTCAGCCCACGGCCAGGGAACCCTGGGCACATCCTTTTTCCATTTTCCCTGAGAAAGAAAACTCAGCAGTCCAGGTTCCTCATGTCAGTTTGTAGGGCTCCCTTGGGTCTATCAGGGCAGCACAAGTTTGAGGTGGGGACAACTTCGGTGTGGGGTCCATCCTTCGATATAAGGATTTTTTGCAGTCAGGGCCAGGGGCCCCTGGGCACATCCTTTGGACATTTTCCCTGGGAAAGAAAACTCAGCAGTCCAGGTTCCTGATGTCAGTTTGTAGGGCTCCCTTGGGTGTATCAGGGCAGCACAAGTTTGAGGTGGGGACAACTTCGGTGTGGGGTCCATCCTTCGATATAAGGATTTTTTGCAGTCAGGGCCAGGGGCCCCTGGGCACATCCTTTTTCCATTTTCCCTGGGAAAGAAAACTCAGCAGTCCAGGTTCCTGATGTCAGTTTGTAGGGCTCCCTTGGGTCTATCAGGGCAGCACAAGTTTGAGGTGGGGACAAATTCGGTGTGGGCTCCATCCTTCGATATAAGGATTTTTTACAGTCAGGGCCAGGGGCCCCTGCGCACATCCTTTGGCCATTTTCCCTGGGAAAGAAAACTCAGCAGTCCAGGTTCCTGATGTCAGTTTGTAGGGCTCCCTTGGGTCTATCAGGGCCGCACAAGTTTGAGGTGGGGACAATTTCGGTGTGGGGTCCATCCTTCGATATAAGGATTTTTTGCAGTGAGGCCCCTCCCCAGGGCCAGGGGCCCCTGGGCACATCCTTTTTCCATTTTCCCTGGGAAAGAAAACTCAGCAGTCCAGGTTCCTGATGTCAGTTTGTAGGGCTCCCTTGGGTCTATCAGGGCAGCACAAGTTTGAGGTTGGGACAACTTCGATGTGGGGTCCATCCTTCGATATAAGGATTTTTTGCAGTCAGGGCCAGGGGCCCCTGGGCACATCCTTTTTCCATTTTCCCTGGGAAAGAAAACTCAGCAGTCCAGGTTCCTGATGTCAGATTGTAGGGCTCCCTTGGGTCTATCAGGGCAGCACAAGTTTGAGGTGGGGACAACTTCGGTGTGGGGTTCATCCTTCGATATAAGGATTTTTTGCAGTCAGGGCCAGGGGCCCACGGCCAGGGGCCCCTGGGCACATCCTTTTTCCATTTTCCCTGGGAAAGAAAACTCAGCAGTCCAGGTTCCTGATGTCAGTTTGTAGGGCTCCCTTGGGTCTATCAGGGCAGCACAAGTTTGACGTGGGGACAACTTCGCTGTGGGGTCCATCCTTCGATATAAGGATTTTTTGCAGTGAGGCCCCTGCCCAGGACCAGGGGCCCCTGGGCACATCCTTTTTCCATTTTCCCTGGGAAAGAAAACTCAGCAGTCCAAGTTCCTGATGTCAGTTTGTAGGGCTCCCTTGGGTGTATCAGGGCAGCACAGCTTTGAGGTGGGGATAAATTCGCTGTGGGCTCCATCCTTCGATATAAGGATTTTTTGCAGTCAGGGCCAGGGGCCCCTGGGCACATCCTTTTTCCATTTTCCCTGGGAAAGAAAACTCAGCAGTCCAGGTTCCTGATGTCAGTTTGTAGGGCTCCCTTGGGTCTATCAGGGCAGCACAAGTTTGACGTGGGGACAATTTCGGTGTGGGGTCCATCCTTCGATATAAGGATTTTTTGTAGTGAGGGCCCTGTCCAGGGCCAGGGGCCCCTGGGCACATCCTTTTTCCATTTTCCCTGGGAAAGAAAACTCAGCAGTCCAGGTTCCTGATGTCAGTTTGTAGGGCTCCCTTGGGTCTATCTGGGCCGCACAAGTTTGAGTTGGGGACAACTTCGCTGTGGGCTCCATCCTTCGATATAAGAATTTTTTGCAGTCAGGGCCAGGGGCCCCTGGGCACATCCTTTTTCCATTTTCCCTGGGAAAGAAAACTCAGCAGTTCAGGTTCCTGATGTCAGTTTGTAGGGCTCCCTTGGGTCTATCAGGGCAGCACAAGTTTGAGGTGGGGACAACTTCGGTGTGGGGTCCATCCTTCGATATAAGGATTTTTTGCAGTGAGGCCCCTGCCCAGGACCAGGGGCCCCTGGGCACATCCTTTTTCCATTTTCCCTGGGAAAGAAAACTCAGCAGTCCAAGTTCCTGATGTCAGTTTGTAGGGCTCCCTTGGGTGTATCAGGGCAGCACAGCTTTGAGGTGGGGATAAATTCGGTGTGGGCTCCATCCTTCGATATAAGGATTTTTTGCAGTCAGGGCCAGGGGCCCCTGGGCACATCCTTTTTCCATTTTCCCTGGGAAAGAAAACTCAGCAGTCCAGGTTCCTGATGTCAGTTTGTAGGACTCCCTTGGGTCTATCAGGGCAGCACAAGTTTGACGTGGGGACAATTTCGGTGTGAGGTCCATCCTTCGATATAAGGATTTTTTGTAGTGAGGGCCCTGTCCAGGGTCATGGGCCCCTGGGCACATCCTTTTTCCATTTTCCCTGGGAAAGAAAACTCAGCAGTCCAGGTTCCTGATGTCAGTTTGTAGGGCTCCCTTGGGTCTATCAGGGCAGCACAAGTTTGAGGTGGCGACAAATTCGGTGTGGGCTCCATCCTTCGATATAAGGATTTTTTACAGTCAGGGCCAGGGGCCCCTGGGCACATCCTTTGGCCATTTTCCCTGGGAAAGAAAACTCAGCAGTCCAGGTTCCTGATGTCAGTTTGTAGGGCTCCCTTGGGTCTATCAGGGCCGCACAAGTTTGAGGTGGGGACAATTTCGGTGTGGGGTCCATCCTTCGATATAAGGATTTTTTGCAGTGAGGCCCCTCCCCAGGGCCAGGGGCCCCTGGGCACATCCTTTTTCCATTTACCCTGGGAAAGAAAACTCAGCAGTCCAGGTTCCTGATGTCAGTTTGTAGGGCTCCCTTGGGTCTATCAGGGCAGCACAAGTTTGAGGTTGGGACAACTTCGATGTGGGGTCCATCCTTCGATATAAGGATTTTTTGCAGTCAGGGCCAGGGGCCCCTGGGCACATCCTTTTTCCATTTTCCCTGGGAAAGAAAACTCAGCAGTCCAGGTTCCTGATGTCAGATTGTAGGGCTCCCTTGGGTCTATCAGGGCAGCACAAGTTTGAGGTGGGGACAAATTCGGTGTGGGCTCCATCCTTCGATATAGGGATTTTTTACAGTGATGCCGTAGCCCAGGGCCAGGGGCCCCTGGGCACATCCTTTTTCCATTTTCCCTGGGAAAGAAAACTCAGCAGTCCAGGTTCCTGATGTCAGTTTGTAGGGCTCCCTTGGGTCTATCAGGGCAGCACAAGTTTGAGGTGGGGACAACTTCGGTGTGGGGTCCATCCTTCGATATAAGGATTTTTTGCAGTCAGGGCCAGGGGCCCCCAGGAACATCCTTTGGCCATTTTCCCTGGGAAAGAAAACTCAGCAGTCCAGGTTCCTGATGTCAGTTTGTAGGGCTCCCTTGGGTCTATCAGGGCAGCACAAGTTTGAGGTGGGGACAACTTCGGTGTGGGGTCCATCCTTCGATATAAGGATTTTTTGCAGTGAGGCCCCTGCCCAGGACCAGGGGCCCCTGGGCACATCCTTTTTCCATTTTCCCTGGGAAAGAAAACTCAGCAGTCCAAGTTCCTGATGTCAGTTTGTAGGGCTCCCTTGGGTGTATCAGGGCAGCACAGCTTTGAGGTGGGGATAAATTCGGTGTGGGCTCCATCCTTCGATATAAGGATTCTTTGCAGTCAGGGCCAGGGGCCCCTGGGCACATCCTTTTTCCATTTTCCCTGGGAAAGAAAACTCAGCAGTCCAGGTTCCTGATGTCAGTTTGTAGGGCTCCCTTGGGTCTATCAGGGCAGCACAAGTTTGACGTGGGGACAATTTCGGTGTTAGGTCCATCCTTCGATATAAAGATTTTTTGTAGTGAGGGCCCTGTCCAGGGTCAGGGGCCCCTGGGCACATCCTTTTTCCATTTTCCCTGGGAAAGAAAACTCAGCAGTCCAGGTTCCTGATGTCAGTTTGTAGGGCTCCCTTGGGTCTATCAGGGCACCACAATTTTGAGGTGGGGACAACTTCGGTGTGGGCTCCATCCTTCGATATAAGGATTCTTTGCAGTCAGGGCCAGGGGCCCCTGGGCACATCCTTTTTCCATTTTCCCTGGGAAAGAAAACTCAGCAGTCCAGGTTCCTGATGTCAGTTTGTAGGGCTCCCTTGGGTCTATCAGGGCAGCACAAGTTTGAGGTGGGGACAACTTCGGTGTGGGGTCATCGTTTGATATAAGGTTTTTTTGTAGTGATGGCTCAGCCCACGGCCAGGGAACCCTGGGCACATCCTTTTTCCATTTTCCCTGAGAAAGAAAACTCAGCAGTCCAGGTTCCTCATGTCAGTTTGTAGGGCTCCCTTGGGTCTATCAGGGCAGCACAAGTTTGAGGTGGGGACAACTTCGGTGTGGGGTCCATCCTTCGATATAAGGATTTTTTGCAGTCAGGGCCAGGGGCCCAGGGCCAGGGGCTCCTGGGCACATCCTTTTTCCATTTTCCCTGGGAAAGAAAACTCAGGAGTCGAGGTTCCTGATGTCAGTTTGTAGAGATCCCTTGGGTGTATCAGGGCAGCACAAGTTTGAGGTGGGGACAACTTCGGTGTGGGGTCCATCCTTCGATATAAGGATTTTTTGCAGTCAGGGCCAGGGGCCCCTGGGCACATCCTTTGGACATTTTCCCTGGGAAAGAAAACTCAGCAGTCCAGGTTCCTGATGTCAGTTTGTAGGGCTCCCTTGGGTCTATCAGGGCAGCACAAGTTTGAGGTGGGGACAACTTCGGTGTGGGGTCCATCCTTCGATATAAGGATTTTTTGCAGTCAGGGCCAGGGGCCCCTGGGCACATCCTTTTTCCATTTTCCCTGGGAAAGAAAACTCAGCAGTCCAGGTTCCTGATGTCAGTTTGTAGGGCTCCCTTGGGTCTATCAGGGCAGCACAAGTTTGAGGTGGGGACAAATTCGGTGTGGGCTCCATCCTTCGATATAAGGATTTTTTACAGTCAGGGCCAGGGGCCCCTGCGCACATCCTTTGGCCATTTTCCCTGGGAAAGAAAACTCAGCAGTCCAGGTTCCTGATGTCAGTTTGTAGGGCTCCCTTGGGTCTATCAGGGCCGCACAAGTTTGAGGTGGGGACAATTTCGGTGTGGGGTCCATCCTTCGATATAAGGATTTTTTGCAGTGAGGCCCCTCCCCAGGGCCAGGGGCCCCTGGGCACATCCTTTTTCCATTTTCCCTGGGAAAGAAAACTCAGCAGTCCAGGTTCCTGATGTCAGTTTGTAGGGCTCCCTTGGGTCTATCAGGGCAGCACAAGTTTGAGGTTGGGACAACTTCGATGTGGGGTCCATCCTTCGATATAAGGATTTTTTGCAGTCAGGGCCAGGGGCCCCTGGGCACATCCTTTTTCCATTTTCCCTGGGAAAGAAAACTCAGCAGTCCAGGTTCCTGATGTCAGATTGTAGGGCTCCCTTGGGTCTATCAGGGCAGCACAAGTTTGAGGTGGGGACAACATCGGTGTGGGGTTCATCCTTCGATATAAGGATTTTTTGCAGTCAGGGCCAGGGGCCCACGGCCAGGGGCCCCTGGGCACATCCTTTTTCCATTTTCCCTGGGAAAGAAAACTCAGCAGTCCAGGTTCCTGATGTCAGTTTGTAGGGCTCCCTTGGGTCTATCAGGGCAGCACAAGTTTGACGTGGGGACAACTTCGCTGTGGGGTCCATCCTTCGATATAAGGATTTTTTGCAGTGAGGCCCCTGCCCAGGACCAGGGGCCCCTGGGCACATCCTTTTTCCATTTTCCCTGGGAAAGAAAACTCAGCAGTCCGAGTTCCTGATGTCAGTTTGTAGGGCTCCCTTGGGTGTATCAGGGCAGCACAGCTTTGAGGTGGGGATAAATTCGCTGTGGGCTCCATCCTTCGATATAAGGATTTTTTGCAGTCAGGGCCAGGGGCCCCTGGGCACATCCTTTTTCCATTTTCCCTGGGAAAGAAAACTCAGCAGTCCAGGTTCCTGATGTCAGTTTGTAGGGCTCCCTTGGGTCTATCAGGGCAGCACAAGTTTGACGTGGGGACAATTTCGGTGTGGGGTCCATCCTTCGATATAAGGATTTTTTGTAGTGAGGGCCCTGTCCAGGGCCAGGGGCCCCTGGGCACATCCTTTTTCCATTTTCCCTGGGAAAGAAAACTCAGCAGTCCAGGTTCCTGATGTCAGTTTGTAGGGCTCCCTTGGGTCTATCTGGGCCGCACAAGTTTGAGTTGGGGACAACTTCGCTGTGGGCTCCATCCTTCGATATAAGAATTTTTTGCAGTCAGGGCCAGGGGCCCCTGGGCACATCCTTTTTCCATTTTCCCTGGGAAAGAAAACTCAGCAGTTCAGGTTCCTGATGTCAGTTTGTAGGGCTCCCTTGGGTCTATCAGGGCAGCACAAGTTTGAGGTGGGGACAACTTCGGTGTGGGGTCCATCCTTCGATATAAGGATTTTTTGCAGTGAGGCCCCTGCCCAGGACCAGGGGCCCCTGGGCACATCCTTTTTCCATTTTCCCTGGGAAAGAAAACTCAGCAGTCCAAGTTCCTGATGTCAGTTTGTAGGGCTCCCTTGGGTGTATCAGGGCAGCACAGCTTTGAGGTGGGGATAAATTCGGTGTGGGCTCCATCCTTCGATATAAGGATTTTTTGCAGTCAGGGCCAGGGGCCCCTGGGCACATCCTTTTTCCATTTTCCCTGGGAAAGAAAACTCAGCAGTCCAGGTTCCTGATGTCAGTTTGTAGGACTCCCTTGGGTCTATCAGGGCAGCACAAGTTTGACGTGGGGACAATTTCGGTGTGAGGTCCATCCTTCGATATAAGGATTTTTTGTAGTGAGGGCCCTGTCCAGGGTCATGGGCCCCTGGGCACATCCTTTTTCCATTTTCCCTGGGAAAGAAAACTCAGCAGTCCAGGTTCCTGATGTCAGTTTGTAGGGCTCCCTTGGGTCTATCAGGGCAGCACAAGTTTGAGGTGGCGACAACTTCGGTGTGGGGTCCATCCTTCGATATAAGGATTTTTTGCAGTCAGGGCCAGGGGCCCCCAGAACATCCTTTGGCCATTTTCCCTGGGAAAGAAAACTCCGCAGTCCAGGTTGCTGATGTCAGTTTGTAGGGCTCCTTTGGGTGTATCAGGGCCGCACAATTTTGAGGTGGGGACAACTTCGGTGTGGGCTCCATCCTTCGATATAAGGATTTTTTGCAGTCAGGGCCAGGGGCCCCTGGGCACATCCTTTTTCCATTTTCCCTGGGAAAGAAAACTCAGCAGTCCAGGTTCCTGATGTCAGTTTGTAGGGCTCCCTTGGGTCTATCAGGGCAGCACAAGTTTGAGGTGGGGACAACTTCGGTGTGGGGTCATCGTTTGATATAAGGTTTTTTTGTAGTGATGGCTCAGCCCACGGCCAGGGAACCCTGGGCACATCCTTTTTCCATTTTCCCTGGGAAAGAAAACTCAGCAGTCCAGGTTCCTCATGTCAGTTTGTAGGGCTCCCTTGGGTCTATCAGGGCAGCACAAGTTTGAGGTGGGGACAACTTCGGTGTGGGGTCCATCCTTCCATATAAGGATTTTTTGCAGTCAGGTCCAGGGGCCCAGGGCCAGGGGCTCCTGGGCACATCCTTTTTCCATTTTCCCTGGGAAAGAAAACTCAGGAGTCGAGGTTCCTGATGTCAGTTTGTAGAGCTCCCTTGGGTGTATCAGGGCAGCACAAGTTTGAGGTGGGGACAACTTCGGTGTGGGGTCCATCCTTCGATATAAGGATTTTTTTGCAGTCAGGGCCAGGGGCCCCTGGGCACATCCTTTGGACATTTTCCCTGGGAAAGAAAACTCAGCAGTCCAGGTTCCTGATGTCAGTTTGTAGGGCTCCCTTGGGTGTATCAGGGCAGCACAAGTTTGAGGTGGGGACAACTTCGCTGTGGGCTCCATCCTTCGATATAAGGATTTTTTGCAGTCAGGGCCAGGGGCCCCTGGGCACATCCTTTTTCCATTTTCCCTGGGAAAGAAAACTCAGCAGTCCAGGTTCCTGATGTCAGTTTGTAGGGCTCCCTTGGGTCTATCAGGGCAGCACAAGTTTGAGGTGGGGACAAATTCGGTGTGGGCTCCATCCTTCGATATAAGGATTTTTTACAGTCAGGGCCAGGGGCCCCTGGGCACATCCTTTGGCCATTTTCCCTGGGAAAGAAAACTCAGCAGTCCAGGTTCCTGATGTCAGTTTGTAGGGCTCCCTTGGGTCTATCAGGGCCGCATAAGTTTGAGGTGGGGACAATTTCGGTGTGGGGTCCATCCTTCGATATAAGGATTTTTTGCAGTGAGGCCCCTCCCCAGGGCCAGGGGCCCCTGGGCACATCCTTTTTCCATTTTCCCTGGGAAAGAAAACTCAGCAGTCCAGGTTCCTGATGTCAGTTTGTAGGGCTCCCTTGGGTCTATCAGGGCAGCACAAGTTTGAGGTTGGGACAACTTCGATGTGGGGTCCATCCTTCGATATAAGGATTTTTTGCAGTCAGGGCCAGGGGCCCCTGGGCACATCCTTTTTCCATTTTCCCTGGGAAAGAAAACTCAGCAGTCCAGGTTCCTGATGTCAGATTGTAGGGCTCCCTTGGGTCTATCAGGGCAGCACAAGTTTGAGGTGGGGACAAATTCGGTGTGGGCTCCATCCTTCGATATAAGGATTTTTTGCAGTGATGCCGTAGCCCAGGGCCAGGGGCCCCTGGGCACATCCTTTTTCCATTTTCCCTGGGAAAGAAAACTCAGCAGTCCAGGTTCCTGATGTCAGTTTGTAGGGCTCCCTTGGGTCTATCAGGGCAGCACAAGTTCGAGGTGGGGACAATTTCGGTGTGGGGTCCATCCTTCAATATAAGGATTTTTGTAGTGAGGCCCCAACGCAGGGCCAGGGGCCCCTGGGCACATCCTTTTTCCATTTTCCCTGGGAAAGAAAACTCAGCAGTCCAGGTTCCTGATGTCAGTTTGTAGGGCTCCCTTGGGTCTATCAGGGCAGCACAAGTTTGAGGTGGGGACAACTTCGGTGTGGGGTCCATCCTTCGATATAAGGATTTTTTGCAGTCAGGGCCAGGGGCCCACGGCCAGGGGCCCCTGGGCACATCCTTTTTCCATTTTCCCTGGGAAAGAAAACTCAGCAGTCCAGGTTCCTGATGTCAGTTTGTAGGGCTCCCTTGGGTCTATCAGGGCAGCACAAGTTTGAGGTGGGGACAACTTCGGTGTGGGGTCCATCCTTCGATATAAGGATTCTTTGCAGTGAGGCCCCTGCCCAGGACCAGGGGCCCCTGGGCACATCCTTTTTCCATTTTCCCTGGGAAAGAAAACTCAGCAGTCCAAGTTCCTGATGTCAGTTTGTAGGGCTCCCTTGGGTGTATCAGGGCAGCACAGTTTTGAGGTGGGGATAAATTCGCTGTGGGCTCCATCCTTCGATATAAGGATTTTTTGCAGTCAGGGCCAGGGGCCCCTGGGCACATCCTTTTTCCATTTTCCCTGGGAAAGAAAACTCAGCAGTCCAGGTTCCTGATGTCAGTTTGTAGGGCTCCCTTGGGTCTATCAGGGCAGCACAAGTTTGACGTGGGGACAATTTCGGTGTGGGGTCCATCCTTCGATATAAGGATTTTTTGTAGTGAGGGCCCTGTTCAGGGCCAGGGGCCCCTGGGCACATCCTTTTTCCATTTTCCCTGGGAAAGAAAACTCAGCAGTCCAGGTTCCTGATGTCAGTTTGTAGGGCTCCCTTGGGTCTATCAGGGCAGCACAAGTTTGAGGTGGGGACAACTTCGGTGTGGGGTCCATCCTTCGATATAAGGATTTTTTGCAGTCAGGGCCAGGGGCCCCTGGGCACATCCTTTTTCCATTTTCCCTGGGAAAGAAAACTCAGTAGTCCAGGTTCCTGATGTCAGTTTGTAGGGCTCCCTTGGGTCTATCAGGGCAGCACAAGTTTGAGGTGGGGACAACTTCGGTGTGGGCTCCATCCTTCGATATAAGGATTTTTTGCAGTGAGGCCCCTGCCCACGACCAGGGGCCCCTGGGCACATCCTTTTTCCATTTTCCCTGGGAAAGAAAACTCAGCAGTCCAAGTTCCTGATGTCAGTTTGTAGGGCTCCCTTGGGTGTATCAGGGCAGCACAGCTTTGAGGTGGGGATAAATTCGGTGTGGGCTCCATCCTTCGATATAAGGATTTTTTGCAGTCAGGGCCAGGGGCCCCTGGGCACATCCTTTTTCCATTTTCCCTGGGAAAGAAAACTCAGCAGTCCAGGTTCCTGATGTCAGTTTGTAGGGCTCCCTTGGGTCTATCAGGGCAGCACAAGTTTGACGTGGGGACAATTTCGGTGTGGGGTCCATCCTTCGATATAAGGATTTTTTGTAGTGAGGGCCCTGTCCATGGTCAGGGGCCCCTGGGCACATCCTTTTTCCATTTTCCCTGGGAAAGAAAACTCAGCAGTCCAGGTTCCTGATGTCAGTTTGTAGGGCTCCCTTGGGTCTATCAGGGCAGCACAAGTTTGAGGTGGGGACAACTTCGGTGTGGGGTCCATCCTTCGATATAAGGATTTTTTGCAGTCAGGGCCAGGGGCCCCCAGGAACATCCTTTGGCCATTTTCCCTGGGAAAGAAATCTCCGCAGTCCAGGTTGCTGATGTCAGTTTGTAGGGCTCCTTTGGGTGTATAAGGGCCGCACAATTTTGAGGTGGGGACAACTTCGGTGTGGGCTCCATCCTTCGATATAAGGATTCTTTGCAGTCAGGGCCAGGGGCCCCTGGGCACATCCTTTTTCCATTTTCCCTGGGAAAGAAAACTCAGCAGTCCAGGTTCCTGATGTCAGTTTGTAGGGCTCCCTTGGGTCTATCAGGGCAGCACAAGTTTGAGGTGGGGACAACTTCGGTGTGGGGTCATCGTTTGATATAAGGTTTTTTTGCAGTCAGGGTCAGGGGCCCAGGGCCAGGGGCTCCTGGGCACATCCTTTTTCCATTTTCCCTGGGAAAGAAAACTCAGCAGTCGAGGTTCCTGATGTCAGTTTGTAGGGCTCCCTTGGGTGTATCAGGGCAGCACAAGTTTGAGGTGGGGACAACTTCGGTGTGGGGTCCATCCTTCGATATAAGGATTTTTTGCAGTCAGGGCCAGGGGCCCCTGGGCACATCCTTTTTCCATTTTCCCTGGGAAAGAAAACTCAGCAGTCCAGGTTCCTGATGTCAGTTTGTAGGGCTCCCTTGGGTCTATCAGGGCAGCACAAGTTTGAGGTGGGGGCAAATTCGGTGTGGGCTCCATCCTTCGATATAAGGATTTTTTGCAGTGATGCCGTAGCCCAGGGCCAGGGGCCCCTGGGCACATCCTTTTTCCATTTTCCCTGGGAAAGAAAACTCAGCAGTCCAGGTTCCTGATGTCAGTTTGTAGGGCTCCCTTGGGTCTATCAGGGCAGCACAAGTTTGAGGTGGCGACAACTTCGGTGTGGGGTCCATCCTTCGATATAAGGATTTTTTGCAGTCAGGGCCAGGGGCCCCTGGGCACATCCTTTTTCCATTTTCCCTGGAAAAGAAAACTCAGCAGTCCAGGTTCCTGATGTCAGTTTGTAGGGCTCCCTTGGGTCTATCAGGGCCGCACAATTTTGAGGTGGGGACAACTTCGGTGTGGGCTCCATCCTTCGATATAAGGATTCTTTGCAGTCAGGGCCAGGGGCCCCTGGGCACATCCTTTTTCCATTTTCCCTGGGAAAGAAAACTCAGCAGTCCAGGTTCCTGATGTCAGTTTGTAGGGCTCCCTTGGGTCTATCAGGGCAGCACAAGTTTGAGGTGGGGACAACTTCGGTGTGGGGTCATCGTTTGATATAAGGTTTTTTTGTAGTGATGGCTCAGCCCACGGCTAGGGAACCCTGGGCACATCCTTTTTCCATTTTCCCTGGGAAAGAAAACTCAGCAGTCCAGGTTCCACATGTCAGTTTGTAGGGCTCCCTTGGGTCTATCAGGGCAGCACAAGTTTGAGGTGGGGACAACTTCGGTGTGGGGTCCATCCTTCGATATAAGGATTTTTTGCAGTCAGGGCCAGGGGCCCAGGGCCAGGGGCTCTTGGGCACATCCTTTTTCCATTTTCCCTGGGAAAGAAAACTCAGGAGTCGAGGTTCCTGATGTCAGTTTGTAGAGCTCCCTTGGGTGTATCAGGGCAGCACAAGTTTGAGGTGGGGACAACTTCGGTGTGGGGTCCATCCTTCGATATAAGGATTTTTTGCAGTCAGGGCCAGGGGCCCCTGGGCACATCCTTTGGACATTTTCCCTGGGAAAGAAAACTCAGCAGTCCAGGTTCCTGATGTCAGTTTGTAGGGCTCCCTTGGGTCTATCAGGGCAGCACAAGTTTGAGGTGGGGACAACTTCGCTGTGGGCTCCATCCTTCGATATAAGGATTTTTTGCAGTCAGGGCCAGGGGCCCCTGGGCACATCCTTTTTCCATTTTCCCTGGGAAAGAAAACTCAGCAGTCCAGGTTCCTGATGTCAGTTTGTAGGGCTCCCTTGGGTCTATCAGGGCAGCACAAGTTTGAGGTGGGGACAAATTCGGTGTGGGCTCCATCCTTCGATATAAGGATTTTTTACAGTCAGGGCCAGGGGCCCCTGGGCACATCCTTTGGCCATTTTCCCTGGGAAAGAAAACTCAGCAGTCCAGGTTCCTGATGTCAGTTTGTAGGGCTCCCTTGGGTCTATCAGGGCCGCACAAGTTTGAGGTGGGGACAATTTCGGTGTGGGGTCCATCCTTCGATATAAGGATTTTTTGCAGTGAGGCCCCTCCCCAGGGCCAGGGGCCCCTGGGCACATCCTTTTTCCATTTACCCTGGGAAAGAAAACTCAGCAGTCCAGGTTCCTGATGTCAGTTTGTAGGGCTCCCTTGGGTCTATCAGGGCAGCACAAGTTTGAGGTTGGGACAACTTCGATGTGGGGTCCATCCTTCGATATAAGGATTTTTTGCAGTCAGGGCCAGGGGCCCCTGGGCACATCCTTTTTCCATTTTCCTTGGGAAAGAAAACTCAGCAGTCCAGGTTCCTGATGTCAGATTGTAGGGCTCCCTTGGGTCTATCAGGGCAGCACAAGTTTGAGGTGGGGACAAATTCGGTGTGGGCTCCATCCTTCGATATAGGGATTTTTTGCAGTGATGCCGTAGCCCAGGGCCAGGGGCCCCTGGGCACATCCTTTTTCCATTTTCCCTGGGAAAGAAAACTCAGCAGTCCAGGTTCCTGATGTCAGTTTGTAGGGCTCCCTTGGGTCTATCAGGGCAGCACAAGTTTGAGGTGGGGACAACTTCGGTGTGGGGTCCATCCTTCGATATAAGGATTTTTTGCAGTCAGGGCCAGGGGCCCCCAGGAACATCCTTTGGCCATTTTCCCTGGGAAAGAAATCTCCGCAGTCCAGGTTGCTGATGTCAGTGTGTAGGGCTCCTTTGGGTGTATAAGGGCCGCACAATTTTGAGGTGGGGACAACTTCGGTGTGGGCTCCATCCTTCGATATAAGGATTCTTTGCAGTCAGGGCCAGGGGCCCCTGGGCACATCCTTTTTCCATTTTCCCTGGGAAAGAAAACTCAGCAGTCCAGGTTCCTGATGTCAGTTTGTAGGGCTCCCTTGGGTCTATCAGGGCAGCACAAGTTTGAGGTGGGGACAACTTCGGTGTGGGGTCCATCCTTCGATATAAGGATTTTTTGCAGTCAGGGTCAGGGGCCCAGGGCCAGGGGCTCCTGGGCACATCCTTTTTCCATTTTCCCTGGGAAAGAAAACTCAGCAGTCGAGGTTCCTGATGTCAGTTTGTAGGGCTCCCTTGGGTGTATCAGGGCAGCACAAGTTTGAGGTGGGGACAACTTCGGTGTGGGGTCCATCCTTCGATATAAGGATTTTTTGCAGTCAGGGCCAGGGGCCCCTGGGCACATCCTTTTTCCATTTTCCCTGGGAAAGAAAACTCAGCAGTCCAGGTTCCTGATGTCAGTTTGTAGGGCTCCCTTGGGTCTATCAGGGCAGCACAAGTTTGAGGTGGGGGCAAATACGGTGTGGGCTCCATCCTTCGATATAAGGATTTTTTGCAGTGATGCCGTAGCCCAGGGCCAGGGGCCCCTGGGCACATCCTTTTTCCATTTTCCCTGGGAAAGAAAACTCAGCAGTCCAGGTTCCTGATGTCAGTTTGTAGGGCTCCCTTGGGTCTATCAGGGCAGCACAAGTTTGAGGTGGCGACAACTTCGGTGTGGGGTCCATCCTTCGATATAAGGATTTTTTGCAGTCAGGGCCAGGGGCCCCTGGGCACATCCTTTTTCCATTTTCCCTGGGAAAGAAAACTCAGCAGTCCAGGTTCCTGATGTCAGTTTGTAGGGCTCCCTTGGGTCTATCAGGGCCGCACAATTTTGAGGTGGGGACAACTTCGGTGTGGGCTCCATCCTTCGATATAAGGATTCTTTGCAGTCAGGGCCAGGGGCCCCTGGGCACATCCTTTTTCCATTTTCCCTGGGAAAGAAAACTCAGCAGTCCAGGTTCCTGATGTCAGTTTGTAGGGCTCCCATGGGTCTATCAGGGCAGCACAAGTTTGAGGTGGGGACAACTTCGGTGTGGGGTCATCGTTTGATATAAGGTTTTTTTGTAGTGATGGCTCAGCCCACGGCCAGGGAACCCTGGGCACATCCTTTTTCCATTTTCCCTGGGAAAGAAAACTCAGCAGTCCAGGTTCCTCATGTCAGTTTGTAGGGCTCCCTTGGGTCTATCAGGGTAGCACAAGTTTGAGGTGGGGACAACTTCGGTGTGGGGTCCATCCTTCGATATAAGGATTTTTTGCAGTCAGGGCCAGGGGCCCAGGGCCAGGGGCTCCTGGGCACATCCTTTTTCCATTTTCCCTGGGAAAGAAAACTCAGGAGTCGAGGTTCCTGATGTCAGTTTGTAGAGCTCCCTTGGGTGTATCAGGGCAGCACAAGTTTGAGGTGGGGACAACTTCGGTGTGGGGTCCATCCTTCGATATAAGGATTTTTTGCAGTCAGGGCCAGGGGCCCCTGGGCACATCCTTTGGACATTTTCCCTGGGAAAGAAAACTCAGCAGTCCAGGTTCCTGATGTCAGTTTGTAGGGCTCCCTTGGGTGTATCAGGGCAGCACAAGTTTGAGGTGGGGACAACTTCGCTGTGGGCTCCATCCTTCGATATAAGGATTTTTTGCAGTCAGGGCCAGGGGCCCCTGGGCACATCCTTTTTCCATTTTCCCTGGGAAAGAAAACTCAGCAGTCCAGGTTCCTGATGTCAGTTTGTAGGGCTCCCTTGGGTCTATCAGGGCAGCACAAGTTTGAGGTGGGGACAAATTCGGTGTGGGCTCCATCCTTCGATATAAGGATTTTTTACAGTCAGGGCCAGGGGCCCCTGGGCACATCCTTTGGCCATTTTCCCTGGGAAAGAAAACTCAGCAGTCCAGGTTCCTGATGTCAGTTTGTAGGGCTCCCTTGGGTCTATCAGGGCCGCACAAGTTTGAGGTGGGGACAATTTCGGTGTGGGGTCCATCCTTCGATATAAGGATTTTTTGCAGTGAGGTCCCTCCCCAGGGCCAGGGGCCCCTGGGCACATCCTTTTTCCATTTTCCCTGGGAAAGAAAACTCAGCAGTCCAGGTTCCTGATGTCAGTTTGTAGGGCTCCCTTGGGTCTATCAGGGCAGCACAAGTTTGAGGTTGGGACAACTTCGATGTGGGGTCCATCCTTCGATATAAGGATTTTTTGCAGTCAGGGCCAGGGGCCCCTGGGCACATCCTTTTTCCATTTTCCCTGGGAAAGAAAACTCAGCAGTCCAGGTTCCTGATGTCAGATTGTAGGGCTCCCTTGGGTCTATCAGGGCAGCACAAGTTTGAGGTGGGGACAAATTCGGTGTGGGCTCCATCCTTCGATATAAGGATTTTTTGCAGTGATGCCGTAGCCCAGGGCCAGGGGCCCCTGGGCACATCCTTTTTCCATTTTCCCTGGGAAAGAAAACTCAGCAGTCCAGGTTCCTGATGTCAGTTTGTAGGGCTCCCTTGGGTCTATCAGGGCAGCACAAGTTCGAGGTGGGGACAATTTCGGTGTGGGGTCCATCCTTCAATATAAGGATTTTTGTAGTGAGGCCCCAACGCAGGGCCAGGGGCCCCTGGGCACATCCTTTTTCCATTTTCCCTGGGAAAGAAAACTCAGCAGTCCAGGTTCCTGATGTCAGATTGTAGGGCTCCCTTGGGTCTATCAGGGCAGCACAAGTTTGAGGTGGGGACAACTTCGGTGTGGGGTCCATCCTTCGATATAAGGATTTTTTGCAGTCAGGGCCAGGGGCCCACGGCCAGGGGCCCCTGGGCACATCCTTTTTCCATTTTCCCTGGGAAAGAAAACTCAGCAGTCCAGGTTCCTGATGTCAGTTTGTAGGGCTCCCTTGGGTCTATCAGGGCAGCACAAGTTTGAGGTGGGGACAACTTCGCTGTGGGGTCCATCCTTCGATATAAGGATTTTTTGCAGTGAGGCCCCTGCCCAGGACCAGGGGCCCCTGGGCACATCCTTTTTCCATTTTCCCTGGGAAAGAAAACTCAGCAGTCCAAGTTCCTGATGTCAGTTTGTAGGGCTCCCTTGGGTGTATCAGGGCAGCACAGCTTTGAGGTGGGAATAAATTCGCTGTGGGCTCCATCCTTCGATTTAAGGATTTTTTGCAGTCAGGGCCAGGGGCCCCTGGGCACATCCTTTTTCCATTTTCCCTGGGAAAGAAAACTCAGCAGTCCAGGTTCCTGATGTCAGTTTTTGGGCTCCCTTGGGTCTATCAGGGCAGCACAAGTTTGAGGTGGGGACAAATTCGGTGTGGGCTCCATCCTTCGATATAAGGATTTTTTGCAGTGATGCCGTAGCCCAGGGCCAGGGGCCCCTGGGCACATCCTTTTTCCATTTTCCCTGGGAAAGAAAACTCAGCAGTCCAGGTTCCTGATGTCAGTTTGTAGGGCTCCCTTGGGTCTATCAGGGCAGCACAAGTTTGACGTGGGGACAATTTCGGTGTGGGGTCCATCCTTCGATATAAGGATTTTTTGTAGTGAGGGCCCTGTTCAGGGCCAGGGGCCCCTGGGCACATCCTTTTTCCATTTTCCCTGGGAAAGAAAACTCAGCAGTCCAGGTTCCTGATGTCAGTTTGTAGGGCTCCCTTGGGTCTATCAGGGCAGCACAAGTTTGAGGTGGGGACAACTTTGGTGTGGGGTCCATCCTTCGATATAAGGATTTTTTGCAGTCAGGGCCAGGGGCCCCTGGGCACATCCTTTTTCCATTTTCCCTGGGAAAGAAAACTCAGTAGTCCAGGTTCCTGATGTCAGTTTGTAGGGCTCCCTTGGGTCTATCAGGGCAGCACAAGTTTGAGGTGGGGACAACTTCGGTGTGGGCTCCATCCTTCGATATAAGGATTTTTTGCAGTGAGGCCCCTGCCCACGACCAGGGGCCCCTGGGCACATCCTTTTTCCATTTTCCCTGGGAAAGAAAACTCAGCAGTCCAAGTTCCTGATGTCAGTTTGTAGGGCTCCCTTGGGTGTATCAGGGCAGCACAGCTTTGAGGTGGGGATAAATTCGGTGTGGGCTCCATCCTTCGATATAAGGATTTTTTGCAGTCAGGGCCAGGGGCCCCTGGGCACATCCTTTTTCCATTTTCCCTGGGAAAGAAAACTCAGCAGTCCAGGTTCCTGATGTCAGTTTGTAGGGCTCCCTTGGGTCTATCAGGGCAGCACAAGTTTGACGTGGGGACAATTTCGGTGTGGGGTCCATCCTTCGATATAAGGATTTTTTGTAGTGAGGGCCCTGTCCATGGTCAGGGGCCCCTGGGCACATCCTTTTTCCATTTTCCCTGGGAAAGAAAACTCAGCAGTCCAGGTTCCTGATGTCAGTTTGTAGGGCTCCCTTGGGTCTATCAGGGCAGCACAAGTTTGAGGTGGGGACAACTTCGGTGTGGGGTCCATCCTTCGATATAAGGATTTTTTGCAGTCAGGGCCAGGGGCCCCCAGGAACATCCTTTGGCCATTTTCCCTGGGAAAGAAATCTCCGCAGTCCAGGTTGCTGATGTCAGTTTGTAGGGCTCCTTTGGGTGTATAAGGGCCGCACAATTTTGAGGTGGGGACAACTTCGGTGTGGGCTCCATCCTTCGATATAAGGATTTTTTGCAGTCAGGGCCAGGGGCCCCTGGGCACATCCTTTTTCCATTTTCCCTGGGAAAGAAAACTCAGCAGTCCAGGTTCCTGATGTCAGTTTGTAGGGCTCCCTTGGGTCTATCAGGGCAGCACAAGTTTGAGGTGGGGACAACTTCGGTGTGGGGTCCATCCTTCGATATAAGGATTTTTTGCAGTCAGGGCCAGGGGCCCCTGGGCACACCCTTTTTCCATTTTCCCTGGGAAAGAAAATTCAGCAGTCCAGGTTCCTGATGTCAGTTTGTAGGGCTCCCTTGGGTGTATCAGGGCAGCACAAGTTTGAGGTGGCGACAACTTCGGTGTGGGCTCCATCCTTCGATATAAGGATTTTTTGCAGTCAGGGCCAGGGGCCCCTGGGCACATCCTTTTTCCATTTTCCCTGGGAAAGAAAACTCAGCAGTCCAGGTTCCTGATGTCAGTTTGTAGGGCTCCCTTGGGTCTATCAGGGCCGCACAATTTTGAGGTGGGGACAACTTCGGTGTGGGCTCCATCCTTCGATATAAGGATTCTTTGCAGTCAGGGCCAGGGGCCCCTGGGCACATCCTTTTTCCATTTTCCCTGGGAAAGAAAACTCAGCAGTCCAGGTTCCTGATGTCAGTTTGTAGGGCTCCCTTGGGTCTATCAGGGCAGCACAAGTTTGAGGTGGGGACAACTTCGGTGTGGGGTCATCGTTTGATATAAGGTTTTTTTGTAGTGATGGCTCAGCCCACGGCTAGGGAACCCTGGGCACATCCTTTTTCCATTTTCTCTGGGAAAGAAAACTCAGCAGTCCAGGTTCCACATGTCAGTTTGTAGGGCTCCCTTGGGTCTATCAGGGCAGCACAAGTTTGAGGTGGGGACAACTTCGGTGTGGGGTCCATCCTTCGATATAAGGATTTTTTGCAGTCAGGGCCAGGGGCCCAGGGCCAGGGGCTCTTGGGCACATCCTTTTTCCATTTTCCCTGGGAAAGAAAACTCAGGAGTCGAGGTTCCTGATGTCAGTTTGTAGAGCTCCCTTGGGTGTATCAGGGCAGCACAAGTTTGAGGTGGGGACAACTTCGGTGTGGGGTCCATCCTTCGATATAAGGATTTTTTGCAGTCAGGGCCAGGGGCCCCTGGGCACATCCTTTGGACATTTTCCCTGGGAAAGAAAACTCAGCAGTCCAGGTTCCTGATGTCAGTTTGTAGGGCTCCCTTGGGTGTATCAGGGCAGCACAAGTTTGAGGTGGGGACAACTTCGCTGTGGGCTCCATCCTTCGATATAAGGATTTTTTGCAGTCAGGGCCAGGGGCCCCTGGGCACATCCTTTTTCCATTTTCCCTGGGAAAGAAAACTCAGCAGTCCAGGTTCCTGATGTCAGTTTGTAGGGCTCCCTTGGGTCTATCAGGGCAGCACAAGTTTGAGGTGGGGACAAATTCGGTGTGGGCTCCATCCTTCGATATAAGGATTTTTTACAGTCAGGGCCAGGGGCCCCTGGGCACATCCTTTGGCCATTTTCCCTGGGAAAGAAAACTCAGCAGTCCAGGTTCCTGATGTCAGTTTGTAGGGCTCCCTTGGGTCTATCAGGGCCGCACAAGTTTGAGGTGGGGACAATTTCGGTGTGGGGTCCATCCTTCGATATAAGGATTTTTTGCAGTGTGGCCCCTCCCCAGGGCCAGGGGCCCCTGGGCACATCCTTTTTCCATTTACCCTGGGAAAGAAAACTCAGCAGTCCAGGTTCCTGATGTCAGTTTGTAGGGCTCCCTTGGGTCTATCAGGGCAGCACAAGTTTGAGGTTGGGACAACTTCGATGTGGGGTCCATCCTTCGATATAAGGATTTTTTGCAGTCAGGGCCAGGGGCCCCTGGGCACATCCTTTTTCCATTTTCCTTGGGAAAGAAAACTCAGCAGTCCAGGTTCCTGATGTCAGATTGTAGGGCTCCCTTGGGTCTATCAGGGCAGCACAAGTTTGAGGTGGGGACAAATTCGGTGTGGGCTCCATCCTTCGATATAGGGATTTTTTGCAGTGATGCCGTAGCCCAGGGCCAGGGGCCCCTGGGCACATCCTTTTTCCATTTTCCCTGGGAAAGAAAACTCAGCAGTCCAGGTTCCTGATGTCAGTTTGTAGGGCTCCCTTGGGTCTATCAGGGCAGCACAAGTTTGAGGTGGGGACAACTTCGGTGTGGGGTCCATCCTTCGATATAAGGATTTTTTGCAGTCAGGGCCAGGGGCCCCCAGGAACATCCTTTGGCCATTTTCCCTGGGAAAGAAATCTCCGCAGTCCAGGTTGCTGATGTCAGTTTGTAGGGCTCCTTTGGGTGTATAAGGGCCGCACAATTTTGAGGTGGGGACAACTTCGGTGTGGGCTCCATCCTTCGATATAAGGATTCTTTGCAGTCAGGGCCAGGGGCCCCTGGGCACATCCTTTTTCCATTTTCCCTGGGAAAGAAAACTCAGCAGTCCAGGTTCCTGATGTCAGTTTGTAGGGCTCCCTTGGGTCTATCAGGGCAGCACAAGTTTGAGGTGGGGACAACTTCGGTGTGGGGTCCATCCTTCGATATAAGGATTTTTTGCAGTCAGGGTCAGGGGCCCAGGGCCAGGGGCTCCTGGGCACATCCTTTTTCCATTTTCCCTGGGAAAGAAAACTCAGCAGTCGAGGTTCCTGATGTCAGTTTGTAGGGCTCCCTTGGGTGTATCAGGGCAGCACAAGTTTGAGGTGGGGACAACTTCGGTGTGGGGTCCATCCTTCGATATAAGGATTTTTTGCAGTCAGGGCCAGGGGCCCCTGGGCACATCCTTTTTCCATTTTCCCTGGGAAAGAAAACTCAGCAGTCCAGGTTCCTGATGTCAGTTTGTAGGGCTCCCTTGGGTCTATCAGGGCAGCACAAGTTTGAGGTGGGGGCAAATACGGTGTGGGCTCCATCCTTCGATATAAGGATTTTTTGCAGTGATGCCGTAGCCCAGGGCCAGGGGCCCCTGGGCACATCCTTTTTCCATTTTCCCTGGGAAAGAAAACTCAGCAGTCCAGGTTCCTGATGTCAGTTTGTAGGGCTCCCTTGGGTCTATCAGGGCAGCACAAGTTTGAGGTGGCGACAACTTCGGTGTGGGGTCCATCCTTCGATATAAGGATTTTTTGCAGTCAGGGCCAGGGGCCCCTGGGCACATCCTTTTTCCATTTTCCCTGGGAAAGAAAACTCAGCAGTCCAGGTTCCTGATGTCAGTTTGTAGGGCTCCCTTGGGTCTATCAGGGCCGCACAATTTTGAGGTGGGGACAACTTCGGTGTGGGCTCCATCCTTCGATATAAGGATTCTTTGCAGTCAGGGCCAGGGGCCCCTGGGCACATCCTTTTTCCATTTTCCCTGGGAAAGAAAACTCAGCAGTCCAGGTTCCTGATGTCAGTTTGTAGGGCTCCCTTGGGTCTATCAGGGCAGCACAAGTTTGAGGTGGGGACAACTTCGGTGTGGGGTCATCGTTTGATATAAGGTTTTTTTGTAGTGATGGCTCAGCCCACGGCCAGGGAACCCTGGGCACATCCTTTTTCCATTTTCCCTGGGAAAGAAAACTCAGCAGTCCAGGTTCCTCATGTCAGTTTGTAGGGCTCCCTTGGGTCTATCAGGGTAGCACAAGTTTGAGGTGGGGACAACTTCGGTGTGGGGTCCATCCTTCGATATAAGGATTTTTTGCAGTCAGGGCCAGGGGCCCAGGGCCAGGGGCTCCTGGGCACATCCTTTTTCCATTTTCCCTGGGAAAGAAAACTCAGGAGTCGAGGTTCCTGATGTCAGTTTGTAGAGCTCCCTTGGGTGTATCAGGGCAGCACAAGTTTGAGGTGGGGACAACTTCGGTGTGGGGTCCATCCTTCGATATAAGGATTTTTTGCAGTCAGGGCCAGGGGCCCCTGGGCACATCCTTTGGACATTTTCCCTGGGAAAGAAAACTCAGCAGTCCAGGTTCCTGATGTCAGTTTGTAGGGCTCCCTTGGGTGTATCAGGGCAGCACAAGTTTGAGGTGGGGACAACTTCGCTGTGGGCTCCATCCTTCGATATAAGGATTTTTTGCAGTCAGGGCCAGGGGCCCCTGGGCACATCCTTTTTCCATTTTCCCTGGGAAAGAAAACTCAGCAGTCCAGGTTCCTGATGTCAGTTTGTAGGGCTCCCTTGGGTCTATCAGGGCAGCACAAGTTTGAGGTGGGGACAAATTCGGTGTGGGCTCCATCCTTCGATATAAGGATTTTTTACAGTCAGGGCCAGGGGCCCCTGGGCACATCCTTTGGCCATTTTCCCTGGGAAAGAAAACTCAGCAGTCCAGGTTCCTGATGTCAGTTTGTAGGGCTCCCTTGGGTCTATCAGGGCCGCACAAGTTTGAGGTGGGGACAATTTCGGTGTGGGGTCCATCCTTCGATATAAGGATTTTTTGCAGTGAGGCCCCTCCCCAGGGCCAGGGGCCCCTGGGCACATCCTTTTTCCATTTTCCCTGGGAAAGAAAACTCAGCAGTCCAGGTTCCTGATGTCAGTTTGTAGGGCTCCCTTGGGTCTATCAGGGCAGCACAAGTTTGAGGTTGGGACAACTTCGATGTGGGGTCCATCCTTCGATATAAGGATTTTTTGCAGTCAGGGCCAGGGGCCCCTGGGCACATCCTTTTTCCATTTTCCCTGGGAAAGAAAACTCAGCAGTCCAGGTTCCTGATGTCAGATTGTAGGGCTCCCTTGGGTCTATCAGGGCAGCACAAGTTTGAGGTGGGGACAAATTCGGTGTGGGCTCCATCCTTCGATATAAGGATTTTTTGCAGTGATGCCGTAGCCCAGGGCCAGGGGCCCCTGGGCACATCCTTTTTCCATTTTCCCTGGGAAAGAAAACTCAGCAGTCCAGGTTCCTGATGTCAGTTTGTAGGGCTCCCTTGGGTCTATCAGGGCAGCACAAGTTCGAGGTGGGGACAATTTCGGTGTGGGGTCCATCCTTCAATATAAGGATTTTTGTAGTGAGGCCCCAACGCAGGGCCAGGGGCCCCTGGGCACATCCTTTTTCCATTTTCCCTGGGAAAGAAAACTCAGCAGTCCAGGTTCCTGATGTCAGATTGTAGGGCTCCCTTGGGTCTATCAGGGCAGCACAAGTTTGAGGTGGGGACAACTTCGGTGTGGGGTCCATCCTTCGATATAAGGATTTTTTGCAGTCAGGGCCAGGGGCCCACGGCCAGGGGCCCCTGGGCACATCCTTTTTCCATTTTCCCTGGGAAAGAAAACTCAGCAGTCCAGGTTCCTGATGTCAGTTTGTAGGGCTCCCTTGGGTCTATCAGGGCAGCACAAGTTTGAGGTGGGGACAACTTCGCTGTGGGGTCCATCCTTCGATATAAGGATTTTTTGCAGTGAGGCCCCTGCCCAGGACCAGGGGCCCCTGGGCACATCCTTTTTCCATTTTCCCTGGGAAAGAAAACTCAGCAGTCCAAGTTCCTGATGTCAGTTTGTAGGGCTCCCTTGGGTGTATCAGGGCAGCACAGCTTTGAGGTGGGAATAAATTCGCTGTGGGCTCCATCCTTCGATTTAAGGATTTTTTGCAGTCAGGGCCAGGGGCCCCTGGGCACATCCTTTTTCCATTTTCCCTGGGAAAGAAAACTCAGCAGTCCAGGTTCCTGATGTCAGTTTGTAGGGCTCCCTTGGGTCTATCAGGGCAGCACAAGTTTGACGTGGGGACAATTTCGGTGTGGGGTCCATCCTTCGATATAAGGATTTTTTGTAGTGAGGGCCCTGTCCAGGGTCAGGGGCCCCTGGGCACATCCTTTTTCCATTTTCCCTGGGAAAGAAAACTCAGCAGTCCAGGTTCCTGATGTCAGTTTGTAGGGCTCCCTTGGGTCTATCAGGGCAGCACAAGTTTGAGGTGGGGACAATTTCGGTGTGGGGTCCATCCTTCGATATAAGGATTTTTTGCAGTCAGGGCCAGGGGCCCCCAGGAACATCCTTTGGCCATTTTCCCTGGGAAAGAAATCTCCGCAGTCCAGGTTGCTGATGTCAGTTTGTAGGGCTCCTTTGGGTGTATAAGGGCCGCACAATTTTGAGGTGGGGACAACTTCGGTGTGGGCTCCATCCTTCGATATAAGGATTCTTTGCAGTCAGGGCCAGGGGCCCCTGGGCACATCCTTTTTCCATTTTCCCTGGGAAAGAAAACTCAGCAGTCCAGGTTCCTGATGTCAGTTTGTAGGGCTCCCTTGGGTCTATCAGGGCAGCACAAGTTTGAGGTGGGGACAACTTCGGTGTGGGGTCCATCCTTCGATATAAGGATTTTTTGCAGTCAGGGTCAGGGGCCCAGGGCCAGGGGCTCCTGGGCACATCCTTTTTCCATTTTCCCTGGGAAAGAAAACTCAGCAGTCGAGGTTCCTGATGTCAGTTTGTAGGGCTCCCTTGGGTGTATCAGGGCAGCACAAGTTTGAGGTGGGGACAACTTCGGTGTGGGGTCCATCCTTCGATATAAGGGTTTTTTGCAGTCAGGGCCAGGGGCCCCTGGGCACATCCTTTTTCCATTTTCCCTGGGAAAGAAAACTCAGCAGTCCAGGTTCCTGATGTCAGTTTGTAGGGCTCCCTTGGGTCTATCAGGGCAGCACAAGTTTGAGGTGGGGGCAAATTCGGTGTGGGCTCCATCCTTCGATATAAGGATTTTTTGCAGTGATGCCGTAGCCCAGGGCCAGGGGCCCCTGGGCACATCCTTTTTCCATTTTCCCTGGGAAAGAAAACTCAGCAGTCCAGGTTCCTGATGTCAGTTTGTAGGGCTCCCTTGGGTCTATCAGGGCAGCACAAGTTTGAGGTGGCGACAACTTCGGTGTGGGGTCCATCCTTCGATATAAGGATTTTTTGCAGTCAGGGCCAGGGGCCCCTGGGCACATCCTTTTTCCATTTTCCCTGGGAAAGAAAACTCAGCAGTCCAGGTTCCTGATGTCAGTTTGTAGGGCTCCCTTGGGTCTATCAGGGCCGCACAATTTTGAGGTGGGGACAACTTCGGTGTGGGCTCCATCCTTCGATATAAGGATTCTTTGCAGTCAGGGCCAGGGGCCCCTGGGCACATCCTTTTTCCATTTTCCCTGGGAAAGAAAACTCAGCAGTCCAGGTTCCTGATGTCAGTTTGTAGGGCTCCCTTGGGTCTATCAGGGAAGCACAAGTTTGAGGTGGGGACAACTTCGGTGTGGGGTCATCGTTTGATATAATGTTTTTTTGTAGTGATGGCTCAGCCCACGGCCAGGGAATTCTGGGCACATCCTTTTTCCATTTTCCCTGGGAAAGAAAACTCAGCAGTCCAGGTTCCTCATGTCAGTTTGTAGGGCTCCCTTGGGTCTATCAGGGCAGCACAAGTTTGAGGTGGGGACAAATTCGGTGTGGGCTCCATCCTTCGATATAAGGATTTTTTGCAGTGAGGCCCCTGCCCAGGAGCAGGGGCCCCTGGGCACATCCTTTTTCCATTTTCCCTGGGAAAGAAAACTCAGCAGTCCAGGTTCCTGATGTCAGTTTGTAGGGCTCCCTTGGGTGTATCAGGGCAGCACAAGTTTGAGGTGGGGACAACTTCGGTGTGGGGTCCATCCTTCGATATAAGGATTTTTTGCAGTCAGGGCCAGGGGCCCCTGGGCACATCCTTTTTCCATTTTCCCTGGGAAAGAAAACTCAGCAGTCCAGGTTCCTGATGTCAGTTTGTAGGGCTCCATTGGGTCTATCAGGGCCGCACAATTTTGAGGTGGGGACAACTTCGGTGTGGGCTCCATCCTTCGATATAAGGATTTTTTGCAGTCAGGGCCAGGGGCCCCTGGGCACATCCTCTTTCCATTTTCCCTGGGAAAGAAAACTCAGCAGTCCAGGTTCCTGATGTCAGTTTGTAGGGCTCCCTTGGGTCTATCAGGGCAGCACAAGTTTGAGGTGGGGACAACTTCGGTGTGGGGTCCATCCTTTGATATAAGGATTTTGTGCAGTGAGGCCCCTGCCCAGGACCAGGTGCCCCTGGGCACATCCTTTTTTCATTTTCCCTGGGAAAGAAAACTCAGCAGTCCAGGTTCCTGATGTCAGTTTGTAGGGCTCCTTTGGGTGTATCATGGCAGCACAGCTATGAGGTGTGGATAAATTCGGTGTGGGCTCCATCCTTCGATATAAGGATTTTTTGCAGTCAGGGCCAGGGGCCCCTGGGCACATCCTTTTTCCATTTTCCCTGGGAAAGAAAACTCAGCAGTCCAGGTTCCTGATGTCAGTTTGTAGGGCTCCCTTGGGTCTATCAGGGCAGCACAAGTTTGACGTGGGGACAATTTCGGTGTGGGGTCCATCCTTCAATATAAGGATTTTTGTAGTGAGGCCCCAACCCAGGGCCAGGGGCTCCTGGGCACATCCTTTTTCCATTTTCCCTGGGAAAGAAAACTCAGCAGTCCAGGTTCCTGATGTCAGTTTGTAGGGCTCTCTTGGGTCTATCAGGGCAGCACAAGTTTGAGGTGGGGACAACTTCGGTGTGGGGTCCATCCTTCGATATAAGGATTTTTTGCAGTCAGGGCCAGGGGCCCAGAGCCAGTGGCCCCTGGGCACATCCTTTTTCCATTTTCCCTGGGAAAGAAAACTCAGCAGTCCAGGTTCCTGATGTCAGTTTGTAGGGCTCCCTTGGGTCTATCAGGGCAGCACAAGTTTGAGTTGGGGACAACTTCGGTGTGGGGTCCATCCTTCGTTATAAGGATTCTTTGCAGTCAGGGCCAGGGGACCCTGGGCACATCCTTTTTCCATTTTCCCTGGGAAAGAAAACTCAGCAGTCCAGGTTCCTGATGTCAGTTTGTAGGGCTCCCTTGGGTCTATCAGGGCAGCACAAGTTTGAGGTGGGGACAAATTCGGTGTGGGCTCCATCCTTCGATATAAGGATTTTTTGTAGTGAGGGCCCTGTCCAGGGCCAGGGGCCCCTGGGCACATCCTTTTTCCATTTTCCCTGGGAAAGAAAACTCAGCAGTCCAGGTTCCTGATGTCAGTTTGTAGGGCTCCCTTGGGTCTATCAGGGCAGCACAAGTTTGAGGTGGCGACAACTTCGGTGTGGGGTCCATCCTTCGATATAAGGATTTTTTGCAGTCAGGGCCAGGGGCCCCTGGGCACATCCTTTGGCCATTTACCCTGGGAAAGAAAACTCAGCAGTCCAGGTTCCTGATGTCAGTTTGTAGGGCTCCCTTGGGTCTATCAGGGCAGCACAAGTTTGAGGTGGGGACAACTTCGGTGTGGGGTCCATCCTTCGATATAAGGATTTTTTGCAGTGAGGCCCCTGCCCAGGAGCAGGGGTTCCTGGGCACATCCTTTTTCCATTTTCCCTGATAAAGAAATCTCAGCAGTCCAGGTTCCTGATGTCAGTTTGTAGGGCTCCCTTGGGTCTATCAGGGCAGCACAAGTTTGAGGTGGGGACAACTTTGGTGTGGGCTCCATCATTCGATATATTGATTTTGTGCATTCAGGGCCAGGGGCCCCCAGGAACATCCTTTGGCCATTTTCCCTGGGAAAGAAAACTCCGCAGTCCAGGTTGCTGATGTCAGTTTGTAGGGCTCCTTTGGGTGTATCAGGGCCGCACAATTTTGAGGTGGGGACAACTTCGGTGTGGGCTCCATCCTTCGATATAAGGATTCTTTGCAGTCAGGGCCAGGGGCCCCTGGGCACATCCTTTTTCCATTTTCCCTGGGAAAGAAAACTCAGCAGTCCAGGTTCCTGATGTCAGTTTGTAGGGCTCCCTTGGGTCTATCAGGGCAGCACAAGTTTGAGGTGGGGACAACTTCGGTGTGGGGTCATTGTTTGATATAAGGTTTTTTTGTAGTGATGGCTCAGCCCACGGCCAGGGAACCCTGGGCACACCCTTTTTCCATTTTCCCTGGGAAAGAAAACTCAGCAGTCCAGGTTCCTCATGTCAGTTTGTAGGGCTCCCTTGGGTCTATCAGGGCAGCACAAGTTTGAGGTGGGGACAAATTCGGTGTGGGCTCCATCCTTCGATATAAGGATTTTTTGCAGTGAGGCCCCTGCCTAGGAGCAGGGGCCCCTGGGCACATCCTTTTTCCATTTTCCCTGGGAAAGAAAACTCAGCAGTCCAGGTTCCTGATGTCAGTTTGTAGGGCTCCCTTGGGTGTATCAGGGCAGCACAAGTTTGAGGTGGGGACAAATTCGGTGTGGGCTCCATACTTCGATATAAGGATTTTTTGCAGTCAGGGCCAGGGGCCCCTGGGCACATCCTTTTTCCATTTTCCCTGGGAAAGAAAACTCAGCAGTCCAGGTTCCTGATGTCAGTTTGTAGGGCTCCCTTGGGTCTATCAGGGCAGCACAAGTTTGAGGTGGGGACAACTTCGGTGTGGGGTCCATCCTTCGATATAAGGATTTTTTGCAGTCAGGGCCAGGGGCCCACGGCCAGGGGCCCCTGGGCACAACCTTTTTCCATTTTCCCTGGGAAAGAAAACTCAGCAGTCCAGGTTCCTGATGTCAGTTTGTAGGGCTCCCTTGGGTCTATCAGGGCAGCACAAGTTTGAGGTGGGGACAAATTCGGTGTGGGCTCCATCCTTCGATATAAGGATTTTTTGTAGTGAGGGCCCTGTCCAGGGCCAGGGGCTCCTGGGCACATCCTTTTTCCATTTACCCTGGGAAAGAAAACTCAGCAGTCCAGGTTCCTGATGTCAGTTTGTAGGGCTCCCTTGGGTCTATCAGGGCAGCACAAGTTTGAGGTGGGGACAACTTCGGTGTGGGGTCCATCCTTCGATATAAGGATTTTTTGCAGTCAGGACCAGGGGCCCCTGGGCACATCCTTTTTCCATTTTCCCTGGGAAAGAAAACTCAGCAGTCCAGGTTCCTGATGTCAGTTTGTAGGGCTCCCTTGGGTCTATCAGGGCCGCACAATTTTGAGGTGGGGACAACTTCGGTGTGGGCTCCATCCTTCGATATAAGGATTTTTTGCAGTCAGGGCCAGGGGCCCCTGGGCACATCCTCTTTCCATTTTCCCTGGGAAAGAAAACTCAGCAGTCCAGGTTCCTGATGTCAGTTTGTAGGGCTCCCTTGGGTCTATCAGGGCAGCACAAGTTTGAGGTGGGGACAACTTCGGTGTGGGGTCCATCCTTCGATATAAGGATTTTTTGCAGTGAGGCCCCTGCCCAGGACCAGGTGCCCCTGGGCACATCCTTTTTTCATTTTCCCTGGGAAAGAAAACTCAGCAGTCCAGGTTCCTGATGTCAGTTTGTAGGGCTCCTTTGGGTGTATCATGGCAGCACAGCTATGAGGTGGGGATAAATTCGGTGTGGGCTCCATCCTTCGATATAAGGATTTTTTGCAGTCAGGGCCAGGGGCCCCTGGGCACATCCTTTTTCCATTTTCCCTGGGAAAGAAAACTCAGCAGTCCAGGTTCCTGATGTCAGTTTGTAGGGCTCCCTTGGGTCTATCAGGGCAGCACAAGTTTGAGGTGGGGACAATTTCGGTGTGGGGTCCATCCTTCAATATAAGGATTTTTGTAGTGAGGCCCCAACCCAGGGCCAGGGGCTCCTGGGCACATCCTTTTTCCATTTTCCCTGGGAAAGAAAACTCAGCAGTCCAGGTTCCTGATGTCAGTTTGTAGGGCTCTCTTGGGTCTATCAGGGCAGCACAAGTTTGAGGTGGGGACAACTTCGGTGTGGGGTCCATCCTTCGATATAAGGATTTTTTGCAGTCAGGGCCAGGGGCCCAGAGCCAGTGGCCCCTGGGCACATCCTTTTTCCATTTTCCCTGGGAAAGAAAACTCAGCAGTCCAGGTTCCTGATGTCAGTTTGTAGGGCTCCCTTGGGTCTATCAGGGCAGCACAAGTTTGAGGTGGGGACAACTTCGGTTTGGGGTCCATCCTTCGTTATAAGGATTCTTTGCAGTCAGGGCCAGGGGACCCTGGGCACATCCTTTTTTCCATTTTCCCTGGGAAAGAAAACTCAGCAGTCCAGGTTCCTGATGTCAGTTTGTAGGGCTCCCTTGGGTCTATCAGGGCAGCACAAGTTTGAGGTGGGGACAAATTCGGTGTGGGCTCCATCCTTCGATATAAGGATTTTTTGTAGTGAGGGCCCTGTCCAGGGCCAGGGGCCCCTGGGCACATCCTTTTTCCATTTTCCCTGGGAAAGAAAACTCAGCAGTCCAGGTTCCTCATGTCAGTTTGTAGGGCTCCCTTGGGTCTATCAGGGCAGCACAAGTTTGAGGTGGGGACAAATTCGGTGTGGGCTCCATCCTTCGATATAAGGATTTTTTGCAGTGAGGCCCCTGCCCAGGAGCAGGGGCCCCTGGGCACATCCTTTTTCCATTTTCCCTGGGAAAGAAAACTCAGCAGTCCAGGTTCCTGATGTCAGTTTGTAGGGCTCCCTTGGGTCTATCAGGGCAGCACAAGTTTGACGTGGGGACAATTTCGGTGTGGGGTCCATCCTTCGATATAAGGATTTTTTGCAGTCAGGGCCAGGGGCCCCTGGGCACAACCTTTTTCCATTTTCCCTGGGAAAGAAAACTCAGCAGTCCAGGTTCCTGATGTCAGTTTGTAGGGCTCCCTTGGGTCTATCAGGGCAGTACAAGTTTGAGGTGGGGACAACTTCGGTGTGGGCTCCATACTTCGATATAAGGATTTTTGCAGTGCGGCCGTAGCCCAGGGCCAGGGGCCCCTGGGCACATCCTTTTTCCATTTTCCCTGGGAAAGAAAACTCAGCAGTCCAGGTTCCTGATGTCAGTTTGTAGGGCTCCCTTGGGTCTATCAGGGCAGCACAAGTTTGAGGTGGGGACAACTTCGGTGTGGGGTCCATCCTTCGATATAAGGATTCTTTGCAGTCAGGGCCAGGGGCCCCTGGGCACATCCTTTGGCCATTTTCCCTGGGAAAGAAAACTCAGCAGTCCAGGTTCCTGATGTCAGTTTGTAGGGCTCCCTTGGGTCTATCAGGGCAGCACAAGTTTGAGGTGGGGACAACTTCGGTGTGGGGTCCATCCTTCGATATAAGGATTCTTTGCAGTCAGGGCCAGGGGCCCAGGGCCAGGGGCCCCTGGGCACATCCTTTTTCCATTTTCCCTGGGAAAGAAAACTCAGCAGTCCAGGTTCCTGATGTCAGTTTGTAGGGCTCCCTTGGGTCTATCAGGGCAGCACAAGTTTGAGGTGGGGACAACTTTGGTGTGGGGTCCATCCTTCGATATAAGGATTCTTTGCAGTGAGGCCCCAGCTCAGGGCCAGGGTCCCCTGGGCACACCCTTTTTCCATTTTCCCTGGGAAAGAAAACTCAGCAGTCCAGGTTCCTGATGTCAGTTTGTAGGGCTCCCTTGGGTCTATCAGGGCAGCACAAGTTTGAGGTGGCGACAACTTCGGTGTGGGGTCCATCCTTCGATATAAGGATTTTTTGCAGTCAGGGTCAGGGGCCCCTGGGCATATCCTTTTTCCATTTTCCCTGGGAAAGAAAACTCAGCAGTCCAGGTTCCTGATGTCAGTTTGTAGGGCTCCCTTGGGTCTATCAGGGCAGCACAAGTTTGAGGTGGGGACAACTTTGGTGTGGGCTCCATCCTTCGATATAAGGATTTTTTGCAGTCAGGGCCAGGGGCCCCTGGGCACATCCTTTTTCCATTTTCCCTGGGAAAGAAAACTCAGCAGTCCAGGTTCCTGATGTCAGTTTGTAGGTCTCACTTGGGTCTATCAGGTCAGCACAAGTTTGAGGTGGGGACAACTTTGATGTGGGGTCCATCCTTCGATATAAGGATTTTTTGCAGTCAGGGCCAGGGGCCCCAGGGCACATCCTTTTTCCATTTTCCCTGGGAAAGAAAACTCAGCAATCCAGGTTCCTGATGTCAGTTTGTAGGGTTCCCTTGAGTCTATCAGGGCAGCACAAGTTTGAGGTGGGGACAACTTCGGTGTGGGCTCCATCCTTCGATATAAGGATTTTTTGCAGTCAGGGCCAGGGGCCCCTGGGCACATCCTTTTTCCATTTTCCCTGGGAAAGAAAACTCAGCAGTCCAGGTTCCTGATGTCAGTTTGTAGGGCTCCCTTGGGTCTATCAGGGCAGCACAAGTTTGAGGTGGGGACAAATTCGGTGTGGGGTCCATCCTTCGATATATGGATTCTTTGCAGTGAGGCCCTAGCCCAGGGCCAGGGGCCCCTGGGCACATCCTTTTTCCATTTTCCCTGGGAAAGGAAACTCAGCAGTCCAGGTTCCTGATGTCAGTTTGTAGGGCTCCCTTGGGTCTATCAGCGCAGCACAAGTTTGAGGTGGGGACAACTTCGGTGTGGGGTCCATCCTTCGATATAAGGATTTTTTTCAGTCAGGGCCAGGGGCCCTTGGGCACGACCTTTGGCCATTTTCCCTGGGAAAGAAAACTCAGCAGTCCAGGTTCCTGATGTCAGTTTGTAGGGCTCCCTTGGGTCTATCAGGGCAGCACAAGTTTGAGGTGGGGACAAATTCAGTGTGGGCTCCATCCTTCGATATAAGGATTTTTTGCAGTCAGGGCCAGGGGCCCCTGGGCACATCCTTTTTCCATTTTCCCTGGGAAAGAAAACTCAGCAGTCCAGGTTCCTGATGTCAGTTTGTAGGGCTCCCTTGGGTGTATCAGGGCAGCACAAGTTTGAGGTGGGGACAACTTCGGTGTGGGGTCCATCCTTCGATATAAGGATTTTTTGCAGTCAGGGCCAGGGGCCCCTGGGCACATCCTTTTTCCATTTTCCCTGGGAAAGAAAACTCAGCAGTCCAGGTTCCTGATGTCAGTTTGTAGGGCTCCCTTGGGTCTATCAGGGCAGCACAAGTTTGAGGTGGGGACAACTTTGGTGTGGGCTCCATCATTCGATATATTGATTTTGTGCACTCAGGGCCAGGGGCCCCCAGGAACATCCTTTTTCCATTTTCCCTGGGAAAGAAAACTCAGCAGTCCAGGTTCCTGATGTCAGTTTGTAGGGTTCCCTTGGGTGTATCAGGGCAGCACAAGTTTGAGGTGGGGACAATTTCGGTGTGGGGTCCATCCTTCGATATAAGGATTTTTTGCAGTCAGGGCCAGGGGCCCCTGGCACACCCTTTTTCCATTTTCCCTGGGAAAGAAAACTCAGCAGTCCAGGTTCCTGATGTCAGTTTGTAGGGCTCCCTTGGGTCTATCAGGGCAGCACAAGTTTGAGGTGGGGACAACTTCGGTGTGGGGTCCATCCTTCGATATAAGGATTTTTTGCAGTCAGGGCCAGGGGCCCCTGGGCACATCCTTTTTCCATTTTCCCTGGGAAAGAAAACTCAGTAGTCCAGGTTCCTGATGTCAGTTTGTAGGGCTCCCTTGGGTCTATCAGGGCAGCACAAGTTTGAGGTGGGGACAACTTCGGTGTGGGGTCCATCCTTCTATATATGGATTTTTTGCAGTCAGGGTCAGGGGCCCCTGGCCATGTCCTTTTTCCATTTTCCCTGGGAAAGAAAACTCAGCAGTCCAGGTTCCTGATGTCAGTTTGTAGGGCTCCCTTGGGTCTATCAGGGCAGCACAAGTTTGAGATGGGGACAACTTCGGTGTGGGGTCCATCCTTCGATATAAGGATTCTTTGCAGTCAGGGCCAGGGGCCCAGGGCCAGGGGCCCCTGGGCACATCCTTTTTCCATTTTCCCTGGGAAAGAAAACTCAGCAGTCCAGGTTTGTGATGTCAGTTTGTAGGGCTCCCTTGGGTGTATCAGGGCAGCATAAGTTTGAGGTGGGGACAACTTCGGTGTGGGGTCCATCCTTCGATATATGGATTCTTTGCAGTGAGGCCCCAGCCCAGGGCCAGGGGCCCCTGGGCACATCCTTTTTCCATTTTCCCTGGGAAAGAAAACTCAGCAGTTTAAGTTCCTGATGTCGGTTTGTAGGGTTCCCTTGGGTCTATCAGGGCAGCACAAGTTTGAGGTGGGGACAACTTCGGTGTGGGGTCCATCCTTCGATATAAGGATTTTTTTTCAGTCAGGGCCAGGGGCCCCTGGGCACAACCTTTGGCCATTTTCCCTGGGAAAGAAAAGTCAGCAGTCCAGGTTCCTGATGTCAGTTTGTAGGGCTCCCTTGGGTCTATCAGGGCAGCACAAGTTTGAGGTGGGGACAAATTCAGTGTGGGCTCCATCCTTCGATATAAGGATTTTTTGCAGTCAGGGCCAGGGGCCCCGGGGCACATCCTTTTTCCATTTTCCCTGGGAAAGAAAACTCAGCAGTCCAGGTTCCTGATGTCAGTTTGTAGGGCTCCCTTGGGTCTATCAGGGCAGCACAAGTTTGAGGTGGGGACAACTTCGGTGTGGAGTCCATCCTTAGATATAAGGATTTTTTGCAGTCAGGGCCAGGGGCCCCTGGGCACAACCTTTGGCCATTTTCCCTGGGAAAGAAAACTCAGCAGTCCAGGTTCCTGATGTCAGTTTGTAGGGCTCCCTTGGGTGTATCAGGGCAGCACAAGTTTGAGGTGGGGACAAATTTGGTGTGGGCTCCATCATTCGATATAAGAATTTTTTGCAGTCAGGGCCAGGGGCCCCTGGGCGCATCCTTTTTCCATTTTCCCTGGGAAAGAAAACTCAGCAGTCCAGGTTCCTGATGTCAGTTTGTAGGGCTCCCTTGGGTCTATCAGGGCAGCACAAGTTTGAGGTGGGGACAACTTCGTTGTGGGGTCCATCCTTCGATATAAGGATTTTTTGCAGTGAGGTCCCAGACCAGGTCCAGGGGCCCCTGGGCACATCCTTTTTCCATTTTCCCTGGGAAAGAAAACTCAGCAGTCCAGGTTCCTGATGTCAGTTTGTAGGGCTCCCTTGGGTCTATCAGGGCAGCACAAGTTTGAGGTGGGGACAACTTCGGTGTGGGGTCCATCCTTCGATATAAGGATTTTTTGCAGTCAGGGCCAGGGGCCCCTGGGCACATCCTTTTTCCATTTTCCCTGGGAAAGAAAACTCAGCAGTCCAGGTTCCTGATGTCAGTTTGTAGGGCTCCCTTGGGTCTATCAGGGCAGCACAAGTTTGAGGTGGGGACAACTTCGGTGTGGGGTCCATCCTTCGATATATGGATTCTTTGCAGTGTGGCACCAGCCCATGGCCAGGGGCCCCTGGGCACATCCTTTTTCCATTTTCCCTGGGAAAGAAAACTCAGCAGTCCAGGTTCCTGATGTCAGTTTGTAGGGCTCTCTTGGGTCTATCAGGGCAGTGCAAGTTTGAGGTGGGGACAACTTTGATGTGGGGTCCATCCTTCGATATAAGGATTTTTTGCAGTCAGGGCCAGGGGCCCCTGGGCACATCCTTTTTCCATTTTCCCTGGGAAAGAAAACTCAGCAGTCCAGGTTCCTGATGTCAGTTTGTAGGGCTCCCTTGGGTCTATCAGGGCAGCACAAGTTTGAGGCGGGGACAACTTCGGTATGGGCTCCATCCTTCGATATAAGGATTTTTTGCAGTCAGGGCCAGGGGCCCCTGGGCACAACCTTTTTCCATTTTCCCTGGGAAAGAAAACTCAGCAGTCCAGGTTCCTGATGACAGTTTGTAGGGCTCCCTTGGGTCTATCAGGGCAGCACAAGTTTGAGGTGGGGACAATTTCGGTTTGGGGTCCATCCTTCGATATAAGGATTTTTTTGCAGTCAGGGCCAGGGGCCCCTGGGCATATCCTTTTTCCATTTTCCCTGGGAAAGGAAACTCAGCAGTCCAGGTTCCTGATGTCAGTTTGTAGGACTCCCTTGGGTCAATCAGGGCAGCACAAGTTTGAGGTGGGGACAACTTCGGTGTGGGGTCCATCCTTCGATATAAGGATTTTTTTCAGTCAGGGTATGGGGCCCAGTGCGAGGGGCCCCTGGGCACAACCTTTTTCCATTTTCCCTGGGAAAGAAAACTCAGCAGTCCAGGTTTGTGATGTCAGTTTGTAGGGCTCCCTTGGGTCTATCAGGGCAGCACAAGTTTGAGGTGGGGACAACTTCGGTGTGGGGTCCATCCTTCGATATAAGGATTTTTTGCAGTTAGGGCCAGGGGCCCCTGGGCACATCCTTTTTCCATTTTCCCTGGGAAAGAAAACTCAGCAGTCCAGGTTCCTGATGTCAGTTTTTAGAGCTCCCTTGGGTCTATCAAGGCAGCACAAGTTTGAGGCGGGGACAACTTCGGTGTGGGCTCCATCCTTCGATATAAGGATTTTTTGCAGTCAGGGCCAGGGACCCCTGGGCACAACCTTTTTCCATTTTCCCTGGGAAAGAAAACTCAGCAGTCCAGGATCCTGATGTCAGTTTGTAGGGTTCCCTTGGGTGTATCAGGGCAGCACAAGTTTGAGGTGGGGACAACTTTGTTGTGGGGTCCATCCTTCGATATAAGGACTTTCTGCAGTCAGGGCCAGTGGCCCCAGGGCACATCCTTTTTCCATTTTCCCTGGGAAAGAAAACTCAGCAGTCCAGGTTCCTGATGTCAGTTTGTAGGGCTCCCTTGGGTCTATCAGGGCAGCACAAGTTTGAGGTGGGGACAACTTCGGTGTGGGGTCCATCCTTCGATATAAGGATTTTTTGCAGTGAGGCCCCAGCCCAAGTCCAGGGGCCCCTGGGCACATCCTTTTTCCATTTTCCCTGGGAAAGAAAACTCAGCAGTCCAGGTTCCTGATGTCAGTTTGTAGGGCTCCCTTGGGTCTATCAGGGCAGCACAAGTATAAGGTGAGGACAACTTTGGTGTGGGCTCCATCCTTCGATACAAGGATTTTTTGCAGTCAGGGCCAGGGGCCCCTGGGAATATCCTTTTTCCATTTTCCCTGGGAAAGAAAACTCAGCAGTCCAGGTTCCTGATGTCAGTTTGTAGGGCTCCCTTGGGTCTATCAGGGCAGCACAAGTTTGAGGTGGGGACAACTTCAGTGTGGGGTCCATCCTTCGATATAAGGATTTTTTTCAGTCAGGGTATGGGGCCCCTGGGCACATCCTTTTTCCATTTTCCCTGGGAGAGAAAATTCAGCAGTCCAGGTTCCTGATGTCAGTTTGTAGGGCTCCCTTGGGTGTATCAGGGCAGCACAAGTTTGAGGTGGGGACAAATTCGGTGTGGGCTCCATCCTTCGATATAAGGATTTTTTGCAGTCAGGGCCAGGGGCCCCTGGGCACATCCTTTTTCCATTTTCCCTGGGAAAGAAAACTCAGCAGTCCAGGTTCCTGATGTCAGTTTGTAGGGCTCCCTTGGGTCTATCAGGGCAGCACAAGTTTGAGGTGGGGATAACTTCGGTGTGGGGTCCATCCTTCGATATAAGGATTTTTTTCAGTCAGGGTATGGGGCCCAGTGCCAGGGGCCCCTGGGCACAACCTTTTTCCATTTTCCCTGGGAAAGAAAACTCAGCAGTCCAGGTTCCTGATGTCAGTTTGTAGGGCTCCCTTGGGTCTATCAGGGCAGCACAAGTTTGAGGTGGGGACAACTTTGGTGTGGGCTCCATCCTTCGATATAAGGATTTTTTGCAGTCAGGGCCTGCGGCCCCTGGGCACAACCTTTTTCCATTTTCCCTGGGAAAGAAAACTCAGCAGTCCAGGTTCCTGATGTCAGTTTGTAGGGCTCCCTTGGGTCTATCAGGGCAGCACAAGTTTGAGGTGGGGACAACTTCGGTGTGGGGTCCATCCTTCGATATAAGGATTTTTTGCAGTGAGGCCCCAGCCCAAGTCCTGGGGCCCCTGGGCACATCCTTCTTCCATTTTCCCTGGGAAAGAAAACTCAGCAGTCCAGGTTCCTGATGTCAGTTTGTAGGGCTCCCTTGGGTCTATCAGGGCAGCACAAGTTTAAGGTGAGGACAACTTTGTTGTGGGCTCCATCCTTCGATATAAGGATTTTTTGCAGTCAGGGCCAGGGTCCCCTTGGCACATCCTTTTTCCATTTTCCCTGGGAAAGAAAACTCAGCAGTCCAGGTTCCTGATGTCAGTTTGTATGGCTCCCTTGGGTCTATCAGGGCAGCACAAGTTTGCGGTGGGGACAACTTCGGTGTGGGGTCCATCCTTCGATATAAGGATTTTTTGCAGTGAGGCCCCTGCCCAGGGCCAGGGGCCCCTGGGCACATCCTTTTTCCATTTTCCCTGGGAAAGAAAACTCAGCAGTCCAGGTTCCTGATGTCAGTTTGTAGGGCTCCCTTGGGTCTATCAGGGCAGCACAAGTTTGAGGTGGGGACAATTTCGGTTTGGGGTCCATCCTTCGATATAAGGATTTTTTGCAGTCAGGGCCTGGGACCCCTGGGCACATCCTTTTTCCATTTTCCCTGGGAAAGAAAACTCAGCAGTCCAGGTTCCTGATGTCAGTTTGTAGGGCTCCCTTGGGTCTATCAGGGCAGCACAAGTTTGAGGTGGGGACAACTTCGGTGTGGGGTCCATCCTTCGATATAAGGATTTTTTTGCAGTCAGGGCCAGGGGCCCAGGGCCAGGGGCCCCTGGGCACATCCTTTTTCCATTTTGCCAGGGAAAGAAAACTCAGCAGTCCAGGTTCCTGATGTCAGTTTGTAGGGCTCCCTTGGGTCTATCAGGGCAGCACAAGTTTGAGGTGGGGACAACTTTGTTGTGGGGTCCATCCTTCGATATAAGGACTTTTTGCAGTCAGGGCCAGTGGCCCCAGGGCACATCCTTTTTCCATTTTCCCTGGGAAAGAAAACTCAGCAGTCCAGGTTCCTGATGTCAGTTTGTAGGGCTCCCTTGGGTCTATCAGGGCAGCACAAGTTTGAGGTGGGGACAACTTCGGTGTGGGGTCCATCCTTCGATATAAGGATTCTTTGCAGTCAGGGCCAGGGTCCCAGGGCCAGGGGCCCCTGGGCACATCCTTTTTCCATTTTCCCTGGGAAAGAAAACTCAGCAGTCCAGGTTCCTGATGTCAGTTTGTAGGGCTCCCTTGGGTCTATCAGGGCAGCACAAGTATAAGGTGAGGACAACTTTCGTGTGGGCTCCATCCTTCGATATAAGGATTTTTTGCAGTCAGGGCCAGGGTCCCCTGGGCACATCCTTTTTCCATTTTCCCTGGGAAAGAAAACTCAGCAGTCCAGGTTCCTGATGTCAGTTTGTAGGGCTCCCTTGGGTCTATCAGGGCAGCACAAGTATAAGGTGAGGACAACTTCGGTGTGGGCTCCATCCTTCGATATAAGGATTTTTTGCACTGAGGCCCCAGCCCAGGTCCAGGGGCCCCTGGGCACATCCTTTTTCCATTTTCCCTGGGAAAGAAAACTCAGCAGTCCAGGTTCCTGATGTCAGTTTGTAGAGCTCCCTTGGGTCTATCAGGGCAGCACAAGTTTGAGGTGGGGACAACTGCGGTGTGGGGTCCATCCTTCGATACAAGGATTTTTTGCAGTCAGGGCCAGGGGCCCCTGGGAATATCCTTTTTCCATTTTCCCTGGGAAAGAAAACTCAGCAGTCCAGGTTCCTGATGTCAGTTTGTAGGGCTCCCTTGGGTCTATCAGGGCAGCACAAGTTTGAGGTGGGGACAACTTCAGTGTGGGGTCCATCCTTCGATATAAGGATTTTTTGCAGTCAGGGCCAGGGGCCCCTGGGCACATCCTTTTTCCATTTTCCCTGGGAAAGAAAATTCAGCAGTCCAGGTTCCTGATGTCAGTTTGTAGGGCTCCCTTGGGTGTATCAGGGCAGCACAAGTTTGAGGTGGGGACAAATTCGGTGTGGGCTCCATCCTTCGATATAAGGATTTTTTGCAGTCAGGGCCAGGGGCCCCTGGGCACATCCTTTTTCCATTTTCCCTGGGAAAGAAAACTCAGCAGTCCAGGTTCCTGATGTCAGTTTGTAGGGCTCCCTTGGGTCTATCAGGGCAGCACAAGTTTGAGGTGGGGACAACTTCGGTGTGGGGTCCATCCTTCGATATAAGGATTTTTTTCAGTCAGGGTATGGGGCCCAGTGCCAGGGGCCCCTGGGCACAACCTTTTTCCATTTTCCCTGGGAAAGAAAACTCAGCAGTCCAGGTTCCTGATGTCAGTTTGTAGGGCTCCCTTGGGTCTATCAGGGCAGCACAAGTTTGAGGTGGGGACAATTTCGGTTTGGGGTCCATCCTTCGATATAAGGATTTTTTGCAGTCCGGGCCAGGGACCCCTGGGCACATCCTTTTTCCATTTTCCCTAGGAAAGAAAACTCAGCAGTCCAGGTTCCTGATGACAGTTTGTAGGGCTCCCTTGGGTCTATCAGGGCAGCACAAGTTTGAGGTGGGGACAACTTCGGTGTGGGGTCCATCCTTCGATATAAGGATTTTTTGCAGTCAGGGCCAGGTGCCCCTGGGCACATCTTTTTTCCATTTTCCCTGGGAAAGAAAACTCAGCAGTCCAGGTTCCTGATGTCAGTTTGTAGGGCTCCCTTGGGTCTATCAGGGCAGCACAAGTTTGAGGTGGGGACAACTTCGGTGTGGGGTCCATCCTTCGATACAAGGATTTTTTGCAGTCAGGGCCAGGGGCCCCTGGGCACATCCTTTTTCCATTTTCCCTGGGAAAGAAAACTCAGCAGTCCAGGTTCCTGATGTCAGTTTGTAGGGCTCCCTTGGGTCTATCAGGGCAGCACAAGTTTGAGGTGGGGACAACTTTGGTGTGGGCTTCATCCTTCGATATAAGGATTTTTTGCAGTCAGGGCCAGGGGACCCTGGGCACATCCTTTTTCCATTTTCCCTGGGAAAGAAAACTCAGCAGTCCAGGTTTGTGATGTCAGTTTGTAGGGCTCCCTTGGGTGTATCAGGGCAGCACAAGTTTGAGGTGGGGACAACTTTGGTGTGGGCTTCATCCTTCGATATAAGGATTTTTTGCAGTCAGGGCCAGGGGACCCTGGGCACATCCTTTTTCCATTTTCCCTGGGAAAGAAAACTCAGCAGTCCAGGTTCCAGATGTCAGTTTTTAGGGCTCCCTTGGGTCTATCAGGGCAGCACAAGTTTGAGGCGGGGACAACTTCTGTGTGGGCTCCATCCTTCGATATAAGGATTTTTTGCAGTCAGGGCCAGGGGCCCCTGGGCACATCCTTTTTCCATTTTCCCTGGGAAAGAAAACTCATCAGTCCAGGTTCCTGATGTCAGTTTGTAGGGCTCCCTTGGGTCTATCAGGGCAGCACAAGTTTGAGGTTGGGACAACTTTGGTGTGGGCTCCATCCTTCGATATAAGGATTTTTTGCAGTCAGGGCCAGGGGCCCCTGGGAATATCCTTTTTCCATTTTCCCTGGGAAAGAAAACTCAGCAGTCCAGGTTCCTGATGTCAGTTTGTAGGGCTCCCTTGGGTCTATCAGGGCAGCACAAGTTTGAGGTGGGGACAACTTCAGTGTGGGGTCCATCCTTCGATATAAGGATTTTTTTCAGTCAGGGTATGGGGCCCCTGGGCACATCCTTTTTCCATTTTCCCTGGGAAAGAAAATTCAGCAGTCCAGGTTCCTGATGTCAGTTTGTAGGGCTCCCTTGGGTGTATCAGGGCAGCACAAGTTTGAGGTGGGGACAAATTCGGTGTGGGCTCCATCCTTCGATATAAGGATTTTTTGCAGTCAGGGCCAGGGGCCCCTGGGCACATCCTTTTTCCATTTTCCCTGGGAAAGAAAACTCAGCAGTCCAGGTTCCTGATGTCAGTTTGTAGGGCTCCCTTGGGTCTATCAGGGCAGCACAAGTTTGAGGTGGGGACAACTTCGGTGTGGGGTCCATCCTTCGATATAAGGATTTTTTTCAGTCAGGGTATGGGGCCCAGTGCCAGGGGCCCCTGGGCACAACCTTTTTCCATTTTCCCTGGGAAAGAAAACTCAGCAGTCCAGGTTCCTGATGTCAGTTTGTAGGGCTCCCTTGGGTCTATCAGGGCAGCACAAGTTTGAGGTGGGGACAACTTTGGTGTGGGCTCCATCCTTCGATATAAGGATTTTTTGCAGTTAGGGCCAGGGGCCCCTGGGCACAACCTTTTTCCATTTTCCCTGGGAAAGAAAACTCAGCAGTCCAGGTTTGTGATGTCAGTTTGTAGGGCTCCCTTGGGTCTATCAGGGCAGCACAAGTTTGAGGTGGGGACAACTTCGGTGTGGGGTCCATCCTTCGATATAAGGATTTTTTTCAGTCAGGGTATGGGGCCCAGTGCCAGGGGCCCCTGGGCACAACCTTTTTCCATTTTCCCTGGGAAAGAAAACTCAGCAGTCCAGGTTCCTGATGTCAGTTTGTAGGGCTCCCTTGGGTCTATCAGGGCAGCACAAGTTTGAGGTGGGGACAACTTTGGTGTGGGCTCCATCCTTCGATATAAGGATTTTTTGCAGTCAGGGCCTGCGGCCCCTGGGCACAACCTTTTTCCATTTTCCCTGGGAAAGAAAACTCAGCAGTCCAGGTTCCTGATGTCAGTTTGTAGGGCTCCCTTGGGTCTATCAGGGCAGCACAAGTTTGAGGTGGGGACAACTTCGGTGTGGGGTCCATCCTTCGATATAAGGATTTTTTGCAGTGAGGCCCCAGCCCAAGTCCTGGGGCCCCTGGGCACATCCTTCTTCCATTTTCCCTGGGAAAGAAAACTCAGCAGTCCAGGTTCCTGATGTCAGTTTGTAGGGCTCCCTTGGGTCTATCAGGGCAGCACAAGTTTAAGGTGAGGACAACTTTGTTGTGGGCTCCATCCTTCGATATAAGGATTTTTTGCAGTCAGGGCCAGGGTCCCCTTGGCACATCCTTTTTCCATTTTCCCTGGGAAAGAAAACTCAGCAGTCCAGGTTCCTGATGTCAGTTTGTAGGGCTCCCTTGGGTCTATCAGGGCAGCACAAGTTTGCGGTGGGGACAACTTCGGTGTGGGGTCCATCCTTCGATATAAGGATTTTTTGCAGTGAGGCCCCTGCCCAGGGCCAGGGGCCCCTGGGCACATCCTTTTTCCATTTTCCCTGGGAAAGAAAACTCAGCAGTCCAGGTTCCTGATGTCAGTTTGTAGGGCTCCCTTGGGTCTATCAGGGCAGCACAAGTTTGAGGTGGGGACAATTTCGGTTTGGGGTCCATCCTTCGATATAAGGATTTTTTGCAGTCAGGGCCTGGGACCCCTGGGCACATCCTTTTTCCATTTTCCCTGGGAAAGAAAACTCAGCAGTCCAGGTTCCTGATGTCAGTTTGTAGGGCTCCCTTGGGTCTATCAGGGCAGCACAAGTTTGAGGTGGGGACAACTTCGGTGTGGGGTCCATCCTTCGATATAAGGATTTTTTTCAGTCAGGGTATGGGGCCCAGTGCCAGGGGCCCCTGGGCACATCCTTTTTCCATTTTCCCTGGGAAAGAAAACTCAGCAGTCCAGGTTTGTGATGTCAGTTTGTAGGGCTCCCTTGGGTCTATCAGGGCAGCACAAGTTTGAGGTGGGGACAACTTCGGTGTGGGGTCCATCCTTCGATATAAGGATTTTTTGCAGTTAGGGCCAGGGGCCCCTGGGCACATCCTTTTTCCATTTTCCCTGGGAAAGAAAACTCAGCAGTCCAGGTTCCTGATGTCAGTTTTTAGAGCTCCCTTGGGTCTATCAAGGCAGCACAAGTTTGAGGCGGGGACAACTTCGGTGTGGGCTCCATCCTTCGATATAAGGATTTTTTGCAGTCAGGGCCAGGGACCCCTGGGCACAACCTTTTTCCATTTTCCCTGGGAAAGAAAACTCAGTAGTCCAGGATCCTGATGTCAGTTTGTAGGGTTCCCTTGGGTGTATCAGGGCAGCACAAGTTTGAGGTGGGGACAACTTTGTTGTGGGGTCCATCCTTCGATATAAGGACTTTTTGCAGTCAGGGCCAGTGGCCCCAGGGCACATCCTTTTTCCATTTTCCCTGGGAAAGAAAACTCAGCAGTCCAGGTTCCTGATGTCAGTTTGTAGGGCTCCCTTGGGTCTATCAGGGCAGCACAAGTTTGAGGTGGGGACAACTTCGGTGTGGGGTCCATCCTTCGATATAAGGATTCTTTGCAGTCAGGGCCAGGGTCCCAGGGCCAGGGGCCCCTGGGCACATCCTTTTTCCATTTTCCCTGGGAAAGAAAACTCAGCAGTCCAGGTTCCTGATGTCAGTTTGTAGGGCTCCCTTGGGTCTATCAGGGCAGCACAAGTATAAGGTGAGGACAACTTTGGTGTGGGCTCCATCCTTCGATATAAGGATTTTTTGCAGTCAGGGCCAGGGTCCCCTGGGCACATCCTTTTTCCATTTTCCCTGGGAAAGAAAACTCAGCAGTCCAGGTTCCTGATGTCAGTTTGTAGGGCTCCCTTGGGTCTATCAGGGCAGCACAAGTTTGCGGTGGGGACAACTTCGGTGTGGGCTCCATCCTTCGATATAAGGATTTTTTGCAGTGAGGCCCCAGCCCAGGTCCAGGGGCCCCTGGGCACATCCTTTTTCCATTTTCCCTGGGAAAGAAAACTCATCAGTCCAGGTTCCTGATGTCAGTTTGTAGGGCTCCCTTGGGTCTATCAGGGCAGCACAAGTTTGAGGTTGGGACAACTTTGGTGTGGGCTCCATCCTTCGATATAAGGATTTTTTGCAGTCAGGGCCAGGGGCCCCTGGGAATATCCTTTTTCCATTTTCCCTGGGAAAGAAAACTCAGCAGTCCAGGTTCCTGATGTCAGTTTGTAGGGCTCCCTTGGGTCTATCAGGGCAGCACAAGTTTGAGGTGGGGACAACTTCAGTGTGGGGTCCATCCTTCGATATAAGGATTTTTTTCAGTCAGGGTATGGGGCCCCTGGGCACATCCTTTTTCCATTTTCCCTGGGAAAGAAAATTCAGCAGTCCAGGTTCCTGATGTCAGTTTGTAGGGCTCCCTTGGGTGTATCAGGGCAGCACAAGTTTGAGGTGGGGACAAATTCGGTGTGGGCTCCATCCTTCGATATAAGGATTTTTTGCAGTCAGGGCCAGGGGCCCCTGGGCACATCCTTTTTCCATTTTCCCTGGGAAAGAAAACTCAGCAGTCCAGGTTCCTGATGTCAGTTTGTAGGGCTCCCTTGGGTCTATCAGGGCAGCACAAGTTTGAGGTGGGGACAACTTCGGTGTGGGGTCCATCCTTCGATATAAGGATTTTTTTCAGTCAGGGTATGGGGCCCAGTGCCAGGGGCCCCTGGGCACAACCTTTTTCCATTTTCCCTGGGAAAGAAAACTCAGCAGTCCAGGTTCCTGATGTCAGTTTGTAGGGCTCCCTTGGGTCTATCAGGGCAGCACAAGTTTGAGGTGGGGACAACTTTGGTGTGGGCTCCATCCTTCGATATAAGGATTTTTTGCAGTTAGGGCCAGGGGCCCCTGGGCACAACCTTTTTCCATTTTCCCTGGGAAAGAAAACTCAGCAGTCCAGGTTTGTGATGTCAGTTTGTAGGGCTCCCTTGGGTCTATCAGGGCAGCACAAGTTTGAGGTGGGGACAACTTTGGTGTGGGCTCCATCCTTCGATATAAGGATTTTTTGCAGTCAGGGCCTGCGGCCCCTGGGCACAACCTTTTTCCATTTTCCCTGGGAAAGAAAACTCAGCAGTCCAGGTTCCTGATGTCAGTTTGTAGGGCTCCCTTGGGTCTATCAGGGCAGCACAAGTTTGAGGTGGGGACAACTTCGGTGTGGGGTCCATCCTTCGATATAAGGATTTTTTGCAGTGAGGCCCCAGCCCAAGTCCTGGGGCCCCTGGGCACATCCTTCTTCCATTTTCCCTGGGAAAGAAAACTCAGCAGTCCAGGTTCCTGATGTCAGTTTGTAGGGCTCCCTTGGGTCTATCAGGGCAGCACAAGTTTAAGGTGAGGACAACTTTGTTGTGGGCTCCATCCTTCGATATAAGGATTTTTTGCAGTCAGGGCCAGGGTCCCCTTGGCACATCCTTTTTCCATTTTCCCTGGGAAAGAAAACTCAGCAGTCCAGGTTCCTGATGTCAGTTTGTAGGGCTCCCTTGGGTCTATCAGGGCAGCACAAGTTTGCGGTGGGGACAACTTCGGTGTGGGGTCCATCCTTCGATATAAGGATTTTTTGCAGTGAGGCCCCTGCCCAGGGCCAGGGGCCCCTGGGCACATCCTTTTTCCATTTTCCCTGGGAAAGAAAACTCAGCAGTCCAGGTTCCTGATGTCAGTTTGTAGGGCTCCCTTGGGTCTATCAGGGCAGCACAAGTTTGAGGTGGGGACAATTTCGGTTTGGGGTCCATCCTTCGATATAAGGATTTTTTGCAGTCAGGGCCTGGGACCCCTGGGCACATCCTTTTTCCATTTTCCCTGGGAAAGAAAACTCAGCAGTCCAGGTTCCTGATGTCAGTTTGTAGGGCTCCCTTGGGTCTATCAGGGCAGCACAAGTTTGAGGTGGGGACAACTTCGGTGTGGGGTCCATCCTTCGATATAAGGATTTTTTTGCAGTCAGGGCCAGGGTCCCAGGGCCAGGGGCCCCTGGGCACATCCTTTTTCCATTTTCCCAGGGAAAGAAAACTCAGCAGTCCAGGTTCCTGATGTCAGTTTGTAGGGCTCCCTTGGGTCTATCAGGGCAGCACAAGTTTGAGGTGGGGACAATTTCGGTGTGGGGTCCATCCTTCGATATAAGGATTTTTTTCAGTCAGGGTATGGGGCCCAGTGCCAGGGGCCCCTGGGCACATCCTTTTTCCATTTTCCCTGGGAAAGAAAACTCAGCAGTCCAGGTTTGTGATGTCAGTTTGTAGGGCTCCCTTGGGTCTATCAGGGCAGCACAAGTTTGAGGTGGGGACAACTTCGGTGTGGGGTCCATCCTTCGATATAAGGATTTTTTGCAGTTAGGGCCAGGGGCCCCTGGGCACATCCTTTTTCCATTTTCCCTGGGAAAGAAAACTCAGCAGTCCAGGTTCCTGATGTCAGTTTTTAGAGCTCCCTTGGGTCTATCAAGGCAGCACAAGTTTGAGGCGGGGACAACTTCGGTGTGGGCTCCATCCTTCGATATAAGGATTTTTTGCAGTCAGGGCCAGGGACCCCTGGGCACAACCTTTTTCCATTTTCCCTGGGAAAGAAAACTCAGTAGTCCAGGATCCTGATGTCAGTTTGTAGGGTTCCCTTGGGTGTATCAGGGCAGCACAAGTTTGAGGTGGGGACAACTTTGTTGTGGGGTCCATCCTTCGATATAAGGACTTTTTGCAGTCAGGGCCAGTGGCCCCAGGGCACAACCTTTTTCCATTTTCCCTGGGAAAGAAAACTCAGCAGTCCAGGTTCCTGATGTCAGTTTGTAGGGCTCCCTTGGGTCTATCAGGGCAGCACAAGTTTGAGGTGGGGACAACTTCGGTGTGGGGTCCATCCTTCGATATAAGGATTCTTTGCAGTCAGGGCCAGGGTCCCAGGGCCAGGGGCCCCTGGGCACATCCTTTTTCCATTTTCCCTGGGAAAGAAAACTCAGCAGTCCAGGTTCCTGATGTCAGTTTGTAGGGCTCCCTTGGGTCTATCAGGGCAGCACAAGTATAAGGTGAGGACAACTTTGGTGTGGGCTCCATCCTTCGATATAAGGATTTTTTGCAGTCAGGGCCAGGGTCCCCTGGGCACATCCTTTTTCCATTTTCCCTGGGAAAGAAAACTCAGCAGTCCAGGTTCCTGATGTCAGTTTGTAGGGCTCCCTTGGGTCTATCAGGGCAGCACAAGTTTGCGGTGGGGACAACTTCGGTGTGGGCTCCATCCTTCGATATAAGGATTTTTTGCAGTGAGGCCCCAGCCCAGGTCCAGGGGCCCCTGGGCACATCCTTTTTCCATTTTCCCTGGGAAAGAAAACTCAGCAGTCCAGGTTCTTGATGTCAGTTTGTAGAGCTCCCTTGGGTCTATCAGGGCAGCACAAGTTTGAGGTGGGGACAACTGCGGTGTGGGGTCCATCCTTCGATACAAGGATTTTTTGCAGTCAGGGCCAGGGGCCCCTGGGCACATCCTTTTTCCATTTTCCCTGGGAAAGAAAACTCAGCAGTCCAGGTTCCTGATGTCAGTTTGTAGGGCTCCCTTGGGTCTATCAGGGCAGCACAAGTTTGAGGTGGGGACAACTTCAGTGTGGGGTCCATCCTTCGATATAAGGATTTTTTGCAGTCAGGGCCAGGGGCCCCTGGGCACATCCTTTTTCCATTTTCCCTGGGAAAGAAAATTCAGCAGTCCAGGTTCCTGATGTCAGTTTGTAGGGCTCCCTTGGGTGTATCAGGGCAGCACAAGTTTGAGGTGGGGACAAATTCGGTGTGGGCTCCATCCTTCGATATAAGGATTTTTTGCAGTCAGGGCCAGGGGCCCCTGGGCACATCCTTTTTCCATTTTCCCTGGGAAAGAAAACTCAGCAGTCCAGGTTCCTGATGTCAGTTTGTAGGGCTCCCTTGGGTCTATCAGGGCAGCACAAGTTTGAGGTGGGGACAACTTCGGTGTGGGGTCCATCCTTCGATATAAGGATTTTTTTCAGTCAGGGTATGGGGCCCAGTGCCAGGGGCCCCTGGGCACAACCTTTTTCCATTTTCCCTGGGAAAGAAAACTCAGCAGTCCAGGTTCCTGATGTCAGTTTGTAGGGCTCCCTTGGGTCTATCAGGGCAGCACAAGTTTGAGGTGGGGACAATTTCGGTTTGGGGTCCATCCTTCGATATAAGGATTTTTTGCAATCCGGGCCAGGGACCCCTGGGCACATCCTTTTTCCATTTTCCCTAGGAAAGAAAACTCAGCAGTCCAGGTTCCTGATGACAGTTTGTAGGGCTCCCTTGGGTCTATCAGGGCAGCACAAGTTTGAGGTGGGGACAACTTCGGTGTGGGGTCCATCCTTCGATATAAGGATTTTTTGCAGTCAGGGCCAGGTGCCCCTGGGCACATCTTTTTTCCATTTTCCCTGGGAAAGAAAACTCAGCAGTCCAGGTTCCTGATGTCAGTTTGTAGGGCTCCCTTGGGTCTATCAGGGCAGCACAAGTTTGCGGTGGGGACAACTTCGGTGTGGGGTCCATCCTTCGATACAAGGATTTTTTGCAGTCAGGGCCAGGGGCCCCTGGGCACATCCTTTTTCCATTTTCCCTGGGAAAGAAAACTCAGCAGTCCAGGTTCCTGATGTCAGTTTGTAGGGCTCCCTTGGGTCTATCAGGGCAGCACAAGTTTGAGGTGGGGACAACTTCGGTGTGGGGTCCATCCTTCGATATAAGGATTTTTTGCAGTCAGGGCCAGGGGCCCCTGGGCACATCCTTTTTCCATTTTCCCTGGGAAAGAAAATTCAGCAGTCCAGGTTCCTGATGTCAGTTTGTAGGGCTCCCTTGGGTGTATCAGGGCAGCACAAGTTTGAGGTGGGGACAACTTTGGTGTGGGCTCCATCCTTCGATATAAGGATTTTTTGCAGTCAGGGCCAGGGGCCCCAGGGCACATCCTTTTTCCATTTTCCCTGGATAAGAAAACTCAGCAGTCCAGGTTCCTGATGTCAGTTTGTAGGGCTCCCTTGGGTCTATCAGGGCAGCACAAGTTTGAGGTGGGGACAACTTCGGTGTGGGGTCCATCCTTCGATATAAGGACTTTTTTCAGTCAGGGTATGGGGCCCAGTGCCAGGGGCCCCTGGGCACAACCTTTTTCCATTTTCCCTGGGAAAGAAAACTCAGCAGTCCAGGTTTGTGATGTCAGTTTGTAGGGCTCCCTTGGGTGTATCAGGGCAGCACAAGTTTGAGGTGGGGACAACTTTGGTGTGGGCTTCATCCTTCGATATAAGGATTTTTTGCAGTCAGGGCCAGGGGACCCTGGGCACATCCTTTTTCCATTTTCCCTGGGAAAGAAAACTCAGCAGTCCAGGTTCCAGATGTCAGTTTTTAGGGCTCCCTTGGGTCTATCAGGGCAGCACAAGTTTGAGGCGGGGACAACTTCGGTGTGGGCTCCATCCTTCGATATAAGGATTTTTTGCAGTCAGGGCCAGGGGCCCCTGGGCACATCCTTTTTCCATTTTCCCTGGGAAAGAAAACTCAGCAGTCCAGGTTCCTGATGTCAGTTTGTAGGGCTCCCTTGGGTCTATCAGGGCAGCACAAGTTTGAGGTTGGGACAACTTTGGTGTGGGCTCCATCCTTCGATATAAGGATTTTTTGCAGTCAGGGCCAGGGGCCCCTGGGAATATCCTTTTTCCATTTTCCCTGGGAAAGAAAACTCAGCAGTCCAGGTTCCTGATGTCAGTTTGTAGGGCTCCCTTGGGTCTATCAGGGCAGCACAAGTTTGAGGTGGGGACAACTTCAGTGTGGGGTCCATCCTTCGATATAAGGATTTTTTTCAGTCAGGGTATGGGGCCCCTGGGCACATCCTTTTTCCATTTTCCCTGGGAAAGAAAATTCAGCAGTCCAGGTTCCTGATGTCAGTTTGTAGGGCTCCCTTGGGTGTATCAGGGCAGCACAAGTTTGAGGTGGGGACAAATTCGGTGTGGGCTCCATCCTTCGATATAAGGATTTTTTGCAGTCAGGGCCAGGGGCCCCTGGGCACATCCTTTTTCCATTTTCCCTGGGAAAGAAAACTCAGCAGTCCAGGTTCCTGATGTCAGTTTGTAGGGCTCCCTTGGGTCTATCAGGGCAGCACAAGTTTGAGGTGGGGACAACTTCGGTGTGGGGTCCATCCTTCGATATAAGGATTTTTTTCAGTCAGGGTATGGGGCCCAGTGCCAGGGGCCCCTGGGCACAACCTTTTTCCATTTTCCCTGGGAAAGAAAACTCAGCAGTCCAGGTTCCTGATGTCAGTTTGTAGGGCTCCCTTGGGTCTATCAGGGCAGCACAAGTTTGAGGTGGGGACAACTTTGGTGTGGGCTCCATCCTTCGATATAAGGATTTTTTGCAGTTAGGGCCAGGGGCCCCTGGGCACAACCTTTTTCCATTTTCCCTGGGAAAGAAAACTCAGCAGTCCAGGTTTGTGATGTCAGTTTGTAGGGCTCCCTTGGGTCTATCAGGGCAGCACAAGTTTGAGGTGGGGACAACTTCGGTGTGGGGTCCATCCTTCGATATAAGGATTTTTTGCAGTTAGGGCCAGTGGCCCCAGGGCACATCCTTTTTCCATTTTCCCTGGGAAAGAAAACTCAGCAGTCCAGGTTCCTGATGTCAGTTTGTAGGGCTCCCTTGGGTCTATCAGGGCAGCACAAGTTTGAGGTGGGGACAACTTCGGTGTGGGGTCCATCCTTCGATATAAGGATTTTTTGCAGTGAGGCCCCAGCCCAAGTCCAGGGGCCCCTGGGCACATCCTTTTTCCATTTTCCCTGGGAAAGAAAACTCAGCAGTCCAGGTTCCTGATGTCAGTTTGTAGGGCTCCCTTGGGTCTATCAGGGCAGCACAAGTTTAAGGTGAGGACAACTTTGTTGTGGGCTCCATCCTTCGATATAAGGATTTTTTGCAGTCAGGGCCAGGGTCCCCTTGGCACATCCTTTTTCCATTTTCCCTGGGAAAGAAAACTCAGCAGTCCAGGTTCCTGATGTCAGTTTGTAGGGCTCCCTTGGGTCTATCAGGGCAGCACAAGTTTGCGGTGGGGACAACTTCGGTGTGGGGTCCATCCTTCGATATAAGGATTTTTTGCAGTGAGGCCCCTGCCCAGGGCCAGGGGCCCCTGGGCACATCCTTTTTCCATTTTCCCTGGGAAAGAAAACTCAGCAGTCCAGGTTCCTGATGTCAGTTTGTAGGGCTCCCTTGGGTCTATCAGGGCAGCACAAGTTTGAGGTGGGGACAATTTCGGTTTGGGGTCCATCCTTCGATATAAGGATTTTTTGCAGTCAGGACCTGGGACCCCTGGGCACATCCTTTTTCCATTTTCCCTGGGAAAGAAAACTCAGCAGTCCAGGTTCCTGATGTCAGTTTGTAGGGCTCCCTTGGGTCTATCAGGGCAGCACAAGTTTGAGGTGGGGACAACTTCGGTGTGGGGTCCATCCTTCGATATAAGGATTTTTTTGCAGTCAGGGCCAGGGGCCCAGGGCCAGGGGCCCCTGGGACCATCCTTTTTCCATTTTCCCTGGGAAAGGAAACTCAGCAGTCCAGGTTCCTGATGTCAGTTTGTAGGACTCCCTTGGGTCTATCAGGGCAGCACAAGTTTGAGGTGGGGACAACTTCGGTGTGGGGTCCATCCTTCGATATAAGGATTTTTTTCAGTCAGGGTATGGGGCCCAGTGCCAGGGGCCCCTGGGCACATCCTTTTTCCATTTTCCCTGGGAAAGAAAACTCAGCAGTCCAGGTTTGTGATGTCAGTTTGTAGGGCTCCCTTGGGTCTATCAGGGCAGCACAAGTTTGAGGTGGGGACAACTTCGGTGTGGGGTCCATCCTTCGATATAAGGATTTTTTGCAGTTAGGGCCAGGGGCCCCTGGGCACATCCTTTTTCCATTTTCCCTGGGAAAGAAAACTCAGCAGTCCAGGTTCCTGATGTCAGTTTTTAGAGCTCCCTTGGGTCTATCAAGGCAGCACAAGTTTGAGGCGGGGACAACTTCGGTGTGGGCTCCATCCTTCGATATAAGGATTTTTTGCAGTCAGGGCCAGGGACCCCTGGGCACAACCTTTTTCCATTTTCCCTGGGAAAGAAAACTCAGCAGTCCAGGATCCTGATGTCAGTTTGTAGGGTTCCCTTGGGTGTATCAGGGCAGCACAAGTTTGAGGTGGGGACAACTTTGTTGTGGGGTCCATCCTTCGATATAAGGACTTTTTGCAGTCAGGGCCAGTGGCCCCAGGGCACATCCTTTTTCCATTTTCCCTGGGAAAGAAAACTCAGCAGTCCAGGTTCCTGATGTCAGTTTGTAGGGCTCCCTTGGGTCTATCAGGGCAGCACAAGTTTGAGGTGGGGACAACTTCGGTGTGGGGTCCATCCTTCGATATAAGGATTCTTTGCAGTCAGGGCCAGGGTCCCAGGGCCAGGGGCCCCTGGGCACATCCTTTTTCCATTTTCCCTGGGAAAGAAAACTCAGCAGTCCAGGTTCCTGATGTCAGTTTGTAGGGCTCCCTTGGGTCTATCAGGGCAGCACAAGTATAAGGTGAGGACAACTTTGGTGTGGGCTCCATCCTTCGATATAAGGATTTTTTGCAGTCAGGGCCAGGGTCCCCTGGGCACATCCTTTTTCCATTTTCCCTGGGAAAGAAAACTCAGCAGTCCAGGTTCCTGATGTCAGTTTGTAGGGCTCCCTTGGGTCTATCAGGGCAGCACAAGTTTGCGGTGGGGACAACTTCGGTGTGGGCTCCATCCTTCGATATAAGGATTTTTTGCAGTGAGGCCCCAGCCCAGGTCCAGGGGCCCCTGGGCACATCCTTTTTCCATTTTCCCTGGGAAAGAAAACTCAGCAGTCCAGGTTCCTGATGTCAGTTTGTAGAGCTCCCTTGGGTCTATCAGGGCAGCACAAGTTTGAGGTGGGGACAACTGCGGTGTGGGGTCCATCCTTCGATACAAGGATTTTTTGCAGTCAGGGCCAGGGGCCCCTGGGAATATCCTTTTTCCATTTTCCCTGGGAAAGAAAACTCAGCAGTCCAGGTTCCTGATGTCAGTTTGTAGGGCTCCCTTGGGTCTATCAGGGCAGCACAAGTTTGAGGTGGGGACAACTTCAGTGTGGGGTCCATCCTTCGATATAAGGATTTTTTTCAGTCAGGGTATGGGGCCCCTGGGCACATCCTTTTTCCATTTTCCCTGGGAAAGAAAATTCAGCAGTCCAGGTTCCTGATGTCAGTTTGTAGGGCTCCCTTGGGTGTATCAGGGCAGCACAAGTTTGAGGTGGGGACAAATTCGGTGTGGGCTCCATCCTTCGATATAAGGATTTTTTGCAGTCAGGGCCAGGGGCCCCTGGGCACGTCCTTTTTCCATTTTCCCTGGGAAAGAAAACTCAGCAGTCCAGGTTCCTGATGTCAGTTTGTAGGGCTCCCTTGGGTCTATCAGGGCAGCACAAGTTTGAGGTGGGGACAACTTCGGTGTGGGGTCCATCCTTCGATATAAGGATTTTTTTCAGTCAGGGTATGGGGCCCAGTGCCAGGGGCCCCTGGGCACAACCTTTTTCCATTTTCCCTGGGAAAGAAAACTCAGCAGTCCAGGTTCCTGATGTCAGTTTGTAGGGCTCCCTTGGGTCTATCAGGGCAGCACAAGTTTGAGGTGGGGACAATTTCGGTTTGGGGTCCATCCTTCGATATAAGGATTTTTTGCAGTCCGGGCCAGGGACCCCTGGGCACATCCTTTTTCCATTTTCCCTAGGAAAGAAAACTCAGCAGTCCAGGTTCCTGATGACAGTTTGTAGGGCTCCCTTGGGTCTATCAGGGCAGCACAAGTTTGAGGTGGGGACAACTTCGGTGTGGGGTCCATCCTTCGATATAAGGATTTTTTGCAGTCAGGGCCAGGTGCCCCTGGGCACATCTTTTTTCCATTTTCCCTGGGAAAGAAAACTCAGCAGTCCAGGTTCCTGATGTCAGTTTGTAGGGCTCCCTTGGGTGTATCAGGGCAGCACAAGTTTGAGGTGGGGACAAATTCGGTGTGGGCTCCATCCTTCGATACAAGGATTTTTTGCAGTCAGGGCCAGGGGCCCCTGGGCACATCCTTTTTCCATTTTCCCTGGGAAAGAAAACTCAGCAGTCCAGGTTCCTGATGTCAGTTTGTAGGGCTCCCTTGGGTCTATCAGGGCAGCACAAGTTTGAGGTGGGGACAACTTCGGTGTGGGGTCCATCCTTCGATATAAGGATTTTTTGCAGTCAGGGCCAGGGGCCCCTGGGCACATCCTTTTTCCATTTTCCCTGGGAAAGAAAATTCAGCAGTCCAGGTTCCTGATGTCAGTTTGTAGGGCTCCCTTGGGTGTATCAGGGCAGCACAAGTTTGAGGTGGGGACAACTTTGGTGTGGGCTCCATCCTTCGATATAAGGATTTTTTGCAGTCAGGGCCAGGGGCCCCAGGGCACATCCTTTTTCCATTTTCCCTGGATAAGAAAACTCAGCAGTCCAGGTTCCTGATGTCAGTTTGTAGGGCTCCCTTGGGTCTATCAGGGCAGCACAAGTTTGAGGTGGGGACAACTTCGGTGTGGGGTCCATCCTTCGATATAAGGACTTTTTTCAGTCAGGGTATGGGGCCCAGTGCCAGGGGCCCCTGGGCACAACCTTTTTCCATTTTCCCTGGGAAAGAAAACTCAGCAGTCCAGGTTTGTGATGTCAGTTTGTAGGGCTCCCTTGGGTGTATCAGGGCAGCACAAGTTTGAGGTGGGGACAACTTTGGTGTGGGCTTCATCCTTCGATATAAGGATTTTTTGCAGTCAGGGCCAGGGGACCCTGGGCACATCCTTTTTCCATTTTCCCTGGGAAAGAAAACTCAGCAGTCCAGGTTCCAGATGTCAGTTTTTAGGGCTCCCTTGGGTCTATCAGGGCAGCACAAGTTTGAGGCGGGGACAACTTCGGTGTGGGCTCCATCCTTCGATATAAGGATTTTTTGCAGTCAGGGCCAGGGGCCCCTGGGCACATCCTTTTTCCATTTTCCCTGGGAAAGAAAACTCAGCAGTCCAGGTTCCTGATGTCAGTTTGTAGGGCTCCCTTGGGTCTATCAGGGCAGCACAAGTTTGAGGTTGGGACAACTTTGGTGTGGGCTCCATCCTTCGATATAAGGATTTTTTGCAGTCAGGGCCAGGGGCCCCTGGGAATATCCTTTTTCCATTTTCCCTGGGAAAGAAAACTCAGCAGTCCAGGTTCCTGATGTCAGTTTGTAGGGCTCCCTTGGGTCTATCAGGGCAGCACAAGTTTGAGGTGGGGACAACTTCGGTGTGGGGTCCATCCTTCGATATAAGGATTTTTTTCAGTCAGGGTGTGGGGCCCCTGGGCACATCCTTTTTCCATTTTCCCTGGGAAAGAAAATTCAGCAGTCCAGGTTCCTGATGTCAGTTTGTAGGGCTCCCTTGGGTGTATCAGGGCAGCACAAGTTTGAGGTGGGGACAAATTCGGTGTGGGCTCCATCCTTCGATATAAGGATTTTTTGCAGTCAGGGCCAGGGGCCCCTGGGCACATCCTTTTTCCATTTTCCCTGGGAAAGAAAACTCAGCAGTCCAGGTTCCTGATGTCAGTTTGTAGGGCTCCCTTGGGTCTATCAGGGCAGCACAAGTTTGAGGTGGGGACAACTTCGGTGTGGGGTCCATCCTTCGATATAAGGATTTTTTTCAGTCAGGGTATGGGGCCCAGTGCCAGGGGCCCCTGGGCACAACCTTTTTCCATTTTCCCTGGGAAAGAAAACTCAGCAGTCCAGGTTCCTGATGTCAGTTTGTAGGGCTCCCTTGGGTCTATCAGGGCAGCACAAGTTTGAGGTGGGGACAACTTTGGTGTGGGCTCCATCCTTCGATATAAGGATTTTTTGCAGTTAGGGCCAGGGGCCCCTGGGCACAACCTTTTTCCATTTTCCCTGGGAAAGAAAACTCAGCAGTCCAGGTTTGTGATGTCAGTTTGTAGGGCTCCCTTGGGTCTATCAGGGCAGCACAAGTTTGAGGTGGGGACAACTTCGGTGTGGGGTCCATCCTTCGATATAAGGATTTTTTGCAGTTAGGGCCAGTGGCCCCAGGGCACATCCTTTTTCCATTTTCCCTGGGAAAGAAAACTCAGCAGTCCAGGTTCCTGATGTCAGTTTGTAGGGCTCCCTTGGGTCTATCAGGGCAGCACAAGTTTGAGGTGGGGACAACTTCGGTGTGGGGTCCATCCTTCGATATAAGGATTTTTTGCAGTGAGGCCCCAGCCCAAGTCCAGGGGCCCCTGGGCACATCCTTTTTCCATTTTCCCTGGGAAAGAAAACTCAGCAGTCCAGGTTCCTGATGTCAGTTTGTAGGGCTCCCTTGGGTCTATCAGGGCAGCACAAGTTTAAGGTGAGGACAACTTTGTTGTGGGCTCCATCCTTCGATATAAGGATTTTTTGCAGTCAGGGCCAGGGTCCCCTTGGCACATCCTTTTTCCATTTTCCCTGGGAAAGAAAACTCAGCAGTCCAGGTTCCTGATGTCAGTTTGTAGGGCTCCCTTGGGTCTATCAGGGCAGCACAAGTTTGCGGTGGGGACAACTTCGGTGTGGGGTCCATCCTTCGATATAAGGATTTTTTGCAGTGAGGCCCCTGCCCAGGGCCAGGGGCCCCTGGGCACATCCTTTTTCCATTTTCCCTGGGAAAGAAAACTCAGCAGTCCAGGTTCCTGATGTCAGTTTGTAGGGCTCCCTTGGGTCTATCAGGGCAGCACAAGTTTGAGGTGGGGACAATTTCGGTTTGGGGTCCATCCTTCGATATAAGGATTTTTTGCAGTCAGGACCTGGGACCCCTGGGCACATCCTTTTTCCATTTTCCCTGGGAAAGAAAACTCAGCAGTCCAGGTTCCTGATGTCAGTTTGTAGGGCTCCCTTGGGTCTATCAGGGCAGCACAAGTTTGAGGTGGGGACAACTTCGGTGTGGGGTCCATCCTTCGATATAAGGATTTTTTTGCAGTCAGGGCCAGGGGCCCAGGGCCAGGGGCCCCTGGGCACATCCTTTTTCCATTTTCCCTGGGAAAGGAAACTCAGCAGTCCAGGTTCCTGATGTCAGTTTGTAGGACTCCCTTGGGTCTATCAGGGCAGCACAAGTTTGAGGTGGGGACAACTTCGGTGTGGGGTCCATCCTTCGATATAAGGATTTTTTTCAGTCAGGGTATGGGGCCCAGTGCCAGGGGCCCCTGGGCACATCCTTTTTCCATTTTCCCTGGGAAAGAAAACTCAGCAGTCCAGGTTTGTGATGTCAGTTTGTAGGGCTCCCTTGGGTCTATCAGGGCAGCACAAGTTTGAGGTGGGGACAACTTCGGTGTGGGGTCCATCCTTCGATATAAGGATTTTTTGCAGTTAGGGCCAGGGGCCCCTGGGCACATCCTTTTTCCATTTTCCCTGGGAAAGAAAACTCAGCAGTCCAGGTTCCTGATGTCAGTTTTTAGAGCTCCCTTGGGTCTATCAAGGCAGCACAAGTTTGAGGCGGGGACAACTTCGGTGTGGGCTCCATCCTTCGATATAAGGATTTTTTGCAGTCAGGGCCAGGGACCCCTGGGCACAACCTTTTTCCATTTTCCCTGGGAAAGAAAACTCAGCAGTCCAGGATCCTGATGTCAGTTTGTAGGGTTCCCTTGGGTGTATCAGGGCAGCACAAGTTTGAGGTGGGGACAACTTTGTTGTGGGGTCCATCCTTCGATATAAGGACTTTTTGCAGTCAGGGCCAGTGGCCCCAGGGCACATCCTTTTTCCATTTTCCCTGGGAAAGAAAACTCAGCAGTCCAGGTTCCTGATGTCAGTTTGTAGGGCTCCCTTGGGTCTATCAGGGCAGCACAAGTTTGAGGTGGGGACAACTTCGGTGTGGGGTCCATCCTTCGATATAAGGATTTTTTGCAGTCAGGGCCAGGGGCCCCTGGGCACATCCTTCGGCCATTTTCCCTGGGAAAGAAAACTCAGCAGTCCAGGTTCCTGATGTCAGTTTGTAGGGCTCCCTTGGGTCTATCAGGGCAGCACAAGTTTGAGGTGGGGACAACTTCGGTGTGGGGTCCATCCTTCGATACAAGGATTTTTTGCAGTCAGGGCCAGGGGCCCCTGGGCACATCCTTTTTCCATTTTCCCTGGGAAAGAAAACTCAGCAGTCCAGGTTCCTGATGTCAGTTTGTAGGGCTCCCTTGGGTCTATCAGGGCAGCACAAGTTTGAGGTGGGGACAACTTCGGTGTGGGGTCCATCCTTCGATATAAGGATTTTTTGCAGTCAGGGCCAGGGGCCCCTGGGCACATCCTTTTTCCATTTTCCCTGGGAAAGAAAATTCAGCAGTCCAGGTTCCTGATGTCAGTTTGTAGGGCTCCCTTGGGTGTATCAGGGCAGCACAAGTTTGAGGTGGGGACAAATTCGGTGTGGGCTCCATCCTTCGATATAAGGATTTTTTGCAGTCAGGGCCAGGGGCCCCAGGGCACATCCTTTTTCCATTTTCCCTGGATAAGAAAACTCAGCAGTCCAGGTTCCTGATGTCAGTTTGTAGGGCTCCCTTGGGTCTATCAGGGCAGCACAAGTTTGAGGTGGGGACAACTTCGGTGTGGGGTCCATCCTTCGATATAAGGACTTTTTTCAGTCAGGGTATGGGGCCCAGTGCCAGGGGCCCCTGGGCACAACCTTTTTCCATTTTCCCTGGGAAAGAAAACTCAGCAGTCCAGGTTTGTGATGTCAGTTTGTAGGGCTCCCTTGGGTGTATCAGGGCAGCACAAGTTTGAGGTGGGGACAACTTTGGTGTGGGCTTCATCCTTCGATATAAGGATTTTTTGCAGTCAGGGCCAGGGGACCCTGGGCACATCCTTTTTCCATTTTCCCTGGGAAAGAAAACTCAGCAGTCCAGGTTCCAGATGTCAGTTTTTAGGGCTCCCTTGGGTCTATCAGGGCAGCACAAGTTTGAGGTGGGGACAACTTCGGTGTGGGGTCCATCCTTCGATATAAGGATTTTTTTCAGTCAGGGTATGGGGCCCAGTGCCAGGGGCCCCTGGGCACATCCTTTTTCCATTTTCCCTGGGAAAGAAAACTCAGCAGTCCAGGTTCCTGATGTCAGTTTGTAGGGCTCCCTTGGGTCTATCAGGGCAGCATAAGTTTGAGGTGGGGACAACTTCGGTGTGGGGTCCATCCTTCGATATAAGGATTTTTTTCAGTCAGGGTATGGGGCCCAGTGCCAGGGGCCCCTAGGCACAACCTTTTTCCATTTTCCCTGGGAAAGAAAACTCAGCAGTCCAGGTTTGTGATGTCAGTTTGTAGGGCTCCCTTGGGTCTATCAGGGCAGCACAAGTTTGAGGTGGGGACAACTTCGGTGTGGGGTCCATCCTTCGATATAAGGATTTTTTGCAGTTAGGGCCAGGGGCCCCTGGGCACATCCTTTTTCCATTTTCCCTGGGAAAGAAAACTCAGCAGTCCAGGTTCCTGATGTCAGTTTTTAGAGCTCCCTTGGGTCTATCAGGGCAGCACAAGTTTGAGGCGGGGACAACTTCGGTGTGGGCTCCATCCTTCGATATAAGGATTTTTTGCAGTCAGGGTCAGGGGCCCCTGGGCACAACCTTTTTCCATTTTCCCTGGGAAAGAAAACTCAGCAGTCCAGGTTCCTGATGTCAGTTTGTAGGGCTCCCTTGGGTCTATCAGGGCAGCACAAGTTTGAGGTGGGGACAACTTCAGTGTGGGGTCCATCCTTCAATATAAGGATTTTTTGCAGTCAGGGCCTGCGGCCCCTGGGCACAACCTTTTTCCATTTTCCCTGGGAAAGAAAACTCTGCAGTCCAGGTTCCTGATGTCAGTTTGTAGGGCTCCCTTGGGTCTATCAGGGCAGCACAAGTTTGAGGTGGGGAAAACTTTGGTGTGGGGTCCATACTTCGATATAAGGATTTTTTGCAGTCAGGGCCAGGGGCCCCTGGGCACATCCTTTTTCCATTTTCCCTGGGAAAGAAAACTCAGCAGTCCAGGTTCCTGATGTCAGTTTGTAGGGTTCCCTTGGGTCTATCAGGGCAGTAGAAGTTTGAGGTGGAGACAACTTCGGTGTGGGGTCCATCCTTCGATATAAGGATTTTTTGCAGTCAGGCCCCAGCCCAGGGCCAGGGCCCCTGGGCAAATCCTTTGGCCATTTTCCCTGGGAAAGAAAACTCAGCAGTCCAGGTTCCTGATGTCAGTTTGTAGGGCTCCCTTGGGTCTATCAGGGCAGCACAAGTTTGAGGTGGGGACAACTTCGGTGTGGGGTCCATCCTTCGATATAAGGATTTTTTGCAGTGAGGCCCCAGCCCAGGTCCAGGGGCCCCTGGGCACATCCTTTTTCCATTTTCCCTGGGAAAGAAAACTCAGCAGTCCAGGTTCCTGATGTCAGTTTGTAGGGCTCCCTTGGGTCTATCAGGGCAGCACAAGTATAAGGTGAGGACAACTTTGGTGTGGGCTCCATCCTTCGATATAAGGATTTTTTGCAGTCAGGGCCAGGGTCCCCTGGGCACATCCTTTTTCCATTTTCCCTGGGAAAGAAAACTCAGCAGTCCAGGTTCCTGATGTCAGTTTGTAGGGCTCCCTTGGGTCTATCAGGGCAGCACAAGTTTGAGGTGGAGACAACTTCGGTGTGGGCTCCATCCTTCGATATAAGGATTTTTTGCAGTGAGGCCCCAGCCCAGGTCCAGGGGCCCCTGGGCACATCCTTTTTCCATTTTCCCTGGGAAAGAAAACTCAGCAGTCCATGTTCCTGATGTCAGTTTGTAGAGCTCCCTTGGGTCTATCAGGGCAGCACAAGTTTGAGGTGGGGACAACTTCGGTGTGGGGTCCATCCTTCGATACAAGGATTTTTTGCAGTCAGGGCCAGGGGCCCCTGGGAATATCCTTTTTCCATTTTCCCTGGGAAAGAAAACTCAGCAGTCCAGGTTCCTGATGTCAGTTTGTAGGGCTCCCTTGGGTCTATCAGGGCAGCACAAGTTTGAGGTGGGGACAACTTCAGTGTGGGGTCCATCCTTCGATATAAGGATTTTTTTCAGTCAGGGTATGGGGCCCCTGGGCACATCCTTTTTCCATTTTCCCTGGGAAAGAAAATTCAGCAGTCCAGGTTCCTGATGTCAGTTTGTAGGGCTCCCTTGGGTGTATCAGGGCAGCACAAGTTTGAGGTGGGGACAAATTCGGTGTGGGCTCCATCCTTCGATATAAGGATTTTTTGCAGTCAGGGCCAGGGGCCCCAGGGCACATCCTTTTTCCATTTTCCCTGGGAAAGAAAACTCAGCAGTCCAGGTTCCTGATGTCAGTTTGTAGGGCTCCCTTGGGTCTATCAGGGCAGCACAAGTTTGAGGTGGGGACAACTTCGGTGTGGGGTCCATCCTTCAATATAAGGATTTTTTGCAGTTAGGGCCAGGGGCCCCTGGGCACATCCTTTTTCCATTTTCCCTGGGAAAGAAAACTCAGCAGTCCAGGTTCCTGATGTCAGTTTTTAGAGCTCCCTTGGGTCTATCAAGGCAGCACAAGTTTGAGGCGGGGACAACTTCGGTGTGGGCTCCATCCTTCGATATAAGGATTTTTTGCAGTCAGGGCCAGGGACCCCTGGGCACAACCTTTTTCCATTTTCCCTGGGAAAGAAAACTCAGCAGTCCAGGATCCTGATGTCAGTTTGTAGGGTTCCCTTGGGTGTATCAGGGCAGCACAAGTTTGAGGTGGGGACAACTTTGTTGTGGGGTCCATCCTTCGATATACGGACTTTTTGCAGTCAGGGCCAGTGGCCCCAGGGCACATCCTTTTTCCATTTTCCCTGGGAAAGAAAACTCAGCAGTCCAGGTTCCTGATGTCAGTTTGTAGGGCTCCCTTGGGTCTATCAGGGCAGCACAAGTTTGAGGTGGGGACAACTTCGGTGTGGGGTCCATCCTTCGATATAAGGATTCTTTGCAGTCAGGGCCAGGGTCCCAGGGCCAGGGGCCCCTGGGCACATCCTTTTTCCATTTTCCCTGGGAAAGAAAACTCAGCAGTCCAGGTTCCTGATGTCAGTTTGTAGGGCTCCCTTGGGTCTATCAGGGCAGCACAAGTATAAGGTGAGGACAACTTTGGTGTGGGCTCCATCCTTCGATATAAGGATTTTTTGCAGTCAGGGCCAGGGTCCCCTGGGCACATCCTTTTTCCATTTTCCCTGGGAAAGAAAACTCAGCAGTCCAGGTTCCTGATGTCAGTTTGTAGGGCTCCCTTGGGTCTATCAGGGCAGCACAAGTTTGAGGTGGGGACAACTTCGGTGTGGGGTCCATCCTTCGATACAAGGATTTTTTGCAGTCAGGGCCAGGGGCCCCTGGGAATATCCTTTTTCCATTTTCCCTGGGAAAGAAAACTCAGCAGTCCAGGTTCCTGATGTCAGTTTGTAGGGCTCCCTTGGGTCTATCAAGGCAGCACAAGTTTGAGGTGGGGACAACTTCAGTGTGGGGTCCATCCTTCGATATAAGGATTTTTTTCAGTCAGGGTATGGGGCCCCTGGGCACATCCTTTTTCCATTTTCCCTGGGAAAGAAAATTCAGCAGTCCAGGTTCCTGATGTCAGTTTGTAGGGCTCCCTTGGGTGTATCAGGGCAGCACAAGTTTGAGGTGGGGACAAATTCGGTGTGGGGTCCATCCTTCGATATAAGGATTTTTTGCAGTCAGGGCCAGGGGCCCCTGGGCACATCCTTTTTCCATTTTCCCTGGGAAAGAAAACTCAGCAGTCCAGGTTCCTGATGTCAGTTTGTAGGGCTCCCTTGGGTCTATCAGGGCAGCACAAGTTTGAGGTGGGGACAACTTCGGTGTGGGGTCCATCCTTCGATATAAGGATTTTTTTCAGTCAGGGTATGGGGCCCAGTGCCAGGGGCCCCTGGGCACATCCTTTTTCCATTTTCCCTGGGAAAGAAAACTCAGCAGTCCAGGTTCCTGATGTCAGTTTGTAGGGCTCCCTTGCGTCTATCAGGGCAGCACAAGTTTGAGGTGGGGACAATTTCGGTTTGGGGTCCATCCTTCGATATAAGGATTTTTTGCAGTCCGGGCCAGGGACCCCTGGGCACATCCTTTTTCCATTTTCCCTGGGAAAGAAAACTCAGCAGTCCAGGTTCCTGATGACAGTTTGTAGGGCTCCCTTGGGTCTATCAGGGCAGCACAAGTTTGAGGTGGGGACAACTTCGGTGTGGGGTCCATCATTCGATATAAGGATTTTTTGCAGTCAGGGCCAGGGGCCCCTGGGCACATCCTTTTTCCATTTTCCCTGGGAAAGAAAATTCAGCAGTCCAGGTTCCTGATGTCAGTTTGTAGGGCTCCCTTGGGTCTATCAGGGCAGCACAAGTTTGAGGTGGAGACAACTTCGGTGTGGGCTCCATCCTTCGATATAAGGACTTTTTTCAGTCAGGGTATGGGGCCCAGTGCCAGGGGCCCCTGGGCACAACCTTTTTCCATTTTCCCTGGGAAAGAAAACTCAGCAGTCCAGGTTTGTGATGTCAGTTTGTAGGGCTCCCTTGGGTGTATCAGGGCAGCACAAGTTTGAGGTGGGGATAATTTCGGTTTGGGGTCCATCCTTCGATATAAAGATTTTTTGCAGCCAGGGCCAGGGACCCCTGGGCACATCCTTTTTCCATTTTCCCTAGGAATGAAAACTCAGCAGTCCAGGTTCCTGATGACAGTTTGTAGGGCTCCCTTGGGTCTATCAGGGCAGCACAAGTTTGAGGTGGGGACAACTTCGGTGTGGGGTCCATCCTTCGATATAAGGATTTTTTGCAGTCAGGGCCAGGTGCCCCTGGGCACATCCTTTTTCCATTTTCCCTGGGAAAGAAAACTCAGCAGTCCAGGTTCCTGATGTCAGTTTGTAGGGCTCCCTTCGGTCTATCAGGGCAGCACAAGTTTGAGGTGGGGACAACTTCGGTGTGGGGTCCATCCTTCGATACAAGGTTTTTTTTGCAGTCAGGGCCAGGGGCCCAGGGCCAGGGGCCCCTGGGCACGTCCTTTTTCCATTTTCCCTGGGAAAGAAAACTCAGCAGTCCAGGTTCCTGATGTCAGTTTGTAGGGCTCCCTTGGGTCTATCAGGGCAGCACAAGTTTGAGGTGGGGACAACTTTGGTGTGGGCTCCATCCTTCGATATAAGGATTTTTTGCAGTCAGGGCCAGGGGCCCCTGGGCATATCCTTTTTCCATTTTCCCTGGGAAAGAAAACTCAGCAGTCCAGGTTCCTGATGTCAGTTTGTAGGGCTCCCTTGGGTCTATCAGGGCAGCACAAGTTTGAGGTGGGGACAACTTCGGTGTGGGGTCCATCCTTCGATATAAGGATTTTTTTCAGTCAGGGTATGGGGCCCAGTGCCAGGGGCCCCTGGGCACATCCTTTTTCCATTTTCCCTGGGAAAGAAAACTCAGCAGTCCAGGTTCCTGATGTCAGTTTGTAGGGCTCCCTTGGGTCTATCAGGGCAGCACAAGTTTGAGGTGGGGACAACTTTGGTGTGGTCTTCATCCTTCGATATAAGGATTTTTTGCAGTCAGGGCCAGGGGACCCTGGGCACATCCTTTTTCCATTTTCCCTGGGAAAGAAAACTCAGCAGTCCAGGTTCCAGATGTCAGTTTTTAGGGCTCCCTTGGGTCTATCAGGGCAGCACAAGTTTGAGGCGGGGACAACTTCGGTGTGGGCTCCATCCTTCGATATAAGGATTTTTTGCAGTCAGGGCCAGGGGCCCCTGGGCACATCCTTTTTCCATTTTCCCTGGGAAAGAAAACTCAGCAGTCCAGGTTCCTGATGTCAGTTTGTAGGGCTCCCTTGGGTCTATCAGGGCAGCACAAGTTTGAGGTAGGGACAACTTTGGTGTGGGCTCCATCCTTCGATATAAGGATTTTTTGCAGTCAGGGCCAGGGGGCCCTGGGAATATCCTTTTTCCATTTTCCCTGGGAAAGAAAACTCAGCAGTCCAGGTTCCTGATGTCAGTTTGTAGGGCTCCCTTGGGTCTATCAGGGCAGCACAAGTTTGAGGTGGGGACAACTTCAGTGTGGGGTCCATCCTTCGATATAAGGATTTTTTTCAGTCAGGGTATGGGGCCCCTGGGCACATCCTTTTTCCATTTTCCCTGGGAAAGAAAACTCAGCAGTCCAGGTTCCTGATGTCAGTTTGTAGGGCTCCCTTGGGTCTATCAGGGCAGCACAAGTTTGAGGTGGGGACAACTTCGGTGTGGGGTCCATCCTTCGATATAAGGATTTTTTGCAGTGAGGCCCCAGCCCAAGTCCAGGGGCCCCTGGGCACATCCTTTTTCCATTTTCCCTGGGAAAGAAAATTCAGCAGTCCAGGTTCCTGATGTCAGTTTGTAGGGCTCCCTTGGGTGTATCAGGGCAGCACAAGTTTGAGGTGGGGACAAATTCGGTGTGGGCTCCATCCTTCGATATAAGGATTTTTTGCAGTCAGGGCCAGGGGCCCCTGGGCACATCCTTTTTCCATTTTCCCTGGGAAAGAAAACTCAGCAGTCCAGGTTCCTGATGTCAGTTTGTAGGGCTCCCTTGGGTCTATCAGGGCAGCACAAGTTTGAGGTGGGGACAACTTCGGTGTGGGGTCCATCCTTCGATATAAGGATTTTTTTCAGTCAGGGTATGGGGCCCAGTGCCAGGGGCCCCTGGGCACAACCTTTTTCCATTTTCCCTGGGAAAGAAAACTCAGCAGTCCAGGTTCCTGATGTCAGTTTGTAGGGCTCCCTTGGGTCTATCAGGGCAGCACAAGTTTGAGGTGGGGACAACTTTGGTGTGGGCTCCATCCTTCGATATAAGGATTTTTTGCAGTTAGGGCCAGGGGCCCCTGGGCACAACCTTTTTCCATTTTCCCTGGGAAAGAAAACTCAGCAGTCCAGGTTTGTGATGTCAGTTTGTAGGGCTCCCTTGGGTCTATCAGGGCAGCACAAGTTTGAGGTGGGGACAACTTCGGTGTGGGGTCCATCCTTCGATATAAGGATTTTTTGCAGTTAGGGCCAGTGGCCCCAGGGCACATCCTTTTTCCATTTTCCCTGGGAAAGAAAACTCAGCAGTCCAGGTTCCTGATGTCAGTTTGTAGGGCTCCCTTGGGTCTATCAGGGCAGCACAAGTTTGAGGTGGGGACAACTTCGGTGTGGGGTCCATCCTTCGATATAAGGATTTTGTGCAGTGAGGCCCCAGCCCAAGTCCAGGGGCCCCTGGGCACATCCTTTTTCCATTTTCCCTGGGAAAGAAAACTCAGCAGTCCAGGTTCCTGATGTCAGTTTGTAGGGCTCCCTTGGGTCTATCAGGGCAGCACAAGTTTAAGGTGAGGACAACTTTGTTGTGGGCTCCATCCTTCGATATAAGGATTTTTTGCAGTCAGGGCCAGGGTCCCCTTGGCACATCCTTTTTCCATTTTCCCTGGGAAAGAAAACTCAGCAGTCCAGGTTCCTGATGTCAGTTTGTAGGGCTCCCTTGGGTCTATCAGGGCAGCACAAGTTTGCGGTGGGGACAACTTCGGTGTGGGGTCCATCCTTCGATATAAGGATTTTTTGCAGTGAGGCCCCTGCCCAGGGCCAGGGGCCCCTGGGCACATCCTTTTTCCATTTTCCCTGGGAAAGAAAACTCAGCAGTCCAGGTTCCTGATGTCAGTTTGTAGGGCTTCCTTGGGTCTATCAGGGCAGCACAAGTTTGAGGTGGGGACAATTTCGGTTTGGGGTCCATCCTTCGATATAAGGATTTTTTGCAGTCAGGACCTGGGACCCCTGGGCACATCCTTTTTCCATTTTCCCTGGGAAAGAAAACTCAGCAGTCCAGGTTCCTGATGTCAGTTTGTAGGGCTCCCTTGGGTCTATCAGGGCAGCACAAGTTTGAGGTGGGGACAACTTCGGTGTGGGGTCCATCCTTCGATATAAGGATTTTTTTGCAGTCAGGGCCAGGGGCCCAGGGCCAGGGGCCCCTGGGCACATCCTTTTTCCATTTTCCCTGGGAAAGGAAACTCAGCAGTCCAGGTTCCTGATGTCAGTTTGTAGGACTCCCTTGGGTCTATCAGGGCAGCACAAGTTTGAGGTGGGGACAACTTCGGTGTGGGGTCCATCCTTCGATATAAGGATTTTTTTCAGTCAGGGTATGGGGCCCAGTGCCAGGGGCCCCTGGGCACATCCTTTTTCCATTTTCCCTGGGAAAGAAAACTCAGCAGTCCAGGTTTGTGATGTCAGTTTGTAGGGCTCCCTTGGGTCTATCAGGGCAGCACAAGTTTGAGGTGGGGACAACTTCGGTGTGGGGTCCATCCTTCGATATAAGGATTTTTTGCAGTTAGGGCCAGGGGCCCCTGGGCACATCCTTTTTCCATTTTCCCTGGGAAAGAAAACTCAGCAGTCCAGGTTCCTGATGTCAGTTTTTAGAGCTCCCTTGGGTCTATCAAGGCAGCACAAGTTTGAGGCGGGGACAACTTCGGTGTGGGCTCCATCCTTCGATATAAGGATTTTTTGCAGTCAGGGCCAGGGACCCCTGGGCACAACCTTTTTCCATTTTCCCTGGGAAAGAAAACTCAGCAGTCCAGGATCCTGATGTCAGTTTGTAGGGTTCCCTTGGGTGTATCAGGGCACCACAAGTTTGAGGTGGGGACAACTTTGTTGTGGGGTCCATCCTTCGATATAAGGACTTTTTGCAGTCAGGGCCAGTGGCCCCAGGGCACATCCTTTTTCCATTTTCCCTGGGAAAGAAAACTCAGCAGTCCAGGTTCCTGATGTCAGTTTGTAGGGCTCCCTTGGGTCTATCAGGGCAGCACAAGTTTGAGGTGGGGACAACTTCGGTGTGGGGTCCATCCTTCGATATAAGGATTCTTTGCAGTCAGGGCCAGGGTCCCAGGGCCAGGGGCCCCTGGGCACATCCTTTTTCCATTTTCCCTGGGAAAGAAAACTCAGCAGTCCAGGTTCCTGATGTCAGTTTGTAGGGCTCCCTTGGGTCTATCAGGGCAGCACAAGTATAAGGTGAGGACAACTTTGGTGTGGGCTCCATCCTTCGATATAAGGATTTTTTGCAGTCAGGGCCAGGGTCCCCTGGGCACATCCTTTTTCCATTTTCCCTGGGAAAGAAAACTCAGCAGTCCAGGTTCCTGATGTCAGTTTGTAGGGCTCCCTTGGGTCTATCAGGGCAGCACAAGTTTGCGGTGGGGACAACTTCGGTGTGGGCTCCATCCTTCGATATAAGGATTTTTTGCAGTGAGGCCCCAGCCCAGGTCCAGGGGCCCCTGGGCACATCCTTTTTCCATTTTCCCTGGGAAAGAAAACTCAGCAGTCCAGGTTCCTGATGTCAGTTTGTAGAGCTCCCTTGGGTCTATCAGGGCAGCACAAGTTTGAGGTGGGGACAACTGCGGTGTGGGGTCCATCCTTCGATACAAGGATTTTTTGCAGTCAGGGCCAGGGGCCCCTGGGAATATCCTTTTTCCATTTTCCCTGGGAAAGAAAACTCAGCAGTCCAGGTTCCTGATGTCAGTTTGTAGGGCTCCCTTGGGTCTATCAGGGCAGCACAAGTTTGAGGTGGGGACAACTTCAGTGTGGGGTCCATCCTTCGATATAAGGATTTTTTTCAGTCAGGGTATGGGGCCCCTGGGCACATCCTTTTTCCATTTTCCCTGGGAAAGAAAATTCAGCAGTCCAGGTTCCTGATGTCAGTTTGTAGGGCTCCCTTGGGTCTATCAGGGCAGCACAAGTTTGAGGTGGGGACAAATTCGGTGTGGGCTCCATCCTTCGATATAAGGATTTTTTGCAGTCAGGGCCAGGGGCCCCTGGGCACATCCTTTTTCCATTTTCCCTGGGAAAGAAAACTCAGCAGTCCAGGTTCCTGATGTCAGTTTGTAGGGCTCCCTTGGGTCTATCAGGGCAGCACAAGTTTGAGGTGGGGACAACTTCGGTGTGGGGTCCATCCTTCGATATAAGGATTTTTTTCAGTCAGGGTATGGGGCCCAGTGCCAGGGGCCCCTGGGCACATCCTTTAGCCATTTTCCCTGGGAAAGAAAACTCAGCAGTCCAGGTTCCTGATGTCAGTTTGTAGGGCTCCCTTGGGTCTATCAGGGCAGCACAAGTTTGAGGTGGGGACAATTTCGGTTTGGGGTCCATCCTTCGATATATGGATTTTTTGCAGTCCGGGCCAGGGACCCCTGGGCACATCCTTTTTCCATTTTCCCTAGGAAAGAAAACTCAGCAGTCCAGGTTCCTGATGACAGTTTGTAGGGCTCCCTTGGGTCTATCAGGGCAGCACAAGTTTGAGGTGGGGACAACTTCGGTGTGGGGTCCATCCTTCGATATAAGGATTTTTTGCAGTCAGGGCCAGGGGCCCCTGGGCACATCCTTCGGCCATTTTCCCTGGGAAAGAAAACTCAGCAGTCCAGGTTCCTGATGTCAGTTTGTAGGGCTCCCTTGGGTCTATCAGGGCAGCACAAGTTTGAGGTGGGGACAACTTCGGTGTGGGGTCCATCCTTCGATACAAGGATTTTTTGCAGTCAGGGCCAGGGGCCCCTGGGCACATCCTTTTTCCATTTTCCCTGGGAAAGAAAACTCAGCAGTCCAGGTTCCTGATGTCAGTTTGTAGGGCTCCCTTGGGTCTATCAGGGCAGCACAAGTTTGAGGTGGGGACAACTTCGGTGTGGGGTCCATCCTTCGATATAAGGATTTTTTGCAGTCAGGGCCAGGGGCCCCTGGGCACACCCTTTTTCCATTTTCCCTGGGAAAGAAAATTCAGCAGTCCAGGTTCCTGATGTCAGTTTGTAGGGCTCCCTTGGGTGTATCAGGGCAGCACAAGTTTGAGGTGGGGACAAATTCGGTGTGGGCTCCATCCTTCGATATAAGGATTTTTTGCAGTCAGGGCCAGGGGCCCCAGGGCACATCCTTTTTCCATTTTCCCTGGATAAGAAAACTCAGCAGTCCAGGTTCCTGATGTCAGTTTGTAGGGCTCCCTTGGGTCTATCAGGGCAGCACAAGTTTGAGGTGGGGACAACTTCGGTGTGGGGTCCATCCTTCGATATAAGGACTTTTTTCAGTCAGGGTATGGGGCCCAGTGCCAGGGGCCCCTGGGCACAACCTTTTTCCATTTTCCCTGGGAAAGAAAACTCAGCAGTCCAGGTTTGTGATGTCAGTTTGTAGGGCTCCCTTGGGTGTATCAGGGCAGCACAAGTTTGAGGTGGGGACAACTTTGGTGTGGGCTTCATCCTTCGATATAAGGATTTTTTGCAGTCAGGGCCAGGGGACCCTGGGCACATCCTTTTTCCATTTTCCCTGGGAAAGAAAACTCAGCAGTCCAGGTTCCAGATGTCAGTTTTTAGGGCTCCCTTGGGTCTATCAGGGCAGCACAAGTTTGAGGCGGGGACAACTTCGGTGTGGGCTCCATCCTTCGATATAAGGATTTTTTGCAGTCAGGGCCAGGGGCCCCTGGGCACATCCTTTTTCCATTTTCCCTGGGAAAGAAAACTCAGCAGTCCAGGTTCCTGATGTCAGTTTGTAGGGCTCCCTTGGGTCTATCAGGGCAGCACAAGTTTGAGGTTGGGACAACTTTGGTGTGGGCTCCATCCTTCGATATAAGGATTTTTTGCAGTCAGGGCCAGGGGCCCCTGGGCATATCCTTTTTCCATTTTCCCTGGGGAAAGAAAACTCAGCAGTCCAGGTTCCTGATGTCAGTTTGTAGGGCTCCCTTGGGTCTATCAGGGCAGCACAAGTTTGAGGTGGGGACAACTTCGGTGTGGGGTCCATCCTTCGATATAAGGATTTTTTGCAGTCAGGGTATGGGGCCCAGTGCCAGGGGCCCCTGGGCACATCCTTTTTCCATTTTCCCTGGGAAAGAAAACTCAGCAGTCCAGGTTCCTGATGTCAGTTTGTAGGGCTCCCTTGGGTCTATCAGGGCAGCATAAGTTTGAGGTGGGGACAACTTCGGTGTGGGGTCCATCCTTCGATATAAGGATTTTTTGCAGTTAGGGCCAGGGGCCCCTGGGCACATCCTTTTTCCATTTTCCCTGGGAAAGAAAACTCAGCAGTCCAGGTTCCTGATGTCAGTTTTTAGAGCTCCCTTGGGTCTATCAGGGCAGCACAAGTTTGAGGCGGGGACAACTTCGGTGTGGGCTCCATCCTTCGATATAAGGATTTTTTGCAGTCAGGGTCAGGGGCCCCTGGGCACAACCTTTTTCCATTTTCCCTGGGAAAGAAAACTCAGCAGTCCAGGTTCCTGATGTCAGTTTGTAGGGCTCCCTTGGGTCTATCAGGGCAGCACAAGTTTGAGGTGGGGACAACTTCAGTGTGCGGTCCATCCTTCAATATAAGGATTTTTTGCAGTCAGGGCCTGCGGCCCCTGGGCACAACCTTTTTCCATTTTCCCTGGGAAAGAAAACTCTGCAGTCCAGGTTCCTGATGTCAGTTTGTAGGGCTCCCTTGGGTCTATCAGGGCAGCACAAGTTTGAGGTGGGGAAAACTTTGGTGTGGGGTCCATCCTTCGATATAAGGATTTTTTGCAGTCAGGGCCAGGGGCCCCTGGGCACATCCTTTTTCCATTTTCCCTGGGAAAGAAAACTCAGCAGTCCAGGTTCCTGATGTCAGTTTGTAGGGTTCCCTTGGGTCTATCAGGGCAGTAGAAGTTTGAGGTGGAGACAACTTCGGTGTGGGGTCCATCCTTCGATATAAGGATTTTTTGCAGTCAGGCCCCAGCCCAGGGCCAGGGCCCCTGGGCAAATCCTTTGGCCATTTTCCCTGGGAAAGAAAACTCAGCAGTCCAGGTTCCTGATGTCAGTTTGTAGGGCTCCCTTGGGTCTATCAGGGCAGCACAAGTTTAGGTGGGGACAACTTCGGTGTGGGGTCCATCCTTCGATATAAGGATTTTTTGCAGTGAGGCCCCAGCCCAGGTCCAGGGGCCCCTGGGCACATCCTTTTTCCATTTTCCCTGGGAAAGAAAACTCAGCAGTCCAGGTTCCTGATGTCAGTTTGTAGGGCTCCCTTGGGTCTATCAGGGCAGCACAAGTATAAGGTGAGGACAACTTTGGTGTGGGCTCCATCCTTCGATATAAGGATTTTTTGCAGTCAGGGCCAGGGTCCCCTGGGCACATCCTTTTTCCATTTTCCCTGGGAAAGAAAACTCAGCAGTCCAGGTTCCTGATGTCAGTTTGTAGGGCTCCCTTGGGTCTATCAGGGCAGCACAAGTTTGAGGTGGAGACAACTTCGGTGTGGGCTCCATCCTTCGATATAAGGATTTTTTGCAGTGAGGCCCCAGCCCAGGTCCAGGGGCCCCTGGGCACATCCTTTTTCCATTTTCCCTGGGAAAGAAAACTCAGCAGTCCATGTTCCTGATGTCAGTTTGTAGAGCTCCCTTGGGTCTATCAGGGCAGCACAAGTTTGAGGTGGGGACAACTTCGGTGTGGGGTCCATCCTTCGATACAAGGATTTTTTGCAGTCAGGGCCAGGGGCCCCTGGGAATATCCTTTTTCCATTTTCCCTGGGAAAGAAAACTCAGCAGTCCAGGTTCCTGATGTCAGTTTGTAGGGCTCCCTTGGGTCTATCAGGGCAGCACAAGTTTGAGGTGGGGACAACTTCAGTGTGGGGTCCATCCTTCGATATAAGGATTTTTTTCAGTCAGGGTATGGGGCCCCTGGGCACATCCTTTTTCCATTTTCCCTGGGAAAGAAAATTCAGCAGTCCAGGTTCCTGATGTCAGTTTGTAGGGCTCCCTTGGGTCTATCAGGGCAGCACAAGTTTGAGGTGGGGACAAATTCGGTGTGGGCTCCATCCTTCGATATAAGGATTTTTTGCAGTCAGGGCCAGGGGCCCCAGGGCACATCCTTTTTCCATTTTCCCTGGGAAAGAAAACTCAGCAGTCCAGGTTCCTGATGTCAGTTTGTAGGGCTCCCTTGGGTCTATCAGGGCAGCACAAGTTTGAGGTGGGGACAACTTCGGTGTGGGGTCCATCCTTCAATATAAGGATTTTTTGCAGTTAGGGCCAGGGGCCCCTGGGCACATCCTTTTTCCATTTTCCCTGGGAAAGAAAACTCAGCAGTCCAGGTTCCTGATGTCAGTTTTTAGAGCTCCCTTGGGTCTATCAAGGCAGCACAAGTTTGAGGCGGGGACAACTTCGGTGTGGGCTCCATCCTTCGATATAAGGATTTTTTGCAGTCAGGGCCAGGGACCCCTGGGCACAACCTTTTTCCATTTTCCCTGGGAAAGAAAACTCAGCAGTCCAGGATCCTGATGTCAGTTTGTAGGGTTCCCTTGGGTGTATCAGGGCAGCACAAGTTTGAGGTGGGGACAACTTTGTTGTGGGGTCCATCCTTCGATATACGGACTTTTTGCAGTCAGGGCCAGTGGCCCCAGGGCACATCCTTTTTCCATTTTCCCTGGGAAAGAAAACTCAGCAGTCCAGGTTCCTGATGTCAGTTTGTAGGGCTCCCTTGGGTCTATCAGGGCAGCACAAGTTTGAGGTGGGGACAACTTCGGTGTGGGGTCCATCCTTCGATATAAGGATTCTTTGCAGTCAGGGCCAGGGTCCCAGGGCCAGGGGCCCCTGGGCACATCCTTTTTCCATTTTCCCTGGGAAAGAAAACTCAGCAGTCCAGGTTCCTGATGTCAGTTTGTAGGGCTCCCTTGGGTCTATCAGGGCAGCACAAGTTTGCGGTGGGGACAACTTCGGTGTGGGCTCCATCCTTCGATATAAGGATTTTTTGCAGTGAGGCCCCAGCCCAGGTCCAGGGGCCCCTGGGCACATCCTTTTTCCATTTTCCCTGGGAAAGAAAACTCAGCAGTCCAGGTTCCTGATGTCAGTTTGTAGGGCTCCCTTGGGTCTATCAGGGCAGCACAAGTTTGAGGTGGGGACAACTTCGGTGTGGGGTCCATCCTTCGATATAAGGATTTTTTGCAGTCAGGGCCAGGGGCCCCTGGGAATATCCTTTTTCCATTTTCCCTGGGAAAGAAAACTCAGCAGTCCAGGTTCCTGATGTCAGTTTGTAGGGCTCCCTTGGGTCTATCAAGGCAGCACAAGTTTGAGGTGGGGACAACTTCAGTGTGGGGTCCATCCTTCGATATAAGGATTTTTTTCAGTCAGGGTATGGGGCCCCTGGGCACATCCTTTTTCCATTTTCCCTGGGAAAGAAAATTCAGCAGTCCAGGTTCCTGATGTCAGTTTGTAGGGCTCCCTTGGGTGTATCAGGGCAGCACAAGTTTGAGGTGGGGACAAATTCGGTGTGGGGTCCATCCTTCGATATAAGGATTTTTTGCAGTCAGGGCCAGGGGCCCCTGGGCACATCCTTTTTCCATTTTCCCTGGGAAAGAAAACTCAGCAGTCCAGGTTCCTGATGTCAGTTTGTAGGGCTCCCTTGGGTCTATCAGGGCAGCCCAAGTTTGAGGTGGGGACAACTTCGGTGTGGGGTCCATCCTTCGATATAAGGATTTTTTTCAGTCAGGGTATGGGGCCCAGTGCCAGGGGCCCCTGGGCACAACCTTTTTCCATTTTCCCTGGGAAAGAAAACTCAGCAGTCCAGGTTCCTGATGTCAGTTTGTAGGGCTCCCTTGCGTCTATCAGGGCAGCACAAGTTTGAGGTGGGGACAATTTCGGTTTGGGGTCCATCCTTCGATATAAGGATTTTTTGCAGTCCGGGCCAGGGACCCCTGGGCACATCCTTTTTCCATTTTCCCTGGGAAAGAAAACTCAGCAGTCCAGGTTCCTGATGACAGTTTGTAGGGCTCCCTTGGGTCTATCAGGGCAGCACAAGTTTGAGGTGGGGACAACTTCGGTGTGGGGTCCATCCTTCGATATAAGGATTCTTTGCAGTCAGGGCCAGGTGCCCCTGGGCACATCCTTTTTCCATTTTCCCTGGGAAAGAAAACTCAGCAGTCCAGGTTCCTGATGTCAGTTTGTAGGGCTCCCTTGGGTGTATCAGGGCAGCACAAGTTTGAGGTGGGGACAACTTCGGTGTGGGGTCCATCCTTCGATACAAGGATTTTTTGCAGTCAGGGCCAGGGGCCCCTGGGCACATCCTTTTTCCATTTTCCCTGGGAAAGAAAACTCAGCAGTCCAGGTTCCTGATGTCAGTTTGTAGGGCTCCCTTGGGTCTATCAGGGCAGCACAAGTTTGAGGTGGGGACAACTTCGGTGTGGGGTCCATCATTCGATATAAGGATTTTTTGCAGTCAGGGCCAGGGGCCCCTGGGCACATCCTTTTTCCATTTTCCCTGGGAAAGAAAACTCAGCAGTCCAGGTTCCTGATGTCAGTTTGTAGGGCTCCCTTGGGTCTATCAGGGCAGCACAAGTTTGAGGTGGGCACAACTTTCGTGTGGGCTCCATCCTTCGATATAAGGATTTTTTGCAGTCAGGGCCAGGGGCCCCTGGGCACATCCTTTTTCCATTTTCCCTGGGAAAGAAAACTCAGCAGTCCAGGTTCCTGATGTCAGTTTGTAGGGCTCCCTTGGGTCTATCAGGGCAGCCCAAGTTTGAGGTGGGGACAACTTCGGTGTGGGGTCCATCCTTCGATATAAGGATTTTTTTCAGTCAGGGTATGGGGCCCAGTGCCAGGGGCCCCTGGGCACAACCTTTTTCCATTTTCCCTGGGAAAGAAAACTCAGCAGTCCAGGTTCCTGATGTCAGTTTGTAGGGCTCCCTTGCGTCTATCAGGGCAGCACAAGTTTGAGGTGGGGACAATTTCGGTTTGGGGTCCATCCTTCGATATAAGGATTTTTTGCAGTCCGGGCCAGGGACCCCTGGGCACATCCTTTTTCCATTTTCCCTGGGAAAGAAAACTCAGCAGTCCAGGTTCCTGATGACAGTTTGTAGGGCTCCCTTGGGTCTATCAGGGCAGCACAAGTTTGAGGTGGGGACAACTTCGGTGTGGGGTCCATCCTTCGATATAAGGATTCTTTGCAGTCAGGGCCAGGTGCCCCTGGGCACATCCTTTTTCCATTTTCCCTGGGAAAGAAAACTCAGCAGTCCAGGTTCCTGATGTCAGTTTGTAGGGCTCCCTTGGGTGTATCAGGGCAGCACAAGTTTGAGGTGGGGACAACTTCGGTGTGGGGTCCATCCTTCGATACAAGGATTTTTTGCAGTCAGGGCCAGGGGCCCCTGGGCACATCCTTTTTCCATTTTCCCTGGGAAAGAAAACTCAGCAGTCCAGGTTCCTGATGTCAGTTTGTAGGGCTCCCTTGGGTCTATCAGGGCAGCACAAGTTTGAGGTGGGGACAACTTCGGTGTGGGGTCCATCATTCGATATAAGGATTTTTTGCAGTCAGGGCCAGGGGCCCCTGGGCACATCCTTTTTCCATTTTCCCTGGGAAAGAAAATTCAGCAGTCCAGGTTCCTGATGTCAGTTTGTAGGGCTCCCTTGGGTGTATCAGGGCAGCACAAGTTTGAGGTGGGGACAACTTCGGTGTGGGCTCCATCCTTCGATATAAGGATTTTTTGCAGTCAGGGCCAGGGGCCCCAGGGCACATCCTTTTTCCATTTTCCCTGGGAAAGAAAACTCAGCAGTCCAGGTTCCTGATGTCAGTTTGTAGGGCTCCCTTGGGTCTATCAGGGCAGCACAAGTTTGAGGTGGAGACAACTTCGGTGTGGGCTCCATCCTTCGATATAAGGACTTTTTTCAGTCAGGGTATGGGGCCCAGTGCCAGGGGCCCCTGGGCACAACCTTTTTCCATTTTCCCTGGGAAAGAAAACTCAGCAGTCCAGGTTTGTGATGTCAGTTTGTAGGGCTCCCTTGGGTGTATCAGGGCAGCACAAGTTTGAGGTGGGGATAATTTCGGTTTGGGGTCCATCCTTCGATATAAAGATTTTTTGCAGCCAGGGCCAGGGACCCCTGGGCACATCCTTTTTCCATTTTCCCTAGGAATGAAAACTCAGCAGTCCAGGTTCCTGATGACAGTTTGTAGGGCTCCCTTGGGTCTATCAGGGCAGCACAAGTTTGAGGTGGGGACAACTTCGGTGTGGGGTCCATCCTTCGATATAAGGATTTTTTGCAGTCAGGGCCAGGTGCCCCTGGGCACATCCTTTTTCCATTTTCCCTGGGAAAGAAAACTCAGCAGTCCAGGTTCCTGATGTCAGTTTGTAGGGCTCCCTTCGGTCTATCAGGGCAGCACAAGTTTGAGGTGGGGACAACTTCGGTGTGGGGTCCATCCTTCGATACAAGGTTTTTTTTGCAGTCAGGGCCAGGGGCCCAGGGCCAGGGGCCCCTGGGCACGTCCTTTTTCCATTTTCCCTGGGAAAGAAAACTCAGCAGTCCAGGTTCCTGATGTCAGTTTGTAGGGCTCCCTTGGGTCTATCAGGGCAGCACATGTTTGAGGTGGGGACAACTTTGGTGTGGGCTCCATCCTTCGATATAAGGATTTTTTGCAGTCAGGGCCAGGGGCCCCTGGGCATATCCTTTTTCCATTTTCCCTGGGAAAGAAAACTCAGCAGTCCAGGTTCCTGATGTCAGTTTGTAGGGCTCCCTTGGGTCTATCAGGGCAGCACAAGTTTGAGGTGGGGACAACTTCGGTGTGGGGTCCATCCTTCGATATAAGGATTTTTTTCAGTCAGGGTATGGGGCCCAGTGCCAGGGGCCCCTGGGCACATCCTTTTTCCATTTTCCCTGGGAAAGAAAACTCAGCAGTCCAGGTTCCTGATGTCAGTTTGTAGGGCTCCCTTGGGTCTATCAGGGCAGCATAAGTTTGAGGTGGGGACAACTTCGGTGTGGGGTCCATCCTTCGATATAAGGATTTTTTTCAGTCAGGGTATGGGGCCCAGTGCCAGGGGCCCCTGGGCACAACCTTTTTCCATTTTCCCTGGGAAAGAAAACTCAGCAGTCCAGGTTTGTGATGTCAGTTTGTAGGGCTCCCTTGGGTCTATCAGGGCAGCACAAGTTTGAGGTGGGGACAACTTCGGTGTGGGGTCCATCCTTCGATATAAGGATTTTTTGCAGTTAGGGCCAGGGGCCCCTGGGCACATCCTTTTTCCATTTTCCCTGGGAAAGAAAACTCAGCAGTCCAGGTTCCTGATGTCAGTTTTTAGAGCTCCCTTGGGTCTATCAGGGCAGCACAAGTTTGAGGCGGGGACAACTTCGGTGTGGGCTCCATCCTTCGATATAAGGATTTTTTGCAGTCAGGGTCAGGGGCCCCTGGGCACAACCTTTTTCCATTTTCCCTGGGAAAGAAAACTCAGCAGTCCAGGTTCCTGATGTCAGTTTGTAGGGCTCCCTTGGGTCTATTAGGGCAGCACAAGTTTGAGGTGGGGACAACTTCAGTGTGGGGTCCATCCTTCAATATAAGGATTTTTTGCAGTCAGGGCCTGCGGCCCCTGGGCACAACCTTTTTCCATTTTCCCTGGGAAAGAAAACTCTGCAGTCCAGGTTCCTGATGTCAGTTTGTAGGGCTCCCTTGGGTCTATCAGGGCAGCACAAGTTTGAGGTGGGGAAAACTTTGGTGTGGGGTCCATCCTTCGATATAAGGATTTTTTGCAGTCAGGGCCAGGGGCCCCTGGGCACATCCTTTTTCCATTTTCCCTGGGAAAGAAAACTCAGCAGTCCAGGTTCCTGATGTCAGTTTGTAGGGTTCCCTTGGGTCTATCAGGGCAGTAGAAGTTTGAGGTGGAGACAACTTCGGTGTGGGGTCCATCCTTCGATATAAGGATTTTTTGCAGTCAGGCCCCAGCCCAGGGCCAGGGCCCCTGGGCAAATCCTTTGGCCATTTTCCCTGGGAAAGAAAACTCAGCAGTCCAGGTTCCTGATGTCAGTTTGTAGGGCTCCCTTGGGTCTATCAGGGCAGCACAAGTTTGAGGTGGGGACAACTTCGGTGTGGGGTCCATCCTTCGATATAAGGATTTTTTGCAGTGAGGCCCCAGCCCAGGTCCAGGGGCCCCTGGGCACATCCTTTTTCCATTTTCCCTGGGAAAGAAAACTCAGCAGTCCAGGTTCCTGATGTCAGTTTGTAGGGCTCCCTTGGGTCTATCAGGGCAGCACAAGTATAAGGTGAGGACAACTTTGGTGTGGGCTCCATCCTTCGATATAAGGATTTTTTGCAGTCAGGGCCAGGGTCCCCTGGGCACATCCTTTTTCCATTTTCCCTGGGAAAGAAAACTCAGCAGTCCAGGTTCCTGATGTCAGTTTGTAGGGCTCCCTTGGGTCTATCAGGGCAGCACAAGTTTGAGGTGGAGACAACTTCGGTGTGGGCTCCATCCTTCGATATAAGGATTTTTTGCAGTGAGGCCCCAGCCCAGGTCCAGGGGCCCCTGGGCACATCCTTTTTCCATTTTCCCTGGGAAAGAAAACTCAGCAGTCCAGGTTCCTGATGTCAGTTTGTAGAGCTCCCTTGGGTCTATCAGGGCAGCACAAGTTTGAGGTGGGGACAACTTCGGTGTGGGGTCCATCCTTCGATACAAGGATTTTTTGCAGTCAGGGCCAGGGGCCCCTGGGAATATCCTTTTTCCATTTTCCCTGGGAAAGAAAACTCAGCAGTCCAGGTTCCTGATGTCAGTTTGTAGGGCTCCCTTGGGTCTATCAGGGCAGCACAAGTTTGAGGTGGGGACAAATTCGGTGTGGGCTCCATCCTTCGATATAAGGATTTTTTGCAGTCAGGGCCAGGGGCCCCTGGGCACATCCTTTTTCCATTTTCCCTGGGAAAGAAAACTCAGCAGTCCAGGTTCCTGATGTCAGTTTGTAGGGCTCCCTTGGGTCTATCAGGGCAGCACAAGTTTGAGGTGGGGACAACTTTGGTGTGGGCTCCATCCTTCGATATAAGGATTTTTTGCAGTTAGGGCCAGGGGACCCTGGGCACATCCTTTTTCCATTTTCCCTGGGAAAGAAAACTCAGCAGTCCAGGTTCCTGATGACAGTTTGTAGGGCTCCCTTGGGTCTATCAGGGCAGCACAACTTTGAGGTGGGGACAACTTTGATGTGGGGTCCATCCTTCGATATAAGGACTTTTTGCAGTCAGGGCCAGTGGCCCCAGGGCACATCCTTTTTCCATTTTCCCTGGGAAAGAAAACTCAGCAGTCCAGGTTCCTGATGTCAGTTTGTAGGGCTCCCTTGGGTCTATCAGGGCAGCACAAGTTTGAGGTGGGGACAACTTCGGTGTGAGGTCCATCCTTCGATATAAGGATTTTTTGCAGTGAGGCCCCAGCCCAAGTCCAGGGGCCCCTGGGCACATCCTTTTTCCATTTTCCCTGGGAAAGAAAACTCAGCAGTCCAGGTTCCTGATGTCAGTTTGTAGGGCTCCCTTGGGTCTATCAGGGCAGCACAAGTTTGAGGTGGGGACAACTTCGGTGTGGGGTCCATCCTTCGATATAAGGATTTTTTGCAGTCAGGGCCAGGGTCCCCTTGGCACATCCTTTTTCCATTTTCCCTGGGAAAGAAAACTCAGCAGTCCAGGTTCCTGATGTCAGTTTGTAGGGCTCCCTTGGGTCTATCAGGGCAGCACAAGTTTGCGGTGGGGACAACTTCGGTGTGGGGTCCATCCTTCGATATAAGGATTTTTTGCAGTGAGGCCCCTGCCCAGGGCCAGGGGCCCCTGGGCACATCCTTTTTCCATTTTCCCTGGGAAAGAAAACTCAGCAGTCCAGGTTCCTGATGTCAGTTTGTAGGGCTCCCTTGGGTCTATCAGGGCAGCACAAGTTTGAGGTGGGGACAATTTTGGTTTGGGGTCCATCCTTCGATATAAGGATTTTTTGCAGTCAGGGCCTGGGACCCGTGGGCACATCCTTTTTCCATTTTCCCTGGGAAAGAAAACTCAGCAGTCCAGGTTCCTGATGTCAGTTTGTAGGGCTCCCTTGGGTCTATCAGGGCAGCACAAGTTTGAGGTGGGGACAACTTCGGTGTGGGGTCCATCCTTCGATATAAGGATTTTTTTGCAGTCAGGGCCAGGGGCCCAGGGCCAGGGGCCCCTGGGCACATCCTTTTTCCATTTTCCCAGGGAAAGAAAACTCAGCAGTCCAGGTTCCTGATGTCAGTTTGTAGGGCTCCCTTGGGTCTATCAGGGCAGCACAAGTTTGAGGTGGGGACAACTTCGGTGTGGGGTCCATCCTTCGATATAAGGATTTTTTTGCAGTCAGGGCCAGGGGCCCCTGGGCATATCCTTTTTCCATTTTCCCTGGGAAAGGAAACTCAGCAGTCCAGGTTCCTGATGTCAGTTTGTAGGACTCCCTTGGGTCTATCAGGGCAGCACAAGTTTGAGGTGGGGACAACTTCGGTGTGGGGTCCATCCTTCGATATAAGGATTTTTTGCAGTCAGGGTATGGGGCCCAGTGCCAGGGGCCCCTGGGCACATCCTTTTTCCATTTTCCCTGGGAAAGAAAACTCAGCAGTCCAGGTTTGTGATGTCAGTTTGTAGGGCTCCCTTGGGTCTATCAGGGCAGCACAAGTTTGAGGTGGGGACAACTTCGGTGTGGGGTCCATCCTTCGATATAAGGATTTTTTGCAGTTAGGGCCAGGGGCCCCTGGGCACATCCTTTTTCCATTTTCCCTGGGAAAGAAAACTCAGCAGTCCAGGTTCCTGATGTCAGTTTTTAGAGCTCCCTTGGGTCTATCAGGGCAGCACAAGTTTGAGGCGGGGACAACTTCGGTGTGGGCTCCATCCTTCGATATAAGGATTTTTTGCAGTCAGGGTCAGGGGCCCCTGGGCACAACCTTTTTCCATTTTCCCTGGGAAAGAAAACTCAGCAGTCCAGGTTCCTGATGTCAGTTTGTAGGGCTCCCTTGGGTCTATTAGGGCAGCACAAGTTTGAGGTGGGGACAACTTCAGTGTGGGGTCCATCCTTCAATATAAGGATTTTTTGCAGTCAGGGCCTGCGGCCCCTGGGCACAACCTTTTTCCATTTTCCCTGGGAAAGAAAACTCTGCAGTCCAGGTTCCTGATGTCAGTTTGTAGGGCTCCCTTGGGTCTATCAGGGCAGCACAAGTTTGAGGTGGGGAAAACTTTGGTGTGGGGTCCATCCTTCGATATAAGGATTTTTTGCAGTCAGGGCCAGGGGCCCCTGGGCACATCCTTTTTCCATTTTCCCTGGGAAAGAAAACTCAGCAGTCCAGGTTCCTGATGTCAGTTTGTAGGGTTCCCTTGGGTCTATCAGGGCAGTAGAAGTTTGAGGTGGAGACAACTTCGGTGTGGGGTCCATCCTTCGATATAAGGATTTTTTGCAGTCAGGCCCCAGCCCAGGGCCAGGGCCCCTGGGCAAATCCTTTGGCCATTTTCCCTGGGAAAGAAAACTCAGCAGTCCAGGTTCCTGATGTCAGTTTGTAGGGCTCCCTTGGGTCTATCAGGGCAGCACAAGTTTGAGGTGGGGACAACTTCGGTGTGGGGTCCATCCTTCGATATAAGGATTTTTTGCAGTGAGGCCCCAGCCCAGGTCCAGGGGCCCCTGGGCACATCCTTTTTCCATTTTCCCTGGGAAAGAAAACTCAGCAGTCCAGGTTTGTGATGTCAGTTTGTAGGGCTCCCTTGGGTCTATCAGGGCAGCACAAGTATAAGGTGAGGACAACTTTGGTGTGGGCTCCATCCTTCGATATAAGGATTTTTTGCAGTCAGGGCCAGGGTCCCCTGGGCACATCCTTTTTCCATTTTCCCTGGGAAAGAAAACTCAGCAGTCCAGGTTCCTGATGTCAGTTTGTAGGGCTCCCTTGGGTCTATCAGGGCAGCACAAGTTTGAGGTGGAGACAACTTCGGTGTGGGCTCCATCCTTCGATATAAGGATTTTTTGCAGTGAGGCCCCAGCCCAGGTCCAGGGGCCCCTGGGCACATCCTTTTTCCATTTTCCCTGGGAAAGAAAACTCAGCAGTCCAGGTTCCTGATGTCAGTTTGTAGAGCTCCCTTGGGTCTATCAGGGCAGCACAAGTTTGAGGTGGGGACAACTTCGGTGTGGGGTCCATCCTTCGATACAAGGATTTTTTGCAGTCAGGGCCAGGGGCCCCTGGGAATATCCTTTTTCCATTTTCCCTGGGAAAGAAAACTCAGCAGTCCAGGTTCCTGATGTCAGTTTGTAGGGCTCCCTTGGGTCTATCAGGGCAGCACAAGTTTGAGGTGGGGACAAATTCGGTGTGGGCTCCATCCTTCGATATAAGGATTTTTTGCAGTCAGGGCCAGGGGCCCCTGGGCACATCCTTTTTCCATTTTCCCTGGGAAAGAAAACTCAGCAGTCCAGGTTCCTGATGTCAGTTTGTAGGGCTCCCTTGGGTCTATCAGGGCAGCACAAGTTTGAGGTGGGGACAACTTTGGTGTGGGCTCCATCCTTCGATATAAGGATTTTTTGCAGTTAGGGCCAGGGGACCCTGGGCACATCCTTTTTCCATTTTCCCTGGGAAAGAAAACTCAGCAGTCCAGGTTCCTGATGACAGTTTGTAGGGCTCCCTTGGGTCTATCAGGGCAGCACAACTTTGAGGTGGGGACAACTTTGATGTGGGGTCCATCCTTCGATATAAGGACTTTTTGCAGTCAGGGCCAGTGGCCCCAGGGCACATCCTTTTTCCATTTTCCCTGGGAAAGAAAACTCAGCAGTCCAGGTTCCTGATGTCAGTTTGTAGGGCTCCCTTGGGTCTATCAGGGCAGCACAAGTTTGAGGTGGGGACAACTTCGGTGTGAGGTCCATCCTTCGATATAAGGATTTTTTGCAGTGAGGCCCCAGCCCAAGTCCAGGGGCCCCTGGGCACATCCTTTTTCCATTTTCCCTGGGAAAGAAAACTCAGCAGTCCAGGTTCCTGATGTCAGTTTGTAGGGCTCCCTTGGGTCTATCAGGGCAGCACAAGTTTGAGGTGGGGACAACTTCGGTGTGGGGTCCATCCTTCGATATAAGGATTTTTTGCAGTCAGGGCCAGGGTCCCCTTGGCACATCCTTTTTCCATTTTCCCTGGGAAAGAAAACTCAGCAGTCCAGGTTCCTGATGTCAGTTTGTAGGGCTCCCTTGGGTCTATCAGGGCAGCACAAGTTTGCGGTGGGGACAACTTCGGTGTGGGGTCCATCCTTCGATATAAGGATTTTTTGCAGTGAGGCCCCTGCCCAGGGCCAGGGGCCCCTGGGCACATCCTTTTTCCATTTTCCCTGGGAAAGAAAACTCAGCAGTCCAGGTTCCTGATGTCAGTTTGTAGGGCTCCCTTGGGTCTATCAGGGCAGCACAAGTTTGAGGTGGGGACAATTTTGGTTTGGGGTCCATCCTTCGATATAAGGATTTTTTGCAGTCAGGGCCTGGGACCCGTGGGCACATCCTTTTTCCATTTTCCCTGGGAAAGAAAACTCAGCAGTCCAGGTTCCTGATGTCAGTTTGTAGGGCTCCCTTGGGTCTATCAGGGCAGCACAAGTTTGAGGTGGGGACAACTTCGGTGTGGGGTCCATCCTTCGATATAAGGATTTTTTTGCAGTCAGGGCCAGGGGCCCAGGGCCAGGGGCCCCTGGGCACATCCTTTTTCCATTTTCCCAGGGAAAGAAAACTCAGCAGTCCAGGTTCCTGATGTCAGTTTGTAGGGCTCCCTTGGGTCTATCAGGGCAGCACAAGTTTGAGGTGGGGACAACTTCGGTGTGGGGTCCATCCTTCGATATAAGGATTTTTTTGCAGTCAGGGCCAGGGGCCCCTGGGCATATCCTTTTTCCATTTTCCCTGGGAAAGGAAACTCAGCAGTCCAGGTTCCTGATGTCAGTTTGTAGGACTCCCTTGGGTCTATCAGGGCAGCACAAGTTTGAGGTGGGGACAACTTCGGTGTGGGGTCCATCCTTCGATATAAGGATTTTTTTCAGTCAGGGTATGGGGCCCAGTGCCAGGGGCCCCTGGGCACATCCTTTTTCCATTTTCCCTGGGAAAGAAAACTCAGCAGTCCAGGTTCCTGATGTCAGTTTGTAGGGCTCCCTTGGGTCTATCAGGGCAGCACAAGTTTGAGGTGGGGACAACTTCGGTGTGGGGTCCATCCTTCGATATAAGGATTTTTTTCAGTCAGGGTATGGGGCCCAGTGCCAGGGGCCCCTGGGCACATCCTTTTTCCATTTTCCCTGGGAAAGAAAACTCAGCAGTCCAGGTTCCTGATGTCAGTTTGTAGGGCTCCCTTGGGTCTATCAGGGCAGCATAAGTTTGAGGTGGGGACAACTTCGGTGTGGGGTCCATCCTTCGATATAAGGAATTTTTTCAGTCAGGGTATGGGGCCCAGTGCCAGGGGCCCCTGGGCACAACCTTTTTCCATTTTCCCTGGGAAAGAAAACTCAGCAGTCCAGGTTTGTGATGTCAGTTTGTAGGGCTCCCTTGGGTCTATCAGGGCAGCACAAGTTTGAGGTGGGGACAACTTCGGTGTGGGGTCCATCCTTCGATATAAGGATTTTTTGCAGTTAGGGCCAGGGGCCCCTGGGCACATCCTTTTTCCATTTTCCCTGGGAAAGAAAACTCAGCAGTCCAGGTTCCTGATGTCAGTTTTTAGAGCTCCCTTGGGTCTATCAGGGCAGCACAAGTTTGAGGCGGGGACAACTTCGGTGTGGGCTCCATCCTTCGATATAAGGATTTTTTGCAGTCAGGGTCAGGGGCCCCTGGGCACAACCTTTTTCCATTTTCCCTGGGAAAGAAAACTCAGCAGTCCAGGTTCCTGATGTCAGTTTGTAGGGCTCCCTTGGGTCTATTAGGGCAGCACAAGTTTGAGGTGGGGACAACTTCAGTGTGGGGTCCATCCTTCAATATAAGGATTTTTTGCAGTCAGGGCCTGCGGCCCCTGGGCACAACCTTTTTCCATTTTCCCTGGGAAAGAAAACTCTGCAGTCCAGGTTCCTGATGTCAGTTTGTAGGGCTCCCTTGGGTCTATCAGGGCAGCACAAGTTTGAGGTGGGGAAAACTTTGGTGTGGGGTCCATCCTTCGATATAAGGATTTTTTGCAGTCAGGGCCAGGGGCCCCTGGGCACATCCTTTTTCCATTTTCCCTGGGAAAGAAAACTCAGCAGTCCAGGTTCCTGATGTCAGTTTGTAGGGTTCCCTTGGGTCTATCAGGGCAGTAGAAGTTTGAGGTGGAGACAACTTCGGTGTGGGGTCCATCCTTCGATATAAGGATTTTTTGCAGTCAGGCCCCAGCCCAGGGCCAGGGCCCCTGGGCAAATCCTTTGGCCATTTTCCCTGGGAAAGAAAACTCAGCAGTCCAGGTTCCTGATGTCAGTTTGTAGGGCTCCCTTGGGTCTATCAGGGCAGCACAAGTTTGAGGTGGGGACAACTTCGGTGTGGGGTCCATCCTTCGATATAAGGATTTTTTGCAGTGAGGCCCCAGCCCAGGTCCAGGGGCCCCTGGGCACATCCTTTTTCCATTTTCCCTGGGAAAGAAAACTCAGCAGTCCAGGTTCCTGATGTCAGTTTGTAGGGCTCCCTTGGGTCTATCAGGGCAGCACAAGTATAAGGTGAGGACAACTTTGGTGTGGGCTCCATCCTTCGATATAAGGATTTTTTGCAGTCAGGGCCAGGGTCCCCTGGGCACATCCTTTTTCCATTTTCCCTGGGAAAGAAAACTCAGCAGTCCAGGTTCCTGATGTCAGTTTGTAGGGCTCCCTTGGGTCTATCAGGGCAGCACAAGTTTGAGGTGGAGACAACTTCGGTGTGGGCTCCATCCTTCGATATAAGGATTTTTTGCAGTGAGGCCCCAGCCCAGGTCCAGGGGCCCCTGGGCACATCCTTTTTCCATTTTCCCTGGGAAAGAAAACTCAGCAGTCCAGGTTCCTGATGTCAGTTTGTAGAGCTCCCTTGGGTCTATCAGGGCAGCACAAGTTTGAGGTGGGGACAACTTCGGTGTGGGGTCCATCCTTCGATACAAGGATTTTTTGCAGTCAGGGCCAGGGGCCCCTGGGAATATCCTTTTTCCATTTTCCCTGGGAAAGAAAACTCAGCAGTCCAGGTTCCTGATGTCAGTTTGTAGGGCTCCCTTGGGTCTATCAGGGCAGCACAAGTTTGAGGTGGGGACAAATTCGGTGTGGGCTCCATCCTTCGATATAAGGATTTTTTGCAGTCAGGGCCAGGGGCCCCTGGGCACATCCTTTTTCCATTTTCCCTGGGAAAGAAAACTCAGCAGTCCAGGTTCCTGATGTCAGTTTGTAGGGCTCCCTTGGGTCTATCAGGGCAGCACAAGTTTGAGGTGGGGACAACTTTGGTGTGGGCTCCATCCTTCGATATAAGGATTTTTTGCAGTTAGGGCCAGGGGACCCTGGGCACATCCTTTTTCCATTTTCCCTGGGAAAGAAAACTCAGCAGTCCAGGTTCCTGATGACAGTTTGTAGGGCTCCCTTGGGTCTATCAGGGCAGCACAAGTTTGCGGTGGGGACAACTTCGATGTGGGGTCCATCCTTCGATATAAGGACTTTTTGCAGTCAGGGCCAGTGGCCCCAGGGCACATCCTTTTTCCATTTTCCCTGGGAAAGAAAACTCAGCAGTCCAGGTTCCTGATGTCAGTTTGTAGGGCTCCCTTGGGTCTATCAGGGCAGCACAAGTTTGAGGTGGGGACAATTTTGGTTTGGGGTCCATCCTTCGATATAAGGATTTTTTGCAGTCAGGGCCTGGGACCCGTGGGCACATCCTTTTTCCATTTTCCCTGGGAAAGAAAACTCAGCAGTCCAGGTTCCTGATGTCAGTTTGTAGGGCTCCCTTGGGTCTATCAGGGCAGCACAAGTTTGAGGTGGGGACAACTTCGGTGTGGGGTCCATCCTTCGATATAAGGATTTTTTTGCAGTCAGGGCCAGGGGCCCAGGGCCAGGGGCCCCTGGGCACATCCTTTTTCCATTTTCCCAGGGAAAGAAAACTCAGCAGTCCAGGTTCCTGATGTCAGTTTGTAGGGCTCCCTTGGGTCTATCAGGGCAGCACAAGTTTGAGGTGGGGACAACTTCGGTGTGGGGTCCATCCTTCGATATAAGGATTTTTTTGCAGTCAGGGCCAGGGGCCCCTGGGCATATCCTTTTTCCATTTTCCCTGGGAAAGGAAACTCAGCAGTCCAGGTTCCTGATGTCAGTTTGTAGGACTCCCTTGGGTCTATCAGGGCAGCACAAGTTTGAGGTGGGGACAACTTCGGTGTGGGGTCCATCCTTCGATATAAGGATTTTTTTCAGTCAGGGTATGGGGCCCAGTGCCAGGGGCCCCTGGGCACATCCTTTTTCCATTTTCCCTGGGAAAGAAAACTCAGCAGTCCAGGTTCCTGATGTCAGTTTGTAGGACTCCCTTGGGTCTATCAGGGCAGCACAAGTTTGAGGTGGGGACAACTTCGGTGTGGGGTCCATCCTTCGATATAAGGATTTTTTTCAGTCAGGGTATGGGGCCCAGTGCCAGGGGCCCCTGGGCACATCCTTTTTCCATTTTCCCTGGGAAAGAAAACTCAGCAGTCCAGGTTCCTGATGTCAGTTTGTAGGGCTCCCTTGGGTCTATCAGGGCAGCATAAGTTTGAGGTGGGGACAACTTCGGTGTGGGGTCCATCCTTCGATATAAGGAATTTTTTCAGTCAGGGTATGGGGCCCAGTGCCAGGGGCCCCTGGGCACAACCTTTTTCCATTTTCCCTGGGAAAGAAAACTCAGCAGTCCAGGTTTGTGATGTCAGTTTGTAGGGCTCCCTTGGGTCTATCAGGGCAGCACAAGTTTGAGGTGGGGACAACTTCGGTGTGGGGTCCATCCTTCGATATAAGGATTTTTTGCAGTTAGGGCCAGGGGCCCCTGGGCACATCCTTTTTCCATTTTCCCTGGGAAAGAAAACTCAGCAGTCCAGGTTCCTGATGTCAGTTTTTAGAGCTCCCTTGGGTCTATCAGGGCAGCACAAGTTTGAGGCGGGGACAACTTCGGTGTGGGCTCCATCCTTCGATATAAGGATTTTTTGCAGTCAGGGTCAGGGGCCCCTGGGCACAACCTTTTTCCATTTTCCCTGGGAAAGAAAACTCAGCAGTCCAGGTTCCTGATGTCAGTTTGTAGGGCTCCCTTGGGTCTATCAGGGCAGCACAAGTTTGAGGTGGGGACAACTTCAGTGTGGGGTCCATCCTTCAATATAAGGATTTTTTGCAGTCAGGGCCTGCGGCCCCTGGGCACAACCTTTTTCCATTTTCCCTGGGAAAGAAAACTCTGCAGTCCAGGTTCCTGATGTCAGTTTGTAGGGCTCCCTTGGGTCTATCAGGGCAGCACAAGTTTGAGGTGGGGAAAACTTTGGTGTGGGGTCCATCCTTCGATATAAGGATTTTTTGCAGTCAGGGCCAGGGGCCCCTGGGCACATCCTTTTTCCATTTTCCCTGGGAAAGAAAACTCAGCAGTCCAGGTTCCTGATGTCAGTTTGTAGGGTTCCCTTGGGTCTATCAGGGCAGTAGAAGTTTGAGGTGGAGACAACTTCGGTGTGGGGTCCATCCTTCGATATAAGGATTTTTTGCAGTCAGGCCCCAGCCCAGGGCCAGGGCCCCTGGGCAAATCCTTTGGCCATTTTCCCTGGGAAAGAAAACTCAGCAGTCCAGGTTCCTGATGTCAGTTTGTAGGGCTCCCTTGGGTCTATCAGGGCAGCACAAGTTTGAGGTGGGGACAACTTCGGTGTGGGGTCCATCCTTCGATATAAGGATTTTTTGCAGTGAGGCCCCAGCCCAGGTCCAGGGGCCCCTGGGCACATCCTTTTTCCATTTTCCCTGGGAAAGAAAACTCAGCAGTCCAGGTTCCTGATGTCAGTTTGTAGGGCTCCCTTGGGTCTATCAGGGCAGCACAAGTATAAGGTGAGGACAACTTTGGTGTGGGCTCCATCCTTCGATATAAGGATTTTTTGCAGTCAGGGCCAGGGTCCCCTGGGCACATCCTTTTTCCATTTTCCCTGGGAAAGAAAACTCAGCAGTCCAGGTTCCTGATGTCAGTTTGTAGGGCTCCCTTGGGTCTATCAGGGCAGCACAAGTTTGAGGTGGAGACAACTTCGGTGTGGGCTCCATCCTTCGATATAAGGATTTTTTGCAGTGAGGCCCCAGCCCAGGTCCAGGGGCCCCTGGGCACATCCTTTTTCCATTTTCCCTGGGAAAGAAAACTCAGCAGTCCAGGTTCCTGATGTCAGTTTGTAGGGCTCCCTTGGGTCTATCAGGGCAGCACAAGTTTGAGGTGGGGACAACTTCGGTGTGAGGTCCATCCTTCGATATAAGGATTTTTTGCAGTGAGGCCCCAGCCCAAGTCCAGGGGCCCCTGGGCACATCCTTTTTCCATTTTCCCTGGGAAAGAAAACTCAGCAGTCCAGGTTCCTGATGTCAGTTTGTAGGGCTCCCTTGGGTCTATCAGGGCAGCACAAGTTTGAGGTGGGGACAACTTCGGTGTGGGGTCCATCCTTCGATATAAGGATTTTTTGCAGTCAGGGCCAGGGTCCCCTTGGCACATCCTTTTTCCATTTTCCCTGGGAAAGAAAACTCAGCAGTCCAGGTTCCTGATGTCAGTTTGTAGGGCTCCCTTGGGTCTATCAGGGCAGCACAAGTTTGCGGTGGGGACAACTTCGGTGTGGGGTCCATCCTTCGATATAAGGATTTTTTGCAGTTAGGGCCAGGGGCCCCTGGGCACATCCTTTTTCCATTTTCCCTGGGAAAGAAAACTCAGCAGTCCAGGTTCCTGATGTCAGTTTTTAGAGCTCCCTTGGGTCTATCAAGGCAGCACAAGTTTGAGGCGGGGACAACTTCGGTGTGGGCTCCATCCTTCGATATAAGGATTTTTTGCAGTCAGGGCCAGGGACCCCTGGGCACAACCTTTTTCCATTTTCCCTGGGAAAGAAAACTCAGCAGTCCAGGATCCTGATGTCAGTTTGTAGGGTTCCCTTGGGTGTATCAGGGCAGCACAAGTTTGAGGTGGGGACAACTTTGTTGTGGGGTCCATCCTTCGATATAAGGACTTTTTGCAGTCAGGGCCAGTGGCCCCAGGGCACATCCTTTTTCCATTTTCCCTGGGAAAGAAAACTCAGCAGTCCAGGTTCCTGATGTCAGTTTGTAGGGCTCCCTTGGGTCTATCAGGGCAGCACAAGTTTGAGGTGGGGACAACTTCGGTGTGGGGTCCATCCTTCGATATAAGGATTTTTTGCAGTGAGGCCCCAGCCCAGGTCCAGGGGCCCCTGGGCACATCATTTTTCCATTTTCCCTGGGAAAGAAAACTCAGCAGTCCAGGTTCCTGATGTCAGTTTGTAGGGCTCCCTTGGGTCTATCAGGGCAGCACAAGTATAAGGTGAGGACAACTTTGGTGTGGGCTCCATCCTTCGATATAAGGATTTTTTGCAGTCAGGGCCAGGGTCCCCTGGGCACATCCTTTTTCCATTTTCCCTGGGAAAGAAAACTCAGCAGTCCAGGTTCCTGATGTCAGTTTAGGGCTCCCTTGGGTCTATCAGGGCAGCACAAGTTTGCGGTGGGGACAACTTCGGTGTGGGCTCCATCCTTCGATATAAGGATTTTTTGCAGTTAGGGCCAGGGGCCCCTGGGCACATCCTTTTTCCATTTTCCCTGGGAAAGAAAACTCAGCAGTCCAGGTTCCAGATGTCAGTTTTTAGGGCTCCCTTGGGTCTATCAGGGCAGCACAAGTTTGAGGCGGGGACAACTTCGGTGTGGGCTCCATCCTTCGATACAAGGATGTTTTGCAGTCAGGGCCAGGGGCCCCTGGGCACAACCTTTTTCCATTTTCCCTGGGAAAGAAAACTCAGCAGTCCAGGTTCCTGATGTCAGTTTGTAGGGCTCCCTTGGGTCTATCAGGGCAGCACAAGTTTGAGGTGGGGACAATTTCGGTTTGGGGTCCATCCTTCGATATAAGGATTTTTTGCAGTCCGGGCCAGGGACCCCTGGGCACATCCTTTTTCCATTTTCCCTAGGAATGAAAACTCAGCAGTCCAGGTTCCTGATGACAGTTTGTAGGGCTCCCTTGGGTCTATCAGGGCAGCACAAGTTTGAGGTGGGGACAACTTCGGTGTGGGGTCCATCCTTCGATATAAGGATTTTTTGCAGTCAGGGCCAGGTGCCCCTGGGCACATCCTTTTTCCATTTTCCCTGGGAAAGAAAACTCAGCAGTCCAGGTTCCTGATGTCAGTTTGTAGGGCTCCCTTGGGTCTATCAGGGCAGCACAAGTTTGAGGTGGGGACAACTTCGGTGTGGGGTCCATCCTTCGATATAAGGATTTTTTGCAGTCAGGGCCCGGGGCCCCTGGGCACATCCTTTTTCCATTTTCCCTGGGAAAGAAAACGCAGCAGTCCAGGTTCCTGATGTCAGTTTGTAGGGCTCCCTTGGGTCTATCAAGGCAGCACAAGTTTGAGGTGGGGACAACTTCGGTGTGGGGTCCATCCTTCGATATAAGGACTTTTTTCAGTCAGGGTATGGGGCCCAGTGCCAGGGGCCCCTGGGCACAACCTTTTTCCATTTTCCCTGGGAAAGAAAACTCAGCAGTCCAGGTTTGTGATGTCAGTTTGTAGGGCTCCCTTGGGTGTATCAGGGCAGCACAAGTTTGAGGTGGGGACAACTTTGGTGTGGGCTCCATCCTTCGATATAAGGATTTTTTGCAGTCAGGGCCAGGGGACCCTGGGCACATCCTTTTTCCATTTTCCCTGGGAAAGTAAACTCAGCAGTCCAGGTTCCAGATGTCAGTTTTTAGGGCTCCCTTGGGTCTATCAGGGCAGCACAAGTTTGAGGCGGGGACAACTTCGGTGTGGGCTCCATCCTTCGATATAAGGATTTTTTGCAGTCAGGGCCAGGGGCCCCTGGGCACATCCTTTTTCCATTTTCCCTGGGAAAGAAAACTCAGCAGTCCAGGTTCCTGATGTCAGTTTGTAGGGCTCCCTTGGGTCTATCAGGGCAGCACAAGTTTGAGGTGGGGACAATTTCGGTTTGGGGTCCATCCTTCAATATAAAGATTTTTTGCAGCCAGGGCCAGGGACCCCTGGGCACATCCTTTTTCCATTTTCCCTAGGAATGAAAACTCAGCAGTCCAGGTTCCTGATGACAGTTTGTAGGGCTCCCTTGGGTCTATCAGGGCAGCACAAGTTTGAGGTGGGGACAACTTCGGTGTGGGGTCCATCCTTCGATATAAGGATTTTTTGCAGTCAGGGCCAGGTGCCCCTGGGCACATCCTTTTTCCATTTTCCCTGGGAAAGAAAACTCAGCAGTCCAGGTTCCTGATGTCAGTTTGTAGGGCTCCCTTGGGTCTATCAGGGCAGCACAAGTTTGAGGTGGGGACAACTTCGGTGTGGGGTCCATCCTTCGATATAAGGTTTTTTTTGCAGTCAGGGCCAGGGGCCCAGGGCCAGGGGCCCCTGGGCACATCCTTTTTCCATTTTCCCTGGGAAAGAAAACTCAGCAGTCCAGGTTCCTGATGTCAGTTTGTAGGGCTCCCTTGGGTCTATCAGGGCAGCACAAGTTTGAGGTGGGGACAACTTCGGTGTGGGGTCCATCCTTCGATATAAGGATTTTTTGCAGTCAGGGCCAGGGGCACCTGGGCACATCCTTTTTCCATTTTCCCTGGGAAAGAAAACTCAGCAGTCCAGGTTCCTGATGTCAGTTTGTAGGGCTCCCTTGGGTCTATCAGGGCAGCACAAGTTTGAGGTGGGGACAACTTTGGTGTGGGCTCCATCCTTCGATATAAGGATTTTTTGCAGTCAGGGCCAGGGGCCCCTGGGCATATCCTTTTTCCATTTTCCCTGGGAAAGAAAACTCAGCAGTCCAGGTTCCTGATGTCAGTTTGTAGGGCTCCCTTGGGTCTATCAGGGCAGCACAAGTTTGAGGTGGGGACAACTTCGGTGTGGGGTCCATCCTTCAATATAAGGATTTTTTGCAGTCAGGGCCTGCGGCCCCTGGGCACAACCTTTTTCCATTTTCCCTGGGAAAGAAAACTCTGCAGTCCAGGTTCCTGATGTCAGTTTGTAGGGCTCCCTTGGGTCTATCAGGGCAGCACAAGTTTGAGGTGGGGACAACTTTGGTGTGGGCTCCATCCTTCGATATAAGGATTTTTTGCAGTCAGGGCCAGGGTCCCCTGGGCACATCCTTTTTCCATTTTCCCTGGGAAAGAAAACTCAGCAGTCCAGGTTCCTGATGTCAGTTTGTAGGGCTCCCTTGGGTCTATCAGGGCAGCACAAGTTTGAGGTGGGGACAACTTCGGTGTGGGCTCCATTCTTCGATATAAGGATTTTTTGCAGTCAGGGCCAGGGGCCCCTGGGCACAACCTTTTTCCATTTTCCCTGGGAAAGAAAACTCAGCAGTCCAGGTTCCTGATGACAGTTTGGAGGGCTCCCTTGGGTCTATCAGGGCAGCACAAGTTTGAGGTGGGGACAATTTCGGTTTGGGGTCCATCCTTCGATATAAGGATTTTTTGCAGTCAGGGCCTGGGACCCCTGGGCACATCCTTTTTCCATTTTCCCTAGGAATGAAAACTCAGCAGTCCAGGTTCCTGATGACAGTTTGTAGGGCTCCCTTGGGTCTATCAGGGCAGCACAAGTTTGAGGTGGGGACAACTTCGGTGTGGGGTCCATCCTTCGATATAAGGATTTTTTGCAGTCAGGGCCAGGGACCCCTGGGCACATCCTTTTTCCATTTTCCCTGGGAAAGAAAACTCAGCAGTCCAGGTTCCTGATGTCAGTTTGTAGGGCTCCCTTGGGTCTATCAGGGCAGCACAAGTTTGAGGTGGGGACAACTTCGGTGTGGGGTCCATCCTTCGATATAAGGATTTTTTGCAGTCAGGGTATGGGGCCCAGTGCCAGGGGCCCCTGGGCACAACCTTTTTCCATTTTCCCTGGGAAAGAAAACTCAGCAGTCCAGGTTTGTGATGTCAGTTTGTAGGGCTCCCTTGGGTCTATCAGGGCAGCACAAGTTTGAGGTGGGGACAACTTCGGTGTGGTGTCCATCCTTCGATATAAGGATTTTTTGCAGTTAGGGCCAGGGGCCCCTGGGCACATCCTTTTTCCATTTTCCCTGGGAAAGAAAACTCAGCAGTCCAGGTTCCTGATGTCAGTTTTTAGAGCTCCCTTGGGTCTATCTGGGCAGCACAAGTTTGAGGCGGGGACAACTTCGGTGTGGGGTCCATCCTTCGATATAAGGATTCTTTGCAGTCAGGGCCAGGGGCCCCTGGGCACCTCCTTTTTCCATTTTCCCTGGGAAAGAAAACTCAGCAGTCCAGGATCCTGATGTCAGTTTGTAGGGTTCGCTTGGGTGTATCAGGGCAGCACAAGTTTGAGGTGGGGACAACTTTGATGTGGGGTCCATCCTTCGATATAAGGACTTTTTGCAGTCAGGGCCAGTGGCCCCAGGGCACATCCTTTTTCCATTTTCCCTGGGAAAGAAAACTCAGCAGTCCAGGTTCCTGATGTCAGTTTGTAGGGCTCCCTTGGGTCTATCAGGGCAGCACAAGTTTGAGGTGGGGACAACTTCGGTGTGGGGTCCATCCTTCGATATAAGGATTTTTTGCAGTGAGGCCCCAGCCCAGGTCCAGGGGCCCCTGGGCACATCCTTTTTCCATTTTCCCTGGGAAAGAAAACTCAGCAGTCCAGGTTCCTGATGTCAGTTTGTAGGGCTCCCTTGGGTCTATCAGGGCAGCGCAAGTTTAAGGTGAGGACAACTTTGGTGTGGGCTCCATCCTTCGATATAAGGATTTTTTGCAGTCAGGGCCAGGGTCCCCTGGGCACATCCTTTTTCCATTTTCCCTGGGAAAGAAAACTCAGCAGTCCAGGTTCCTGATGTCAGTTTGTAGGGCTCCCTTGGGTCTATCAGGGCAGCACAAGTTTGAGGTGGGGACAACTTCGGTGTGGGGTCCATCCTTCGATATAAGGACTTTTTTCAGTCAGGGTATGGGGCCCAGTGCCAGGGGCCCCTGGGCACAACCTTTTTCCATTTTCCCTGGGAAAGAAAACTCAGCAGTCCAGGTTTGTGATGTCAGTTTGTAGGGCTCCCTTGGGTGTATCAGGGCAGCACAAGTTTGAGGTGGGGACAACTTTGGTGTGGGCTCCATCCTTCGATATAAGGATTTTTTGCAGTCAGGGCCAGGGGACCCTGGGCACATCCTTTTTCCATTTTCCCTGGGAAAGAAAACTCAGCAGTCCAGGTTCCTGATGTCAGTTTTTAGGGCTCCCTTCGGTCTATAAGGGCAGCACAAGTTTGAGGTGGGGACAACTTCGGTGTGGGCTCCATCCTTCGATATAAGGATTTTTTGCAGTCAGTGCCAGGGGCCCCTGGGCACATCCTTTTTCCATTTTCCCTGGGAAAGAAAACTCAGCAGTCCAGGTTCCTGATGTCAGTTTGTAGGGCTCCCTTTGGTGTATCAGGGCAGCACAAGTTTGAGGTGGGGACAACTTCGGTGTGGGGTCCATCCTTCGATATAAGGTTTTTTTTGCACTCAGGGCCAGGGGCCCAGGGCCAGGGGCCCCTGGGCACGTCCTTTTTCCATTTTCCCTGGGAAAGAAAACTCAGCAGTCCAGGTTCCTGATGTCAGTTTGTAGGGCTCCCTTGGGTCTATCAGGGCAGCACAAGTTTGAGGTGGGGACAACTTCGGTGTGGGGTCCATCCTTTGATATAAGGATTTTTTGCAGTCAGGGCCAGGGCCACCTGGGCACAACCTTTTTCCATTTTCCCTGGGAAAGAAAACTCAGCAGTCCAGGTTCCTGATGTCAGTTTGTAGGGCTCCCTTGGGTCTATCAGGGCAGCACAAGTTTGAGGTGGGGACAACTTTGGTGTGGGCTCCATCCTTCGATATAAGGATTTTTTGCAGTCAGGGCCAGGGGCCCCTGGGCATAACCTTTTTCCATTTTCCCTGGGAAAGAAAACTCAGCAGTCCAGGTTCCTGATGTCAGTTTGTAGGGCTCCCTTGGGTCTATCAGGGCAGCACAAGTTTGAGGTGGGGACAACTTCGGTGTGGGGTCCATCCTTCGATATAAGGATTTTTTGCAGTCAGGGCCAGGGGCCCCTGGGCACGTCCTTTTTCCATTTTCCCTGGGAAAGAAAACTCAGCAGTCCAGGTTCCTGATGTCAGTTTGTAGGGCTCCCTTGGGTCTATCAGGGCAGCACAAGTTTGAGGTGGGGACAACTTCGGTCTGGGGTCCATCCTTCGATATAAGGATTTTTTGCAGTGAGACCCCAGCCCAGGGCCAGGGGCCCCTGGGCACATCCTTTTTCCATTTTCCCTGGGAAAGAAAACTCAGCAGTCCAGGTTCCTGATGTCAGTCTGTAGGGCTCCCTTGGGTCTATCAGGGCAGCGCAAGTTTGAGGTGGGGACAACTTCGGTGTGGGGTCCATCCTTCGATATAAGGATTCTTTGCAATGAGACCCCAGCCCATGTCCAGGGGCCCCTGGGCACATCCTTTTTCCATTTTCCCTGGGAAAGAAAACTCAGCAGTCCAGGTTCCTGATGTCAGTTTGTAGGGCTCCCTTGGGTCTATCAGGGCAGCACAAGTTTGAGGTGGGGACAACTTCGGTGTGGGGTCCATCCTTCGATATAAGGATTTTTGCAGTGTGGCCCCAGCCCTTGTCCAGGGGCCCCTGGGCACATCCTTTTTCCATTTTCCCTGGGAAAGAAAACTCAGCAGTCCAGGTTCCTGATGTCAGTTGGTAGGGCTCCCTTGGGTCTATCAGGGCAGCACAAGTTTGAGGTGGGGACAACTTCGGTGTGGGGTCCATCCTTCGATATAAGGTTTTTTTTGCAGTCAGGGCCAGGGGCCCAGGGCCAGGGGCCCCTGGGCACATCCTTTTTCCATTTTCCCTGGGAAAGAAAACTCAGCAGTCCAGGTTCCTGATGTCAGTTTGTAGGGCTCCCTTGGGTCTATCAGGGCAGCACAAGTTTGAGGTGGGGACAACTTCGGTGTGGGGTCCATCCTTTGATATAAGGATTTTTTGCAGTCAGGGCCAGGGGCACCTGGGCACATCCTTTTTCCATTTTCCCTGGGAAAGAAAACTCAGCAGTCCAGGTTCCTGATGTCAGTTTGTAGGGCTCCCTTGGGTCTATCAGGGCAGCACAAGTTTGAGGTGGGGACAACTTTGGTGTGGGCTCCATCCTTCGATATAAGGATTTTTTGCAGTCAGGGCCAGGGGCCCCTGGGCACATCCTTTTTCCATTTTCCCTGGGAAAGAAAACTCAGCAGTCCAGGTTCCTGATGTCAGTTTGTAGGGCTCCCTTGGGTCTATCAGGGCAGCACAAGTTTGAGGTGGGGACAACTTCGGTGTGGGCTCCATTCTTCGATATAAGGATTTTTTGCAGTCAGGGCCAGGGGCCCCTGGGCACAACCTTTTTCCATTTTCCCTGGGAAAGAAAACTCAGCAGTCCAGGTTCCTGATGACAGTTTGTAGGGCTCCCTTGGGTCTATCAGGGCAGCACAAGTTTGAGGTGGGGACAATTTCGGTTTGGGGTCCATCCTTCGATATAAGGATTTTTTTCAGTCAGGGTATGGGGCCCAGTGCCAGGGGCCCCTGGGCACATCCTTTTTCCATTTTCCCTGGGAAAGAAAACTCAGCAGTCCAGGTTCCTGATGTCAGTTTGTAGGGCTCCCTTGGGTCTATCAGGGCAGCACAAGTTTGAGGTGGGGACAACTTCGGTGTGGGGTCCATCCTTCGATATAAGGATTTTTTGCAGTCAGGGTATGGGGCCCAGTGCCAGGGGCCCCTGGGCACAACCTTTTTCCATTTTCCCTGGGAAAGAAAACTCAGCAGTCCAGGTTTGTGATGTCAGTTTGTAGGGCTCCCTTGGGTCTATCAGGGCAGCACAAGTTTGAGGTGGGGACAACTTCGGTGTGGGGTCCATCCTTCGATATAAGGATTTTTTGCAGTTAGGGCCAGGGGCCCCTGGGCACATCCTTTTTCCATTTTCCCTGGGAAAGAAAACTCAGCAGTCCAGGTTCCTGATGTCAGTTTTTAGAGCTCCCTTGGGTCTATCTGGGCAGCACAAGTTTGAGGCGGGGACAACTTCGGTGTGGGGTCCATCCTTCGATATAAGGATTTTTTGCAGTCAGGGCCAGGGGCCCCTGGGCACAACCTTTTTCCATTTTCCCTGGGAAAGAAAACTCAGCAGTCCAGGATCCTGATGTCAGTTTGTAGGGTTCGCTTGGGTGTATCAGGGCAGCACAAGTTTGAGGTGGGGACAACTTTGATGTGGGGTCCATCCTTCGATATAAGGACTTTTTGCAGTCAGGGTCAGTGGCCCCAGGGCACATCCTTTTTCCATTTTCCCTGGGAAAGAAAACTCAGCAGTCCAGGTTCCTGATGTCAGTTTGTAGGGCTCCCTTGGGTCTATCAGGGCAGCACAAGTTTGAGGTGGGGACAACTTCGGTGTGGGGTCCATCCTTCGATATAAGGATTTTTTGCAGTGAGGCCCCAGCCCAGGTCCAGGGGCCCCTGGGCACATCCTTTTTCCATTTTCCCTGGGAAAGAAAACTCAGCAGTCCAGGTTCCTGATGTCAGTTTGTAGGGCTCCCTTGGGTCTATCAGGGCAGCGCAAGTTTAAGGTGAGGACAACTTTGGTGTGGGCTCCATCCTTCGATATAAGGATTTTTTGCAGTCAGGGCCAGGGTCCCCTGGGCACATCCTTTTTCCATTTTCCCTGGGAAAGAAAACTCAGCAGTCCAGGTTCCTGATGTCAGTTTGTAGGGCTCCCTTGGGTCTATTAGGGCAGCACAAGTTTGAGGTGGGGACAACTTCGGTGTGGGGTCCATCCTTCGATATAAGGACTTTTTTCAGTCAGGGTATGGGGCCCAGTGCCAGGGGCCCCTGGGCACAACCTTTTTCCATTTTCCCTGGGAAAGAAAACTCAGCAGTCCAGGTTTGTGATGTCAGTTTGTAGGGCTTCCTTGGGTCTATCAGGGCAGCACAAGTTTGAGGTGGGGACAACTTTGGTGTGGGCTCCATCCTTCGATATAAGGATTTTTTGCAGTCAGGGCCAGGGGACCCTGGGCACATCCTTTTTCCATTTTCCCTGGGAAAGAAAACTCAGCAGTCCAGGTTCCAGATGTCAGTTTTTAGGGCTCCCTTGGGTCTATAAGGGCAGCACAAGTTTGAGGTGGGGACAACTTCGGTGTGGGCTCCATCCTTCGATATAAGGATTTTTTGCAGTCAGGGCCAGGGGCCCCTGGGCACATCCTTTTTCCATTTTCCCTGGGAAAGAAAACTCAGCAGTCCAGGTTCCTGATGTCAGTTTGTAGGGCTCCCTTTGGTGTATCAGGGCAGCACAAGTTTGAGGTGGGGACAACTTCGGTGTGGGGTCCATCCTTCGATATAAGGATTTTTTGCAGTCAGGGCCAGGGACCCCTGGGCACATCCTTTTTCCATTTTCCCTGGGAAAGAAAACTCAGCAGTCCAGGATCCTGATGTCAGTTTGTAGGGTTCCCTTGGGTGTATCAGGGCAGCACAAGTTTGAGGTGGGGACAACTTTGTTGTGGGGTCCATCCTTCGATATAAGGATTTTTTGCAGTGAGGCCCCAGCCCAGGTCCAGGGGCCCCTGGGCACATCCTTTTTCCATTTTCCCTGGGAAAGAAAACTCAGCAGTCCAGGTTCCTGATGTCAGTTTGTAGGGCTCCCTTGGGTCTATCAGGGCAGCGCAAGTTTAAGGTGAGGACAACTTTGGTGTGGGCTCCATCCTTCGATATAAGGATTTTTTGCAGTCAGGGCCAGGGTCCCCTGGGCACATCCTTTTTCCATTTTCCCTGGGAAAGAAAACTCAGCAGTCCAGGTTCCTGATGTCAGTTTGTAGGGCTCCCTTGGGTCTATCAGGGCAGCACAAGTTTGAGGTGGGGACAACTTCGGTGTGGGGTCCATCCTTCGATATAAGGACTTTTTTCAGTCAGGGTATGGGGCCCAGTGCCAGGGGCCCCTGGGCACAACCTTTTTCCATTTTCCCTGGGAAAGAAAACTCAGCAGTCCAGGTTTGTGATGTCAGTTTGTAGGGCTCCCTTGGGTGTATCAGGGCAGCACAAGTTTGAGGTGGGGACAACTTTGGTGTGGGCTCCATCCTTCGATATAAGGATTTTTTGCAGTCAGGGCCAGGGGACCCTGGGCACATCCTTTTTCCATTTTCCCTGGGAAAGAAAACTCAGCAGTCCAGGTTCCAGATGTCAGTTTTTAGGGCTCCCTTGGGTCTATAAGGGCAGCACAAGTTTGAGGTGGGGACAACTTCGGTGTGGGCTCCATCCTTCGATATAAGGATTTTTTGCAGTCAGGGCCAGGGGCCCCTGGGCACATCCTTTTTCCATTTTCCCTGGGAAAGAAAACTCAGCAGTCCAGGTTCCTGATGTCAGTTTGTAGGGCTCCCTTGGGTCTATCAGGGCAGCACAAGTTTGAGGTGGGGACAACTTCGGTGTGGGGTCCATCCTTCGATATAAGGATTTTTTGCAGTCAGGGCCAGGGGCTCCTGGGCATATCCTTTTTCCATTTTCCCTGGGAAAGAAAAGTCAGCAGTCCAGGTTCCTGATGTCAGTTTGTAGGGCTCCCTTGGGTCTATCAGGGCAGCACAAGTTTGAGGTGGGGACAACTTCGGTGTGGGGTCCATCCTTCGATATAAGGATTTTTTGCAGTCAGGGCCAGGGGCCCCTGGGCACGTCCTTTTTCCATTTTCCCTGGGAAAGAAAACTCAGCAGTCCAGGTTCCTGATGTCAGTTTGTAGGGCTCCCTTGGGTCTATCAGGGCAGCACAAGTTTGAGGTGGGGACAACTTCGGTCTGGGGTCCATCCTTCGATATAAGGATTTTTTGCAGTGAGACCCCAGCCCAGGGCCAGGGGCCCCTGGGCACATCCTTTTTCCATTTTCCCTGGGAAAGAAAACTCAGCAGTCCAGGTTCCTGATGTCAGTCTGTAGGGCTCCCTTGGGTCTATCAGGGCAGCGCAAGTTTGAGGTGGGGACAACTTCGGTGTGGGGTCCATCCTTCGATATAAGGATTCTTTGCAATGAGACCCCAGCCCAGGGCCAGGGGCCCCTGGGCACATCCTTTTTCCATTTTCCCTGGGAAAGAAAACTCAGCAGTTCAGGTTCCTGATGTCAGTTTGTAGGGCTCCCTTGGGTCTATCAGGGCAGCACAAGTTTGAGGTGGGGACAACTTCGGTGTGGGGTCCATCCTTCGATATAAGGATTTTTGCAGTGTGGCCCCAGCCCTTGTCCAGGGGCCCCTGGGCACATCCTTTTTCCATTTTCCCTGGGAAAGAAAACTCAGCAGTCCAGGTTCCTGATGTCAGTTTGTAGGGCTCCCTTGGGTGTATCAGGGCAGCACAAGTTTGAGGTGGGGACAACTTTGGTGTGGGGTCCATCCTTCGATATAAGGTTTTTTTTGCAGTCAGGGCCAGGGGCCCAGGGCCAGGGGCCCCTGGGCACATCCTTTTTCCATTTTCCCTGGGAAAGAAAAGTCAGCAGTCCAGGTTCCTGATGTCAGTTTGTAGGGCTCCCTTGGGTCTATCAGGGCAGCACAAGTTTGAGGTGGGGACAGCTTCGGTTTGGGGTCCATCCTTCAATATAAGGATTCTTTGTAGTCAGGGCCAGGGGCCCCTGGGCACATCCTTTTTCCATTTTCCCTGGGAAAGAAAACTCAGCAGTCCAGGTTCCTGATGTCAGTTTGTAGGGCTCCCTTGGGTCTATCAGGGCAGCACAAGTTTGAGGTGGGGACAACTTCGGTGTGGGGTCCATCCTTCGATATAAGGTTTTTTTTGCAGTCAGGGCCAGGGGCCCCTGGGCACATCCTTTTTCCATTTTCCCTGGGAAAGAAAACTCAGCAGTCCAGGTTCCTGATGTCAGTTTGTAGGGCTCCCTTGGGTGTATCAGGGCAGCACAAGTTTGAGGTGGGGACAACTTTGGTGTGGGCTCCATCCTTCGATATAAGGATTTTTTGCAGTCAGGGCCAGGGGACCCTGGGCACATCCTTTTTCCATTTTCCCTGGGAAAGAAAACTCAGCAGTCCAGGTTCCAGATGTCAGTTTTTAGGGCTCCCTTGGGTCTATAAGGGCAGCACAAGTTTGAGGTGGGGACAACTTCGGTGTGGGCTCCATCCTTCGATATAAGGATTTTTTGCAGTCAGGGCCAGGGGCCCCTGGGCACATCCTTTTTCCATTTTCCCTGGGAAAGAAAACTCAGCAGTCCAGGTTCCTGATGTCAGTTTGTAGGGCTCCCTTGGGTCTATCAGGGCAGCACAAGTTTGAGGTGGGGACAACTTCGGTGTGGGGTCCATCCTTCGATATAAGGTTTTTTTTTGAAGTCAGGGCCAGGGGCCCAGGGCCAGGAGCCCCTGGGCACGTCCTTTTTCCATTTTCCCTGGGAAAGAAAACTCAGCAGTCCAGGTTCCTGATGTCAGTTTGTAGGGCTCCCTTGGGTCTATCAGGGCAGCACAAGTTTGAGGTGGGGACAACTTCGGTGTGGGGTCCATCCTTTGATATAAGGATTTTTTGCAGTCAGGGCCAGGGGCACCTGGGCACATCCTTTTTCCATTTTCCCTGGGAAAGAAAACTCAGCAGTCCAGGTTCCTGATGTCAGTTTGTAGGGCTCCCTTGGGTCTATCAGGGCAGCACAAGTTTGAGGTGGGGACAACTTCGGTGTGGGCTCCATCCTTCGATATAAGGATTTTTTGCAGTCAGGGCCAGGGGCCCCTGGGCATATCCTTTTTCCATTTTCCCTGGGAAAGAAAACTCAGCAGTCCAGGTTCCTGATGTCAGTTTGTAGGGCTCCCTTGGGTCTATCAGGGCAGCACAAGTTTGAGGTGGGGACAACTTCGGTGTGGGGTCCATCCTTCGATATAAGGATTTTTTGCAGTCAGGGCCAGGGGCCCCTGGGCACGTCCTTTTTCCATTTTCCCTGGGAAAGAAAACTCAGCAGTCCAGGTTCCTGATGTCAGTTTGTAGGGCTCCCTTGGGTGTATCAGGGCAGCACAAGTTTGAGGTGGGGACAACTTCGGTGTGGGGTCCATCCTTCGATATAAGGATTCTTTGCAATGAGACCCCAGCCCAGGGCCAGGGGCCCCTGGGCACATCCTTTTTCCATTTTCCCTGGGAAAGAAAACTCAGCAGTTCAGGTTCCTGATGTCAGTTTGTAGGGCTCCCTTGGGTCTATCAGGGCAGCACAAGTTTGAGGTGGGGACAACTTCGGTGTGGGGTCCATCCTTCGATATAAGGATTTTTGCAGTGTGGCCCCAGCCCTTGTCCAGGGGCCCCTGGGCACATCCTTTTTCCATTTTCCCTGGGAAAGAAAACTCAGCAGTCCAGGTTCCTGATGTCAGTTTGTAGGGCTCCCTTGGGTGTATCAGGGCAGCACAAGTTTGAGGTGGGGACAACTTTGGTGTGGGGTCCATCCTTCGATATAAGGTTTTTTTTGCAGTCAGGGCCAGGGGCCCAGGGCCAGGGGCCCCTGGGCACATCCTTTTTCCATTTTCCCTGGGAAAGAAAACTCAGCAGTCCAGGTTCCTGATGTCAGTTTGTAGGGCTCCCTTGGGTCTATCAGGGCAGCACAAGTTTGAGGTTGGGACAGCTTCGGTTTGGGGTCCATCCTTCAATATAAGGATTCTTTGTAGTCAGGGCCAGGGGCCCCTGGGCACATCCTTTTTCCATTTTCCCTGGGAAAGAAAACTCAGCAGTCCAGGTTCCTGATGTCAGTTTGTAGGGCTCCCTTGGGTCTATCAGGGCAGCACAAGTTTGAGGTGGGGACATCTTCGGTGTGGGGTCCATCCTTCGATATAAGGTTTTTTTTGCAGTCAGGGCCAGGGGCCCCTGGGCACATCCTTTTTCCATTTTCCCTGGGAAAGAAAACTCAGCAGTCCAGGTTCCTGATGTCAGTTTGTAGGGCTCCCTTGGGTCTATCAGGGCAGCACAAGTTTGAGGTGGGGACAACTTCGGTGTGGGGTCCATCCTTCGATATAAGGATTCTTTGCAGTGAGGCCCCAGCCCAGGGCCAGGGGCCCCTGGGCACAACCTTTTTCCATTTTCCCTGGGAAAGAAAACTCAGCAGTCCAGGTTTGTGATGTCAGTTTGTAGGGCTCCCTTGGGTGTATCAGGGCAGCACAAGTTTGAGGTGGGGACAACTTTGGTGTGGGCTCCATCCTTCGATATAAGGATTTTTTGCAGTCAGGGCCAGGGGACCCTGGGCACATCCTTTTTCCATTTTCCCTGGGAAAGAAAACTCAGCAGTCCAGGTTCCAGATGTCAGTTTTTAGGGCTCCCTTGGGTCTATAAGGGCAGCACAAGTTTGAGGTGGGGACAACTTCGGTGTGGGCTCCATCCTTCGATATAAGGATTTTTTGCAGTCAGGGCCAGGGGCCCCTGGGCACATCCTTTTTCCATTTTCCCTGGGAAAGAAAACTCAGCAGTCCAGGTTCCTGATGTCAGTTTGTAGGGCTCCCTTTGGTGTATCAGGGCAGCACAAGTTTGAGGTGGGGACAACTTCGGTGTGGGGTCCATCCTTCGATATAAGGTTTTTTTTTGAAGTCAGGGCCAGGGGCCCAGGGCCAGGAGCCCCTGGGCACGTCCTTTTTCCATTTTCCCTGGGAAAGAAAACTCAGCAGTCCAGGTTCCTGATGTCAGTTTGTAGGGCTCCCTTGGGTCTATCAGGGCAGCACAAGTTTGAGGTGGGGACAACTTCGGTGTGGGGTCCATCCTTCGATATAAGGATTTTTTGCAGTCAGGGCCAGGGGCCCCTGGGCACGTCCTTTTTCCATTTTCCCTGGGAAAGAAAACTCAGCAGTCCAGGTTCCTGATGTCAGTTTGTAGGGCTCCCTTGGGTGTATCAGGGCAGCACAAGTTTGAGGTGGGGACAACTTCGGTCTGGGGTCCATCCTTCGATATAAGGATTTTTTGCAGTGAGACCCCAGCCCAGGGCCAGGGGCCCCTGGGCACATCCTTTTTCCATTTTCCCTGGGAAAGAAAACTCAGCAGTCCAGGTTCCTGATGTCAGTCTGTAGGGCTCCCTTGGGTCTATCAGGGCAGCGCAAGTTTGAGGTGGGGACAACTTCGGTGTGGGGTCCATCCTTCGATATAAGGATTCTTTGCAATGAGACCCCAGCCCAGGGCCAGGGGCCCCTGGGCACATCCTTTTTCCATTTTCCCTGGGAAAGAAAACTCAGCAGTCCAGGTTCCTGATGTCAGTTTGTAGGGCTCCCTTGGGTCTATCAGGGCAGCACAAGTTTGAGGTGGGGACAACTTCGGTGTGGGGTCCATCCTTCGATATAAGGATTTTTGCAGTGTGGCCCCAGCCCTTGTCCAGGGGCCCCTGGGCACATCCTTTTTCCATTTTCCCTGGGAAAGAAAACTCAGCAGTCCAGGTTCCTGATGTCAGTTTGTAGGTCTCCCTTGGGTGTATCAGGGCAGCACAAGTTTGAGGTGGGGACAACTTCGGTGTGGGGTCCATCCTTCGATATAAGGTTTTTTTTGCAGTCAGGGCCAGGGGCCCAGGGCCAGGGGCCCCTGGGCACATCCTTTTTCCATTTTCCCTGGGAAAGAAAACTCAGCAGTCCAGGTTCCTGATGTCAGTTTGTAGGGCTCCCTTGGGTCTATCAGGGCAGCACAAGTTTGAGGTGGGGACAGCTTCGGTTTGGGGTCCATCCTTCAATATAAGGATTCTTTGTAGTCAGGGCCAGGGGCCCCTGGGCACATCCTTTTTCCATTTTCCCTGGGAAAGAAAACTCAGCAGTCCAGGTTCCTGATGTCAGTTTGTAGGGCTCCCTTGGGTCTATCAGGGCAGCACAAGTTTGAGGTGGGGACATCTTCGGTGTGGGGTCCATCCTTCGATATAAGGATTTTTTGCAGTCAGGGCCAGGGGCCCCTGGGCACATCCTTTTTCCATTTTCCCTGGGAAAGAAAACTCAGCAGTCCAGGTTCCTGATGTCAGTTTGTAGGGCTCCCTTGGGTGTATCAGGGCAGCACAAGTTTGAGGTTGGGACAACTTCGGTGTGGGGTCCATCCTTCGATATAAGGATTCTTTGCAGTCAGGGCCAGGGTCCCAGGGCCAGGGGCCCCTGGGCACATCCTTTTTCCATTTTCCCTGGGAAAGAAAACTCAGCAGTCCAGGTTCCTGATGTCAGTTTGTAGGGCTCCCTTGGGTCTATCAGGGCAGCACAAGTTTGAGGTGGGGACAACTTCGGTGTGGGGTCCATCCTTCGATATAAGGATTCTTTGCAGTGAGGCCCCAGCCCAGGGCCAGGGGCCCCTGGGCACATCCTTTTTCCATTTTCCCTGGGAAAGAAAACTCAGCAGTCCAGGTTCCTGATGTCAGTTTGTAGGGCTCCCTTGGGTCTATCAGGGCAGCACAAGTTTGAGGTGGGGACAACTTCGGTGTGGGGTCCATCCTTCGATATAAGGATTCTTTGCAGTCAGGGCCAGGGGCCCAGGGCCAGGGGCCCCTGGGCACATCCTTTTTCCATTTTCCCTGGGAAAGAAAAGTCAGCAGTCCAGGTTCCTGATGTCAGTTTTTAGGGCTCCCTTGGGTCTATCAGGGCAGCACAAATTTGAGGTGGGGACAACTTCGGTGTGGGGTCCATCCTTCGATATAAGGATTCTTTGCAGTGAGGCCCACGACCAGGGCCAGGGAACCCTGGGCACATCCTTTTTCCATTTTCCCTGGGAAAGAAAACTCAGCAGTCCAGGTTCCTGATGTCAGTTTGTAGGGCTCCCTTGGGTCTATCAGGGCAGCACAAGTTTGAGGTGGGGACAACTTCGGTCTGGGGTCCATCCTTCGATATAAGGATTTTTTGCAGTGATGGCTCAGCCCAGGGCCAGGGGCCCCTGGGCACATCCTTTTTCCATTTTCCCTGGGAAAGAAAACTCAGCAGTCCAGGTTCCTGATGTCAGTCTGTAGGGCTCCCTTGGGTCTATCAGGGCAGCGCAAGTTTGAGGTGGGGACAACTTCGGTGTGGGGTCCATCCTTCGATATAAGGATTCTTTGCAATGAGATCCCAGCCCAGGGCCAGGGGCCCCTGGGCACATCCTTTTTCCATTTTCCCTGGGAAAGAAAACTCAGCAGTCCAGGTTCCTGATGTCAGTTTGTAGGGCTCCCTTGGGTCTATCAGGGCAGCGCAAGTTTGAGGTGGGGACAACTTCGGTGTGGGGTCCATCCTTCGATATAAGGATTTTTTGCAGTCAGGGCCAGGGGCCCCTGGGCACAACCTTTTTCCATTGTCCCTGGGAAAGAAAACTCAGCAGTCCAGGTTCCTGATGTCAGTTTGTAGGGCTCCCTTGGGTCTATCAGGGCAGCACAAGTTTGAGGTGGGGACATCTTCGGTGTGGGGTCCATCCTTCGATATAAGGATTCTTTGCAGTGAGGCCCCAGCCCATGTCCAGGGGCCCCTGGGCACATCCTTTTTCCATTTTCCCTGGGAAAGAAAACTCAGCAGTCCAGGTTCCTGATGTCAGTTTGTAGGGCTCCCTTGGGTCTATCAGGGCAGCACAAGTTTGAGGTGGGGACAGCTGCGGTTTGGGGTCCATCCTTCAATATAAGGATTCTTTGTAGTCAGGGCCAGGGGCCCCTGGGCACATCCTTTTTCCATTTTCCCTGGGAAAGAAAACTCAGCAGTCCAGGTTCCTGATGTCAGTTTGTAGGGCTCCCTTGGGTCTATCAGGGCAGCACAAGTTTGAGGTGGGGACATCTTCGGTGTGGGGTCCATTCTTCGATATAAGGATTTTTTGCAGTCAGGGCCAGGGGCCCCTGGGCACATCCTTTTTCCATTTTCCCTGGGAAAGAAAACTCAGCAGTCCAGGTTCCTGATGTCAGTTTGTAGGGCTCCCTTGGGTCTATCAGGGCAGCACAAGTTTGAGGTGGGGACAACTTCGGTGTGGGGTCCATCCTTCGATATAAGGATTTTTGCAGTGTGGCCCCAGCCCTTGTCCAGGGGCCCCTGGGCACATCCTTTTTCCATTTTCCCTGGGAAAGAAAACTCAGCAGTCCAGGTTCCTGATGTCAGTTTGTAGGGCTCCCTTGAGTGTATCAGGGCAGCACAAGTTTGAGGTGGGGACAACTTCGGTGTGGGGTCCATCCTTCGATATAAGGTTTTTTTTGCAGTCAGGGCCAGGGCCCAGGGCCAGGGGCCCCTGGGCACATCCTTTTTCCATTTTCCCTGGGAAAGAAAACTCAGCAGTCCAGGTTCCTGATGTCAGTTTGTAGGGCTCCCTTGGGTCTATCAGGGCAGCACAAGTTTGAGGTGGGGACAACTTCGGGGTGGGGTCCATCCTTCGATATAAGGATTTTTTGCAGTCAGGGCCAGGGGCACCTGGGCACATCCTTTTTCCATTTTCCCTGGGAAAGAAAACTCAGCAGTCCAGGTTCCTGATGTCAGTTTGTAGGGCTCCCTTGGGTCTATCAGGGCAGCACAAGTTTGAGGTGGGGACAACTTTGGTGTGGGCTCCATCCTTCGATATAAGGATTTTTTGCAGTCAGGGCCAGGGGCCCCTGGGCATATCCTTTTTCCATTTTCCCTGGGAAAGAAAACTCAGCAGTCCAGGTTCCTGATGTCAGTTTGTAGGGCTCCCTTGGGTCTATCAGGGCAGCACAAGTTTGAGGTGGGGACAACTTCGGTGTGGGGTCCATCCTTCGATATAAGGATTTTTTTCAGTCAGGGTAAGGGGCCCAGTGCCAGGGGCCCCTGGGCACATCCTTTTTCCATTTTCCCTGGGAAAGAAAACTCAGCAGTCCAGGTTCCTGATGTCAGTTTGTAGGGCTCCCTTGGGTCTATTAGGGCAGCACAAGTTTGAGGTGGGGACAACTTCAGTGTGGGGTCCATCCTTCAATATAAGGATTTTTTGCAGTCAGGGCCTGCGGCCCCTGGGCACATCCTTTTTCCATTTTCCCTGGGAAAGAAAACTCTGCAGTCCAGGTTCCTGATGTCAGTTTGTAGGGCTCCCTTGGGTCTATCAGGGCAGCACAAGTTTGAGGTGGGGACAACTTTTGTGTGGGCTCCATCCTTCGATATAAGGATTTTTTGCAGTCAGGGCCAGGGTCCCCTGGGCACATCCTTTTTCCATTTTCCCTGGGAAAGAAAACTCAGCAGTCCAGGTTCCTGATGTCAGTTTGTAGGGCTCCCTTGGGTCTATCAGGGCAGCACAAGTTTGAGGTGGGGACAACTTCGGTGTGGGCTCCATTCTTCGATATAAGGATTTTTTGCAGTCAGGGCCAGGGGCCCCTGGGCACAACCTTTTTCCATTTTCCCTGGGAAAGAAAACTCAGCAGTCCAGGTTCCTGATGACAGTTTGTAGGGCTCCCTTGGGTCTATCAGGGCAGCACAAGTTTGAGGTGGGGACAATTTCGGTTTGGGGTCCATCCTTCGATATAAGGATTTTTTGCAGTCAGGGCCTGGGACCCCTGGGCACATCCTTTTTCCATTTTCCCTAGGAATGAAAACTCAGCAGTCCAGGTTCCTGATGACAGTTTGTAGGGCTCCCTTGGGTCTATCAGGGCAGCACAAGTTTGAGGTGGGGACAACTTCGGTGTGGGGTCCATCCTTCGATATAAGGATTTTTTGCAGTCAGGGCCAGGGACCCCTGGGCACATCCTTTTTCCATTTTCCCTGGGAAAGAAAACTCAGCAGTCCAGGTTCCTGATGTCAGTTTGTAGGGCTCCCTTGGGTCTATCAGGGCAGCACAAGTTTGAGGTGGGGACAACTTCGGTGTGGGGTCCATCCTTCGATATAAGGATTTTTTTCAGTCAGGGTATGGGGCCCAGTGCCAGGGGCCCCTGGGCACATCCTTTTTCCATTTTCCCTGGGAAAGAAAACTCAGCAGTCCAGGTTCCTGATGTCAGTTTGTAGGGCTCCCTTGGGTCTATCAGGGCAGCACAAGTTTGAGGTGGGGACAACTTCGGTGTGGGGTCCATCCTTCGATATAAGGATTTTTTGCAGTCAGGGTATGGGGCCCAGTGCCAGGGGCCCCTGGGCACAACCTTTTTCCATTTTCCCTGGGAAAGAAAACTCAGCAGTCCAGGTTTGTGATGTCAGTTTGTAGGGCTCCCTTGGGTCTATCAGGGCAGCACAAGTTTGAGGTGGGGACAACTTCGGTGTGGGGTCCATCCTTCGATATAAGGATTTTTTGCAGTTAGGGCCAGGGGCCCCTGGGCACATCCTTTTTCCATTTTCCCTGGGAAAGAAAACTCAGCAGTCCAGGTTCCTGATGTCAGTTTTTAGAGCTCCCTTGGGTCTATCTGGGCAGCACAAGTTTGAGGCGGGGACAACTTCGGTGTGGGGTCCATCCTTCGATATAAGGATTTTTTGCAGTCAGGGCCAGGGGCCCCTGGGCACAACCTTTTTCCATTTTCCCTGGGAAAGAAAACTCAGCAGTCCAGGATCCTGATGTCAGTTTGTAGGGTTCGCTTGGGTGTATCAGGGCAGCACAAGTTTGAGGTGGGGACAACTTTGATGTGGGGTCCATCCTTCGATATAAGGACTTTTTGCAGTCAGGGCCAGTGGCCCCAGGGCACATCCTTTTTCCATTTTCCCTGGGAAAGAAAACTCAGCAGTCCAGGTTCCTGATGTCAGTTTGTAGGGCTCCCTTGGGTCTATCAGGGCAGCACAAGTTTGAGGTGGGGACAACTTCGGTGTGGGGTCCATCCTTCGATATAAGGATTTTTTGCAGTGAGGCCCCAGCCCAGGTCCAGGGGCCCCTGGGCACATCCTTTTTCCATTTTCCCTGGGAAAGAAAACTCAGCAGTCCAGGTTCCTGATGTCAGTTTGTAGGGCTCCCTTGGGTCTATCAGGGCAGCACAAGTTTGAGGTGGGGACAACTTCGGTGTGGGGTCCATCCTTCGATATAAGGACTTTTTTCAGTCAGGGTATGGGGCCCAGTGCCAGGGGCCCCTGGGCACAACCTTTTTCCATTTTCCCTGGGAAAGAAAACTCAGCAGTCCAGGTTCCTGATGTCAGTTTGTAGGGCTCCCTTGGGTCTATCAGGGCAGCACAAGTTTGAGGTGGGGACAATTTCGGTTTGGGGTCCATCCTTCGATATAAGGATTTTTTGCAGTCAGGGCCTGGGACCCCTGGGCACATCCTTTTTCCATTTTCCCTGGGAAAGAAAACTCAGCAGTCCAGGTTCCTGATGTCAGTTTGTAGGGCTCCCTTGGGTCTATCAGGGCAGCACAAGTTTGAGGTGGGGACAACTTCGGTGTGGGGTCCATCCTTCGATATAAGGATTTTTTTGCAGTCAGGGCCAGGGGCCCAGGGCCAGGGGCCCCTGGGCACATCCTTTTTCCATTTTCCCAGGGAAAGAAAACTCAGCAGTCCAGGTTCCTGATGTCAGTTTGTAGGGCTCCCTTGGGTCTATCAGGGCAGCACAAGTTTGAGGTGGGGACAACTTCGGTGTGGGGTCCATCCTTCGATATAAGGATTTTTTTCAGTCAGGGTATGGGGCCCAGTGCCAGGGGCCCCTGGGCACATCCTTTTTCCATTTTCCCTGGGAAAGAAAACTCAGCAGTCCAGGTTTGTGATGTCAGTTTGTAGGGCTCCCTTGGGTCTATCAGGGCAGCACAAGTTTGAGGTGGGGACAACTTCGGTGTGGGGTCCATCCTTCGATATAAGGATTTTTTGCAGTTAGGGCCAGGGGCCCCTGGGCACATCCTTTTTCCATTTTCCCTGGGAAAGAAAACTCAGCAGTCCAGGTTCCTGATGTCAGTTTTTAGAGCTCCCTTGGGTCTATCAAGGCAGCACAAGTTTGAGGCGGGGACAACTTCGGTGTGGGCTCCATCCTTCGATATAAGGATTTTTTGCAGTCAGGGCCAGGGACCCCTGGGCACAACCTTTTTCCATTTTCCCTGGGAAAGAAAACTCAGTAGTCCAGGATCCTGATGTCAGTTTGTAGGGTTCCCTTGGGTGTATCAGGGCAGCACAAGTTTGAGGTGGGGACAACTTTGTTGTGGGGTCCATCCTTCGATATAAGGACTTTTTGCAGTCAGGGCCAGTGGCCCCAAGGCACATCCTTTTTCCATTTTCCCTGGGAAAGAAAACTCAGCAGTCCAGGTTCCTGATGTCAGTTTGTAGGGCTCCCTTGGGTCTATCAGGGCAGCACAAGTTTGAGGTGGGGACAACTTCGGTGTGGGGTCCATCCTTCGATATAAGGATTCTTTGCAGTCAGGGCCAGGGTCCCAGGGCCAGGGGCCCCTGGGCACATCCTTTTTCCATTTTCCCTGGGAAAGAAAACTCAGCAGTCCAGGTTCCTGATGTCAGTTTGTAGGGCTCCCTTGGGTCTATCAGGGCAGCACAAGTATAAGGTGAGGACAACTTTGGTGTGGGCTCCATCCTTCGATATAAGGATTTTTTGCAGTCAGGGCCAGGGTCCCCTGGGCACATCCTTTTTCCATTTTCCCTGGGAAAGAAAACTCAGCAGTCCAGGTTCCTGATGTCAGTTTGTAGGGCTCCCTTGGGTCTATCAGGGCAGCACAAGTTTGCGGTGGGGACAACTTCGGTGTGGGCTCCATCCTTCGATATAAGGATTTTTTGCTGTGAGGCCCCAGCCCAGGTCCAGGGGCCCCTGGGCACATCCTTTTTCCATTTTCCCTGGGAAAGAAAACTCAGCAGTCCAGGTTCCTGATGTCAGTTTGTAGAGCTCCCTTGGGTCTATCAGGGCAGCACAAGTTTGAGGTGGGGACAACTGCGGTGTGGGGTCCATCCTTCGATACAAGGATTTTTTGCAGTCAGGGCCAGGGGCCCCTGGGAATATCCTTTTTCCATTTTCCCTGGGAAAGAAAACTCAGCAGTCCAGGTTCCTGATGTCAGTTTGTAGGGCTCCCTTGGGTCTATCAGGGCAGCACAAGTTTGAGGTGGGGACAACTTCGGTGTGGGGTCCATCCTTCGTTATAATGATTCTTTGCAGTCAGGGCCAGGGGCGCCTGGGCACATCCTTTTTCCATTTTCCCTGGGAAAGAAAACTCAGCAGTGCAGGTTCCTGATGTCAGTTTGTAGGGCTCCCTTGGGTCTATCAGGGCAGCACAAGTTTGAGGTGGGGACAACTTCGGTGTGGGCTCCATCCTTCGATAGAAGGATTTTTTGCAGTCAGGGCCAGGGGCCCCTGGGCACATCCTTTTTCCATTTTCCCTGGGAAAGAAAACTCAGCAGTCCAGGTTCCTGATGTCAGTTTGTAGGGCTCCCTTGGGTCTATCAGGGCAGCACAAGTTTGAGGTGGGGACAACTTCGGTGTGGGGTCCATCCTTCGATATAAGGAATTTTTCAGTCAGGGTATGGGGCCCAGTGCCAGGGGCCCCTGGGCACAACCTTTTTCCATTTTCCCTGGGAAAGAAAACTCAGCAGTCCAGGTTCCTGATGTCAGTTTGTAGGGCTCCCTTGGGTCTATCAGGGCAGCACAAGTTTGAGGTGGGGACAATTTCGGTTTGGGGTCCATCCTTCGATATAAGGATTTTTTGCAGTCCGGGCCAGGGACCCCTGGGCACATCCTTTTTCCATTTTCCCTAGGAAAGAAAACTCAGCAGTCCAGGTTCCTGATGACAGTTTGTAGGGCTCCCTTGGGTCTATCAGGGCAGCACAAGTTTGAGGTGGGGACAACTTCGGTGTGGGGTCCATCCTTCGATATAAGGATTTTTTGCAGTCAGGGCCAGGTGCCCCTGGGCACATCTTTTTTCCATTTTCCCTGGGAAAGAAAACTCAGCAGTCCAGGTTCCTGATGTCAGTTTGTAGGGCTCCCTTGGGTCTATCAGGGCAGCACAAGTTTGAGGTGGGGACAACTTCGGTGTGGGGTCCATCCTTCGATACAAGGATTTTTTGCAGTCAGGGCCAGGGGCCCCTGGGCACATCCTTTTTCCATTTTCCCTGGGAAAGAAAACTCAGCAGTCCAGGTTCCTGATGTCAGTTTGTAGGGCTCCCTTGGGTCTATCAGGGCAGCACAAGTTTGAGGTGGGGACAACTTCGGTGTGGGGTCCATCCTTCGATATAAGGATTTTTTGCAGTCAGGGCCAGGGGCCCCTGGGCACATCCTTTTTCCATTTTCCCTGGGAAAGAAAATTCAGCAGTCCAGGTTCCTGATGTCAGTTTGTAGGGCTCCCTTGGGTGTATCAGGGCAGCACAAGTTTGAGGTGGGGACAACTTTGGTGTGGGCTCCATCCTTCGATATAAGGATTTTTTGCAGTCAGGGCCAGGGGCCCCAGGGCACATCCTTTTTCCATTTTCCCTGGATAAGAAAACTCAGCAGTCCAGGTTCCTGATGTCAGTTTGTAGGGCTCCCTTGGGTCTATCAGGGCAGCACAAGTTTGAGGTGGGGACAACTTCGGTGTGGGGTCCATCCTTCGATATAAGGACTTTTTTCAGTCAGGGTATGGGGCCCAGTGCCAGGGGCCCCTGGGCACAACCTTTTTCCATTTTCCCTGGGAAAGAAAACTCAGCAGTCCAGGTTTGTGATGTCAGTTTGTAGGGCTCCCTTGGGTGTATCAGGGCAGCACAAGTTTGAGGTGGGGACAACTTTGGTGTGGGCTTCATCCTTCGATATAAGGATTTTTTGCAGTCAGGGCCAGGGGACCCTGGGCACATCCTTTTTCCATTTTCCCTGGGAAAGAAAACTCAGCAGTCCAGGTTCCAGATGTCAGTTTTTAGGGCTCCCTTGGGTCTATCAGGGCAGCACAAGTTTGAGGCGGGGACAACTTCGGTGTGGGCTCCATCCTTCGATATAAGGATTTTTTGCAGTCAGGGCCAGGGGCCCCTGGGCACATCCTTTTTCCATTTTCCCTGGGAAAGAAAACTCAGCAGTCCAGGTTCCTGATGTCAGTTTGTAGGGCTCCCTTGGGTCTATCAGGGCAGCACAAGTTTGAGGTTGGGACAACTTTGGTGTGGGCTCCATCCTTCGATATAAGGATTTTTTGCAGTCAGGGCCAGGGGCCCCTGGGAATATCCTTTTTCCATTTTCCCTGGGAAAGAAAACTCAGCAGTCCAGGTTCCTGATGTCAGTTTGTAGGGCTCCCTTGGGTCTATCAGGGCAGCACAAGTTTGAGGTGGGGACAACTTCAGTGTGGGGTCCATCCTTCGATATAAGGATTTTTTTCAGTCAGGGTATGGGGCCCCTGGGCACATCCTTTTTCCATTTTCCCTGGGAAAGAAAATTCAGCAGTCCAGGTTCCTGATGTCAGTTTGTAGGGCTCCCTTGGGTCTATCAGGGCAGCACAAGTTTGAGGTGGGGACAACTTCGGTGTGGGGTCCATCCTTCGATATAAGGATTCTTTGCAGTGAGGCCCCAGCCCATGTCCAGGGGCCCCTGGGCACATCCTTTTTCCATTTTCCCTGGGAAAGAAAACTCAGCAGTCCAGGTTCCTGATGTCAGTTTGTAGGGCTCCCTTGGGTCTATCAGGGCAGCACAAGTTTGAGGTGGGGACAGCTGCGGTTTGGGGTCCATCCTTCAATATAAGGATTCTTTGTAGTCAGGGCCAGGGTCCCCTGGGCACATCCTTTTTCCATTTTCCCTGGGAAAGAAAACTCAGCAGTCCAGGTTCCTGATGTCAGTTTGTAGGGCTCCCTTGGGTCTATCAGGGCAGCACAAGTTTGAGGTGGGGACATCTTCGGTGTGGGGTCCATTCTTCGATATAAGGATTTTTTGCAGTCAGGGCCAGGGGCCCCTGGGCACATCCTTTTTCCATTTTCCCTGGGAAAGAAAACTCAGCAGTCCAGGTTCCTGATGTCAGTTTGTAGGGCTCCCTTGGGTCTATCAGGGCAGCACAAGTTTGAGGTGGGGACAACTTCGGTGTGGGGTCCATCCTTCGATATAAGGATTTTTGCAGTGTGGCCCCAGCCCTTGTCCAGGGGCCCCTGGGCACATCCTTTTTCCATTTTCCCTGGGAAAGAAAACTCAGCAGTCCAGGTTCCTGATGTCAGTTTGTAGGGCTCCCTTGGGTGTATCAGGGCAGCACAAGTTTGAGGTGGGGACAACTTCGGTGTGGGGTCCATCCTTCGATATAAGGTTTTTTTTGCAGTCAGGGCCAGGGGCCCAGGGCCAGGGGCCCCTGGGCACATCCTTTTTCCATTTTCCCTGGGAAAGAAAACTCAGCAGTCCAGGTTCCTGATGTCAGTTTGTAGGGCTCCCTTGGGTCTATCAGGGCAGCACAAGTTTGAGGTGGGGACAACTTCGGTGTGGGGTCCATCCTTCGATATAAGGATTTTTTGCAGTCAGGGCCAGGGGCACCTGGGCACATCCTTTTTCCATTTTCCCTGGGAAAGAAAACTCAGCAGTCCAGGTTCCTGATGTCAGTTTGTAGGGCTCCCTTGGGTCTATCAGGGCAGCACAAGTTTGAGGTGGGGACAACTTTGGTGTGGGCTCCATCCTTCGATATAAGGATTTTTTGCAGTCAGGGCCAGGGGCCCCTGGGCATATCCTTTTTCCATTTTCCCTGGGAAAGAAAACTCAGCAGTCCAGGTTCCTGATGTCAGTTTGTAGGGCTCCCTTGGGTCTATCAGGGCAGCACAAGTTTGAGGTGGGGACAACTTCGGTGTGGGGTCCATCCTTCGATATAAGGATTTTTTTCAGTCAGGGTAAGGGGCCCAGTGCCAGGGGCCCCTGGGCACATCCTTTTTCCATTTTCCCTGGGAAAGAAAACTCAGCAGTCCAGGTTCCTGATGTCAGTTTGTAGGGCTCCCTTGGGTCTATTAGGGCAGCACAAGTTTGAGGTGGGGACAACTTCAGTGTGGGGTCCATCCTTCAATATAAGGATTTTTTGCAGTCAGGGCCTGCGGCCCCTGGGCACATCCTTTTTCCATTTTCCCTGGGAAAGAAAACTCTGCAGTCCAGGTTCCTGATGTCAGTTTGTAGGGCTCCCTTGGGTCTATCAGGGCAGCACAAGTTTGAGGTGGGGACAACTTTTGTGTGGGCTCCATCCTTCGATATAAGGATTTTTTGCAGTCAGGGCCAGGGTCCCCTGGGCACATCCTTTATCCATTTTCCCTGGGAAAGAAAACTCAGCAGTCCAGGTTCCTGATGTCAGTTTGTAGGGCTCCCTTGGGTCTATCAGTGCAGCACAAGTTTGAGGTGGGGACAACTTCGGTGTGGGCTCCATTCTTCGATATAAGGATTTTTTGCAGTCAGGGCCAGGGGCCCCTGGGCACAACCTTTTTCCATTTTCCCTGGGAAAGAAAACTCAGCAGTCCAGGTTCCTGATGACAGTTTGTAGGGCTCCCTTGGGTCTATCAGGGCAGCACAAGTTTGAGGTGGGGACAATTTCGGTTTGGGGTCCATCCTTCGATATAAGGATTTTTTGCAGTCAGGGCCTGGGACCCCTGGGCACATCCTTTTTCCATTTTCCCTAGGAATGAAAACTCAGCAGTCCAGGTTCCTGATGACAGTTTGTAGGGCTCCCTTGGGTCTATCAGGGCAGCACAAGTTTGAGGTGGGGACAACTTCGGTGTGGGGTCCATCCTTCGATATAAGGATTTTTTTCAGTCAGGGTATGGGGCCCAGTGCCAGGGGCCCCTGGGCACATCCTTTGGCCATTTTCCCTGGGAAAGAAAACTCAGCAGTCCAGGTTCCTGATGTCAGTTTGTAGGGCTCCCTTGGGTCTATCAGGGCAGCACAAGTTTGAGGTGGGGACAACTTCGGTGTGGGGTCCATCCTTCGATATAAGGATTTTTTGCAGTCAGGGTATGGGGCCCAGTGCCAGGGGCCCCTGGGCACAACCTTTTCCATTTTCCCTGGGAAAGAAAACTCAGCAGTCCAGGTTCCTGATGTCAGTTTGTAGGGCTCCCTTGGGTCTATCAGGGCAGCACAAGTTTGAGGTGGGGACAACTTCGGTGTGGGGTCCATCCTTCGATATAAGGATTTTTTGCAGTTAGGGCCAGGGGCCCCTGGGCACATCCTTTTTCCATTTTCCCTGGGAAAGAAAACTCAGCAGTCCAGGTTCCTGATGTCAGTTTTTAGAGCTCCCTTGGGTCTATCTGGGCAGCACAAGTTTGAGGCGGGGACAACTTCGGTGTGGGGTCCATCCTTCGATATAAGGATTTTTTGCAGTCAGGGCCAGGGGCCCAGTGCCAGGGGCCCCTGGGCACAACCTTTTTCCATTTTCCCTGGGAAAGAAAACTCAGCAGTCCAGGTTTGTGATGTCAGTTTGTAGGGCTCCCTTGGGTGTATCAGGGCAGCACAAGTTTGAGGTGGGGACAACTTTGGTGTGGGCTCCATCCTTCGATATAAGGATTTTTTGCAGTCAGGGCCAGGGACCCCTGGGCACATCCTTTTTCCATTTTCCCTGGGAAAGAAAACTCAGCAGTCCAGGTTCCTGATGTCAGTTTGTAGGGCTCCCTTGGGTCTATCAGGGCAGCACAAGTTTGAGGTGGGGACAACTTCGGTGTGGGCTCCATCCTTCGATATAAGGCTTTTTTGCAGTCAGGGCCAGGGGCCCCTGGGCACATCCTTTTTCCATTTTCCCTGGGAAAGAAAACTCAGCAGTCCAGGTTCCTGATGTCAGTTTGTAGGGCTCCCTTGGGTGTATCAGGGCAGCACAAGTTTGAGGTGGGGACAACTTCGGTGTGGGGTCCATCCTTCGATATAAGGTTTTTTTTGCAGTCAGGGCCAGGGGCCCAGGGCCAGGGGCCCCTGGGCACATCCTTTTTCCATTTTCCCTGGGAAAGAAAACTCAGCAGTCCAGGTTCCTGATGTCAGTTTGTAGGGCTCCCTTGGGTCTATCAGGGCAGCACAAGTTTGAGGTGGGGACAGCTTCGGTTTGGGGTCCATCCTTCAATATAAGGATTCTTTGCAGTCAGGGCCAGGGGCCCCTGGGCACATCCTTTTTCCATTTTCCCTGGGAAAGAAAACTCAGCAGTCCAGGTTCCTGATGTCAGTTTGTAGGGCTCCCTTGGGTCTATCAGGGCAGCACAAATTTGAGGTGGGGACATCTTCGGTGTGGGGTCCATCCTTCGATATAAGGATTTTTTGCAGTCAGGGCCAGGGGCCCCTGGGCACATCCTTTTTCCATTTTCCCTGGGAAAGAAAACTCAGCAGTCCAGGTTCCTGATGTCAGTTTGTAGGGCTCCCTTGGGTGTATCAGGGCAGCACAAGTTTGAGGTTGGGACAACTTCGGTGTGGGGTCCATCCTTCGATATAAGGATTCTTTGCAGTGAGGCCCCAGCCCAGGGCCAGGGGCCCCTGGGCACATCCTTTTTCCATTTTCCCTGGGAAAGAAAACTCAGCAGTCCAGGTTCCTGATGTCAGTTTTTAGGGCTCCCTTGGGTCTATCAGGCCAGCACCAGTTTGAGGTGGGGACAACTTCGGTGTGGGGTCCATCCTTCGATATAAGGATTCTTTGCAGTGAGGCCCACGACCAGGGCCAGGGAACCCTGGGCACATCCTTTTTCCATTTTCCCTGGGAAAGAAAACTCAGCAGTCCAGGTTCCTGATGTCAGTTTGTAGGGCTCCCTTGGGTCTATCAGGGCAGCACAAGTTTGAGGTGGGGACAACTTCGGTCTGGGGTCCATCCTTCGATATAAGGATTTTTTGCAGTGATGGCTCAGCCCAGGGCCAGGGGCCCCTGGGCACATCCTTTTTCCATTTTCCCTGGGAAAGAAAACTCAGCAGTCCAGGTTCCTGATGTCAGTCTGTAGGGCTCCCTTGGGTCTATCAGGGCAGCACAAGTTTGAGGTGGGGACAACTTCGGTGTGGGGTCCATCCTTCGATATAAGGATTCTTTGCAATGAGACCCCAGCCCAGGGCCAGGGGCCCCTGGGCACATCCTTTTTCCATTTTCCCTGGGAAAGAAAACTCAGCAGTCCAGGTTCCTGATGTCAGTTTGTAGGGCTCCCTTGGGTCTATCAGGGCAGCACAAGTTTGAGGTGGGGACAACTTCGGTGTGGGGTCCATCCTTCGATATAAGGATTTTTGCAGTGTGGCCCCAGCCCTTGTCCAGGGGCCCCTGGGCACATCCTTTTTCCATTTTCCCTGGGAAAGAAAACTCAGCAGTCCAGGTTCCTGATGTCAGTTTGTAGGGCTCCCTTGGGTGTATCAGGGCAGCACAAGTTTGAGGTGGGGACAACTTCGGTGTGGGGTCCATCCTTCGATATAAGGATTTTTTGCAGTCAGGGCCAGGGGCCCCTGGGCACATCCTTTTTCCATTGTCCCTGGGAAAGAAAACTCAGCAGTCCAGGTTCCTGATGTCAGTTTGTAGGGCTCCCTTGGGTCTATCAGGGCAGCACAAGTTTGAGGTGGGGACATCTTCGGTGTGGGGTCCATCCTTCGATATAAGGATTCTTTGCAGTGAGGCCCCAGCCCATGTCCAGGGGCCCCTGGGCACATCCTTTTTCCATTTTCCCTGGGAAAGAAAACTCAGCAATCCAGGTTCCTGATGTCAGTTTGTAGGGCTCCCTTGGGTCTATCAGGGCAGCACAAGTTTGAGGTGGGGACAGCTGCGGTTTGGGGTCCATCCTTCAATATAAGGATCCTTTGTAGTCAGGGCCAGGGGCCCCTGGGCACATCCTTTTTCCATTTTCCCTGGGAAAGAAAAGTCAGCAGTCCAGGTTCCTGATGTCAGTTTGTAGGGCTCCCTTGGGTCTATCAGGGCAGCACAAGTTTGAGGTGGGGACATCTTCGGTGTGAGGTCCATTCTTCGATATAAGGATTTTTTGCAGTCAGGGCCAGGGGCCCCTGGGCACATCCTTTTTCCATTTTCCCTGGGAAAGAAAACTCAGCAGTCCAGGTTCCTGATGTCAGTTTGTAGGGCTCCCTTGGGTGTATCAGGGCAGCACAAGTTTGAGGTTGGGACAACTTCGGTGTGGGGTCCATCCTTCGATATAAGGATTCTTTGCAGTCAGGGCCAGGGTCCCAGGGCCAGGGGCCCCTGGGCACATCCTTTTTCCATTTTCCCTGGGAAAGAAAACTCAGCAGTCCAGGTTCCTGATGTCAGTTTGTAGGGCTCCCTTGGGTCTATCAGGGCAGCACAAGTTTGAGGTGGGGACAACTTCGGTGTGGGGTCCATCCTTCGATATAAGGATTCTTTGCAGTGAGGCCCCAGCCCAGGGCCAGGGGCCCCTGGGCACATCCTTTTTCCATTTTCCCTGAGAAAGAAAACTCAGCAGTCCAGGTTCCTGATGTCAGTTTGTAGGGCTCCCTTGGGTCTATCAGGGCAGCACAAGTTTGAGGTGGGGACATCTTCGGTGTGGGGTCCATCCTTCGATATAAGGATTTTTTGCAGTCAGGGCCAGGGGCCCCTGGGCACATCCTTTTTCCATTTTCCCTGGGAAAGAAAACTCAGCAGTCCAGGTTCCTGATGTCAGTTTGTAGGGCTCCCTTGGGTCTATCAGGGCAGCACAAGTTTGAGGTGGGGACAACTTCGGTGTGGGGTCCATCCTTCGATATAAGGATTCTTTGCAGTCAGGGCCAGGGGCCCAGGGCCAGGGGCCCCTGGGCACATCCTTTTTCCATTTTCCCTGGGAAAGAAAACTCAGCAGTCCAGGTTCCTGATGTCAGTTTTTAGGGCTCCCTTGGGTCTATCAGGGCAGCACAAGTTTGAGGTGGGGACAACTTCGGTGTGGGGTCCATCCTTCGATATAAGGATTCTTTGCAGTGAGGCCCACGACCAGGGCCAGGGAACCCTGGGCACATCCTTTTTCCATTTTCCCTGGGAAAGAAAACTCAGCAGTCCAGGTTCCTGATGTCAGTTTGTAGGGCTCCCTTGGGTCTATCAGGGCAGCACAAGTTTGAGGTGGGGACAACTTCGGTGTGGGGTCCATCCTTCGATATAAGGATTCTTTGCAGTCAGGGCCAGGGTCCCAGGGCCAGGGGCCCCTGGGCACATCCTTTTTCCATTTTCCCTGGGAAAGAAAACTCAGCAGTCCAGGTTCCTGATGTCAGTTTGTAGGGCTCCCTTGGGTCTATCAGGGCAGCACAAGTTTGAGGTGGGGACAACTTCGGTCTGGGGTCCATCCTTCGATATAAGGTTTTTTTGCAGTCAGGGCCAGGGTCCCAGGGCCAGGGGCCCCTGGGCACATCCTTTTTCCATTTTCCCTGGGAAAGAAAACTCAGCAGTCCAGGTTCCTGATGTCAGTTTGTAGGGCTCCCTTGGGTCTATCAGGGCAGCACAAGTTTGAGGTGGGGACAACTTCGGTGTGGGGTCCATCCTTCGATATAAGGATTCTTTGCAGTGAGGGCCCAGCCCAGGGCCAGGGAACCCTGGGCACATCCTTTTTCCATTTTCCCTGGGAAAGAAAACTCAGCAGTCCAGGTTCCTGGTGTCAGTTTGTAGGGCTCCCTTGGGTCTATCAAGGCAGCACAAGTTTGAGGTGGGGACAACTTAGGTGTGGCTCCATCCTTCGATATAAGGATTTTTTGCAGTCAGGGCCAGGGGCCCCTGGGCACATCCTTTTTCCATTTTCCCTGGGAAAGAAAACTCAGCAGTCCAGGTTCCTGATGTCAGTTTGTAGGGCTCCCTTGGGTCTATCAGGGCAGCACAAGTTTGAGGTGGGGACAACTTCGGTGTGGGGTCCATCCTTCGATATAAGGATTTTTTGCAGTCAGGGCCAGGGGCCCCTGGGCACATGCTTTTTCCATTTTCCCTGGGAAAGAAAACTCAGCAGTCCAGGTTCCTGATGTCAGTTTGTAGGGCTCCCTTGGGTCTATCAGGGCAGCACAAGTTTGAGGTGGGGACAACTTCGGTGTGGGCTCCATCCTTCGATATAACGATTTTTTGCAGTCAGGGCTAGGGGCCCCTGGGCACAACCTTTGGCCATTTTATCTGTGAAAGGAAACTCATCAGTCCAAGTTCCTGATGTCAGTTTGTAGGGCTCCCTTGGGTCTATCAGGGCAGCACAAGTTTGATGTGGGGACAACTTCGGTGTGGGGTCCATCCTTCGATATAAGGATTATTTGCCGTCAGGCCACAGCCCAGGGCCAGGGGCCCCTGAGCACATCCTTTTTCCATTTTCCCTGGGAAAGAAAACTCAGCAGTCCAGGTTCCTGATGTCAGTCTGTAGGGCTCCCTTGAGTGTATCAGGGCAGCACAAGTTTGAGGTGGGGACAACTTTGGTGTGGGGTCCATCCTTCGATATAAGGATTTTTTGCAGTCAGGGCCAGGGTCCCAGGGCAAGGGGCCCATGGGCACATCCTTTTTCCATTTTCCCTGGGAAAGAAAACTCAGCAGTCCAGGTTCCTGATGTCAGTTTGTAGGGCTCCCTTGGGTCTATCCGGGCAGCACAAGTTTGAGGTGGGGACAACTTCGGTTTGGGGTCCATCCTTCGATATAAGGATTCTTTGCAGTCAGGGCCAGGGGCCCCCGGGCACATCCTTTGGCCATTTTCCCTGGGAAAGAAAACTCAGCAGTCCAGGTTCCTGATGTCAGTTTGTAGGGCTCCCTTGGGTCTATCAGGGCAGCACAAGTTTGAGGTGGGGACAACTTCGGTGTGGGGTCCATCCTTCGATATAAGGATTTTTTGCAGTCAGGGCCAGGGGCCCCTGGGCACATCCTTTTTCCATTTTCCCTGGGAAAGAAAACTCAGCAGTCCAGGTTCCTGATGTCAGTTTGTAGGGCTCCCTTGGGTCTATCAGGGCAGCACAAGTTTGAGGTGGGGACATCTTCGGTGTAGGGTCCATCCTTCGATATAAGGATTTTTTGCAGTCAGGGCCAGGGGCCCCTGGGCACATCCTTTTTCCATTTTCCCTGGGAAAGAAAACTCAGCAGTCCAGGTTCCTGATGTCAGTTTGTAGGGCTCCCTTGGGTCTATCAGGGCAGCACAAGTTTGCGGTGGGGACAACTTCGGTGTGGGGTCCATTCTTCGATATAAGGATTCTTTGCAGTCAGTGCCAGGGGCCCAGGGCCAGGGGCCCCTGGGCACATCCTTTTTCCATTTTCCCTGGGAAAGAAAACTCAGCAGTCCAGGTTCCTGATGTCAGTTTGTAGGGCTCCCTTGGGTCTATCAGGGCAGCACATGTTTGAGGTGGGGACAACTTCGGTGTGGGGTCCATCCTTCGATATAAGGATTCTTTGCAGTCAGGGCCAGGGGCCCCTGGGCACATCCTTTTTCCATTTTCCCTGGGAAAGAAAACTCAGCAGTCCAGGTTCCTGATGTCAGTTTGTAGGGCTCCCTTGGGTCTATCAGGGCAGCACAAGTTTGAGGTGGGGACAACTTCGGTGTGGGGTCCATCCTTCGATATAAGGATTTTTTGCAGTCAGGGCCAGGGGCCCCTGGGCACATCCTTTTTCCATTTTCCCTGGGAAAGAAAACTCAGCAGTCCAGGTTCCTGATGTCAGTTTGTAGGGCTCCCTTGGGTCTATCAGGGCAGCACAAGTTTGAGGTGGGGACATCTTCGGTGTGGGGTCCATCCTTCGATATAAGGATTCTTTGCAGTGAGGCCCCAGCCCATGTCCAGGGGCCCCTGGGCACATCCTTTTTCCATTTTCCCTGGGAAAGAAAACTCAGCAGTCCAGGTTCCTGATGTCAGTTTGTAGGGCTCCCTTGGGTCTATCAGGGCAGCACAAGTTTGAGGTGGGGACAACTTCGGTGTGGGGTCCATCCTTCGATATAAGGATTCTTTGCAGTCAGGGCCAGGGTCCCAGGGCCAGGGGCCCCTGGGCACATCCTTTTTCCATTTTCCCTGGGAAAGAAAACTCAGCAGTCCAGGTTCCTGATGTCAGTTTGTAGGGCTCCCTTGGGTCTATCAGGGCAGCACAAGTTTGAGGTGGGGACAACTTCGGTGTGGGGTCCATCCTTCGATATAAGGATTCTTTGCAGTGAGGCCCACGACCAGGGCCAGGGAACCCTGGGCACATCCTTTTTCCATTTTCCCTGGGAAAGAAAACTCAGCAGTCCAGGTTCCTGATGTCAGTTTGTAGGGCTCCCTTGGGTCTATCAGGGCAGCACAAGTTTGAGGTGGGGACAACTTCGGTGTGGGGTCCATCCTTCGATATAAGGATTCTTTGCAGTCAGGGCCAGGGTCCCAGGGCCAGGGGCCCCTGGGCACATCCTTTTTCCATTTTCCCTGGGAAAGAAAACTCAGCAGTCCAGGTTCCTGATGTCAGTTTGTAGGGCTCCCTTGGGTCTATCAGGGCAGCACAAGTTTGAGGTGGGGACAACTTCGGTGTGGGGTCCATTCTTCGATATAAGGATTTTTTGCAGTCAGGGCCAGGGGCCCCTGGGCACATCCTTTTTCCATTTTCCCTGGGAAAGAAAACTCAGCAGTCCAGGTTCCTGATGTCAGTTTGTAGGGCTCCCTTGGGTCTATCAGGGCAGCACAAGTTTGAGGTGGGGACAACTTCGGTGTGGGGTCCATCCTTCGATATAAGGATTTTTTGCAGTCAGGGCCAGGGGCCCCTGGGCACATCCTTTTTCCATTTTCCCTGGGAAAGAAAACTCAGCAGTCCAGGTTCCTGATGTCAGTTTGTAGGGCTCCCTTGGGTCTATCAGGGCAGCACAAGTTTGAGGTGGGGACAACTTCGGTGTGGGGTCCATCCTTCGATATAAGGATTCTTTGCAGTGAGGCCCCAGCCCAGGGCCAGGGGCCCCTGGGCACATCCTTTGGCCATTTTCCCTGGGAAAGAAAAGTCAGCAGTCCAGGTTCCTGATGTCAGATTGTAGGGCTCCCTTGGGTCTATCAGGGCAGCACAAGTTTGAGGTGGGGACAACTTCGGTGTGGGGTCCATCCTTCGATATAAGGATTTTTTGCAGTCAGGGCCAGGGGCCCCTGGGCACATCCTTTTTCCATTTTCCCTGGGAAAGAAAACTCAGCAGTCCAGGTTCCTGATGTCAGTTTGTAGGGCTCCCTTGGGTCTATCAGGGCAGCACAAGTTTGAGGTGGGGACAACTTCGGTGTGGGGTCCATCCTTCGATATAAGGATTCTTTGCAGTGAGGGCCCAGCCCAGGGCCAGGGAACCCTGGGCACATCCTTTTTCCATTTTCCCAGGGAAAGAAAACTCAGCAGTCCAGGTTCCTGATGTCAGTTTGTAGGGCTCCCTTGGGTCTATCAAGGCAGCACAAGTTTGAGGTGGGGACAACTTCGGTGTGGGATCCATCCTTCGATATAAGGATTCTTTGCAGTCAGGGCCAGGGGCCCCTGGGCACATCCTTTTTCCATTTTCCCTGGGAAAGAAAACTCAGCAGTCCAGGTTCCTGATGTCAGTTTGTAGGGCTCCCTTGGGTCTATCAGGGCAGCACAAGTTTGAGGTGGGGACAACTTCGGTGTGGGGTCCATCCTTCGATATAAGGATTTTTTGCAGTCAGGGCCAGGGGCCCCTGGGCACATCCTTTTTCCATTTTCCCTGGGAAAGAAAACTCAGCAGTCCAGGTTCCTGATGTCAGTTTGTAGGGCTCCCTTGGGTCTATCAGGGCAGCACAAGTTTGAGGTGGGGACAACTTCGGTGTGGGGTCCATCCTTCGATATAAGGATTCTTTGCAGTCAGGGCCAGGGGCCCCTGGGCACATCCTTTTTCCATTTTCCCTGGGAAAGAAAACTCAGCAGTCCAGGTTCCTGATGTCAGTTTGTAGGGCTCCCTTGGGTCTATCAGGGCAGCACAAGTTTGAGGTGGGGACAACTTCGGTGTGGGGTCCATCCTTCGATATAAGGATTTTTTGCAGTCAGGGCCAGGGGCCCCTGGGCACATCCTTTTTCCATTTTCCCTGGGAAAGAAAACTCAGCAGTCCAGGTTCCTGATGTCAGTTTGTAGGGCTCCCTTGGGTCTATCAGGGCAGCACAAGTTTGAGGTGGGGACATCTTCGGTGTAGGGTCCATCCTTCGATATAAGGATTTTTTGCAGTCAGGGCCAGGGGCCCCTGGGCACATCCTTTTTCCATTTTCCCTGGGAAAGAAAACTCAGCAGTCCAGGTTCCTGATGTCAGTTTGTAGGGCTCCCTTGGGTCTATCAGGGCAGCACAAGTTTGAGGTGGGGACAACTTCGGTGTGGGGTCCATCCTTCGATATAAGGATTTTTTGCAGTCAGGGCCAGGGGCCCCTGGGCACATCCTTTTTCCATTTTCCCTGGGAAAGAAAACTCAGCAGTCCAGGTTCCTGATGTCAGTTTGTAGGGCTCCCTTGGGTCTATCAGGGCAGCACAAGTTTGAGGTGGGGACAACTTCGGTGTGGGGTCCATCCTTCGATATAAGGATTTTTTGCAGTCAGGGCCAGGGGCCCCTGGGCACATCCTTTTTCCATTTTCCCTATGAAAGAAAACTCAGTAGTCCAGGTTCCTGATCTCAGTTTGTAGGGCTCCCTTGGGTCTATCAGGGCAGCACAAGTTTGAGGTGGGGACAACTTCGGTGTGGGGTCCATCCTTCGATATAAGGATTCTTTGCAGAGAGGCCCCAGCCCAGGTCCAGGGGCCCCTGGGCACATCCTTTTTCCATTTTCCCTGGGAAAGAAAACTCAGCAGTCCAGGTTCCTGATGTCAGTCTGTAGGGCTCCCTTGAGTGTATCAGGGCAGCACAAGTTTGAGGTGGGGACAACTTTGGTGTGGGGTCAATCCTTCGATGTAAGGATTTTTTGCAGTCAGGGCCAGGGTCCCAGGGCCAGGGGCCCCTGGGCACATCTTTTTCCATTTTCCCTGGGAAAGAAAACTCAGCAGTCCAGGTTCCTGATGTCAGTTTGTAGGGCTCCCTTGGGTCTATCAGGGCAGCACAAGTTTGAGGTGGGGACAACTTCGGTTTGGGGTCCATCCTTCGATATAAGGATTCTTTGCAGTCAGGGCCAGGGGCCCCTGGGCACATCCTTTTTCCATTTTCCCTGGGAAAGAAAACTCAGCAGTCCAGGTTCCTGATGTCAGTTTGTAGGGCTCCCTTGGGTCTCTCAGGGCAGCACAAGTTTGAGGTGGGGACAACTTCGGTGTGGGCTCCATCCTTCGATATAAGGATTTTTTGCAGTCAGGGCCAGGGGCCCCTGGGCACATCCTTTTTCCATTTTCCCTGGGAAAGAAAACTCAGCAGTCCAGGTTCCTGATGTCAGTTTGTAGGGCTCCCTTGGGTCTATCAGGGCAGCACAAGTTTGAGGTGGGGACAACTTCGGTGTGGGCTCCATCCTTCGATATAAGGATTCTTTGCAGTCAGGGCCAGGGGCCCCTGGGCACATCCTTTTTCCATTTTCCCTGGGAAAGAAAACTCAGCAGTCCAGGTTCCTGATGTCAGTTTGTAGGGCTCCCTTGGGTCTATCAGGGCAGCACAAGTTTGAGGTGGGGACATCTTCGGTGTAGGGTCCATCCTTCGATATAAGGATTCTTTGCAGGGAGGCCCCAGCCCATGTCCAGGGGCCCCTGGGCACATCCTTTTTCCATTTTCCCTGGGAAAGAAAACTCAGCAGTCCAGGTTCCTGATGTCAGTTTGTAGGGCTCCCTTGGGTCTATCAGGGCAGCACAAGTTTGAGGTGGGGACAACTTCGGTGTGGGCTCCATCCTTCGATATAAGGATTCTTTGCAGTGAGGGCCCAGCCCAGGGCCAGGGGCCCCTGGGCACATCCTTTTTCCATTTTCCCTGGGAAAGAAAACTCAGCAGTCCAGGTTCCTGATCTCAGTTTGTAGGGCTCCCTTGGGTCTATCAGGGCAGCACAAGTTTGAGGTGGGGACAACTTCGGTGTGGGGTCCATTCTTCGATATAAGGATTCTTTGCAGTCAGGGCCAGGGTCCCAGGGCCAGGGGCCCCTGGGCACATCCTTTTTCCATTTTCCCTGGGAAAGAAAACTCAGCAGTCCAGGTTCCTGATGTCAGTTTGTAGGGCTCCCTTGGGTCTATCAGGGCAGCACAAGTTTGAGGTGGGGACAACTTCGGTGTGGGGTCCATCCTTCGATATAAGGATTTTTTGCAGTCAGGGCCAGGGAACCCTGGGCACATCCTTTTTCCATTTTCCCTGGGAAAGAAAACTCAGCAGTCCAGGTTCCTGATGTCAGTTTGTAGGGCTCCCTTGGGTCTATCAGGGCAGCACAAGTTTGAGGTGGGGACAACTTCGGTGTGGGGTCCATCCTTCGATATAAGGATTTTTTGCAGTCAGGGCCAGGGGCCCCTGGGCACATCCTTTTTCCATTTTCACTATGAAAGAAAACTCAGCAGTCCAGGTTCCTGATCTCAGTTTGTAGGGCTCCCTTGGGTGTATCAGGGCAGCACAAGTTTGAGGTGGGGACAACTTCGGTGTGGGGTCCATCCTTCGATATAAGGATTCTTTGCAGAGAGGCCCCAGCCCAGGGCCAGGGGCCCCTGGGCACATCCTTTTTCCATTTTCCCTGGGAAAGAAAACTCAGCAGTCCAGGTTCCTGATGTCAGTTTGTAGGGCTCCCTTGGGTCTCTCAGGGCAGCACAAGTTTGAGGTGGGGACAACTTCGGTGTGGGGTCCATCCTTCGATATAAGGATTTTTTGCAGTCAGGGCCAGGGGCCCCTGGGCACATCCTTTTTCCATTTTCCCTGGGAAAGAAAACTCAGCAGTCCAGGTTCCTGATGTCAGTTTGTAGGGCTCCCTTGGGTCTATCAGGGCAGCACAAGTTTGAGGTGGGGACATCTTCGGTGTAGGGTCCATCCTTCGATATAAGGATTTTTTGCAGTCAGGGCCAGGGGCCCCTGGGCACATCCTTTTTCCATTTTCCCTGGGAAAGAAAACTCAGCAGTCCAGGTTCCTGGTGTCAGTTTGTAGGGCTCCCTTGGGTCTATCAAGGCAGCACAAGTTTGAGGTGGGGACAACTTAGGTGTGGGCTCCATCCTTCGATATAAGGATTTTTTGCAGTCAGGGCCAGGGGCCCCTGGGCACATCCTTTTTCCATTTTCCCTGGGAAAGAAAACTCAGCAGTCCAGGTTCCTGATGTCAGTTTGTAGGGCTCCCTTGGGTCTATCAGGGCAGCACAAGTTTGAGGTGGGGACAACTTCGGTGTGGGGTCCATCCTTCGATATAAGGATTTTTTGCAGTCAGGGCCAGGGGCCCCTGGGCACATGCTTTTTCCATTTTCCCTGGGAAAGAAAACTCAGCAGTCCAGGTTCCTGATGTCAGTTTGTAGGGCTCCCTTGGGTCTATCAGGGCAGCACAAGTTTGAGGTGGGGACAACTTTGGTGTGGGCTCCATCCTTCGATATAAGGATTTTTTGCAGTCAGGGCTAGGGGCCCCTGGGCACAACCTTTGGCCATTTTATCTGTGAAAGGAAACTCATCAGTCCAAGTTCCTGATGTCAGTTTGTAGGGCTCCCTTGGGTCTATCAGGGCAGCACAAGTTTGAGGTGGGGACAACTTTGGTGTGGGGTCCATCCTTCGATATAAGGATTTTTTGCAGTCAGGGCCAGGGTCCCAGGGCAAGGGGCCCCTGGGCACATCTTTTTCCATTTTCCCTGGGAAAGAAAACTCAGCAGTCCAGGTTCCTGATGTCAGTTTGTAGGGCTCCCTTGGGTCTATCCGGGCAGCACAAGTTTGAGGTGGGGACAACTTCGGTTTGGGGTCCATCCTTCGATATAAGGATTCTTTGCAGTCAGGGCCAGGGGCCCCCGGGCACATCCTTTGGCCATTTTCCCTGGGAAAGAAAACTCAGCAGTCCAGGTTCCTGATGTCAGTTTGTAGGGCTCCCTTGGGTCTATCAGGGCAGCACAAGTTTGAGGTGGGGACAACTTCGGTGTGGGGTCCATCCTTCGATATAAGGATTTTTTGCAGTCAGGGCCAGGGGCCCCTGGGCACATCCTTTTTCCATTTTCCCTGGGAAAGAAAACTCAGCAGTCCAGGTTCCTGATGTCAGTTTGTAGGGCTCCCTTGGGTCTATCAGGGCAGCACAAGTTTGAGGTGCGGACATCTTCGGTGTAGGGTCCATCCTTCGATATAAGGATTTTTTGCAGTCAGGGCCAGGGGCCCCTGGGCACATCCTTTTTCCATTTTCCCTGGGAAAGAAAACTCAGCAGTCCAGGTTCCTGATGTCAGTTTGTAGGGCTCCCTTGGGTCTATCAGGGCAGCACAAGTTTGCGGTGGGGACAACTTCGGTGTGGGGTCCATTCTTCGATATAAGGATTCTTTGCAGTCAGGGCCAGAGGCCCAGGGCCAGGGGCCCCTGGGCACATCCTTTTTCCATTTTCCCTGGGAAAGAAAACTCAGCAGTCCAGGTTCCTGATGTCAGTTTGTAGGGCTCCCTTGGGTCTATCAGGGCAGCACAAGTTTGAGGTGGGGACAACTTCGGTGTGGGGTCCATCCTTCGATATAAGGATTCTTTGCAGTCAGGGCCAGGGTCCCAGGGCCAGGGGCCCCTGGGCACATCCTTTTTCCATTTTCCCTGGGAAAGAAAACTCAGCAGTCCAGGTTCCTGATGTCAGTTTTTAGGGCTCCCTTGGGTCTATCAGGGCAGCACAAGTTTGAGGTGGGGACAACTTCGGTGTGGGGTCCATCCTTCGATATAAGGATTCTTTGCAGTGAGGCCCACGACCAGGGCCAGGGAACCCTGGGCACATTCTTTTTCCATTTTCCCTGGGAAAGAAAACTCAGCAGTCCAGGTTCCTGATGTCAGTTTGTAGGGCTCCCTTGGGTCTATCAGGGCAGCACAAGTTTGAGGTGGGGACAACTTCGGTGTGGGGTCCATCCTTCGATATAAGGATTCTTTGCAGTCAGGGCCAGGGTCCCAGGGCCAGGGGCCCCTGGGCACATCCTTTTTCCATTTTCCCTGGGAAAGAAAACTCAGCAGTCCAGTTTCCTGATGTCAGTTTGTAGGGCTCCCTTGGGTCTATCAGGGCAGCACAAGTTTGAGGTGGGGACAACTTCGGTGTGGGGTCCATCCTTCGATATAAGGATTCTTTGCAGTCAGGGCCAGGGTCCCAGGGCCAGGGGCCCCTGGGCACATCCTTTTTCCATTTTCCCTGGGAAAGAAAACTCAGCAGTCCAGTTTCCTGATGTCAGTTTGTAGGGCTCCCTTGGGTCTATCAGGGCAGCACAAGTTTGAGGTGGGGACAACTTCGGTGTGGGGTCCATCCTTCGATATAAGGATTCTTTGCAGTGAGGCCCCAGTCCAGGGCCAGGGGCCCCTGAGCACATCCTTTTTCCATTTTCCCTGGGAAAGAAAACTCAGCAGTCCAGGTTCCTGATGTCAGTTTGTAGGGCTCCCTTGGGTCTATCAGGGCAGCACAAGTTTGAGGTGGGGACAACTTCGGTGTGGGGTCCATTCTTCGATATAAGGATTTTTTGCAGTCAGGGCCAGGGAACCCTGGGCACATCCTTTTTCCATTTTCCCTGGGAAAGAAAACTCAGCAGTCCAGGTTCCTGATGTCAGTTTGTAGGGCTCCCTTGGGTCTATCAGGGCAGCACAAGTTTGAGGTGGGGACAACTTCGGTGTGGGGTCCATCCTTCGATATAAGGATTTTTTGCAGTCAGGGCCAGGGGCCCCTGGGCACATCCTTTTTCCATTTTCCCTGGGAAAGAAAACTCAGCAGTCCAGGTTCCTGATGTCAGTTTGTAGGGCTCCCTTGGGTCTATCAGGGCAGCACAAGTTTGAGGTGGGGACAACTTCGGTGTGGGGTCCATCCTTCGATATAAGGATTCTTTGCAGTGAGGGCCCAGCCCAGGGCCAGGGAACCCTGGGCACATCCTTTTTCCATTTTCCCAGGGAAAGAAAACTCAGCAGTCCAGGTTCCTGATGTCAGTTTGTAGGGCTCCCTTGGGTCTATCAAGGCAGCACAAGTTTGAGGTGGGGACAACTTCGGTGTGGGATCCATCCTTCGATATAAGGATTTTTTGCAGTCAGGGCCAGGGGCCCCTGGGCACATCCTTTTTCCATTTTCCCTGGGAAAGAAAACTCAGCAGTCCAGGTTCCTGATGTCAGTTTGTAGGGCTCCCTTGGGTCTATCAGGGCAGCACAAGTTTGAGGTGGGGACAACTTCGGTGTGGGGTCCATCCTTCGATATATGGATTTTTTGCAGTCAGGGCCAGGGGCCCCTGGGCACATCCTTTTTCCATTTCCCCTGGGAAAGAAAACTCAGCAGTCCAGGTTCCTGATGTCAGTTTGTAGGGCTCCCTTGGGTCTATCAGGGCAGCACAAGTTTGAGGTGGGGACAACTTCGGTGTGGGGTCCATCCTTCGATATAAGGATTCTTTGCAGTCAGGGCCAGGGGCCCCTGGGCACATCCTTTTTCCATTTTCCCTATGAAAGAAAACTCAGCAGTCCAGGTTCCTGATGTCAGTTTGTAGGGCTCCCTTGGGTCTATCAGGGCAGCACAAGTTTGAGGTGGGGACAACTTCGGTGTGGGGTCCATCCTTCGATATAAGGATTCTTTGCAGAGAGGCCCCAGCCCAGGGCCAGGGGCCCCTGGGCACATCCTTTTTCCATTTTCCCTGGGAAAGAAAACTCAGCAGTCCAGGTTCCTGATGTCAGTCTGTAGGGCTCCCTTGAGTGTATCAGGGCAGCACAAGTTTGAGGTGGGGACAACTTTGGTGTGGGCTCCATCCTTCGATATAAGGATTTTTTGCAGTTAGGGCCAGGGTCCCAGGGCCAGGGGCCCCTGGGCACATCCTTTTTCCATTTTCCCTGGGAAAGAAAACTCAGCAGTCCAGGTTCCTGATGTCAGTTTGTAGGGCTCCCTTGGGTCTATCAGGGCAGCACAAGTTTGAGGTGGGGACAACTTCGGTGTGGGGTCCATCCTTCGATATAAGGATTTTTTGCAGTCAGGGCCAGGGGCCCCTGGGCACATCCTTTTTCCATTTTCCCTGGGAAAGAAAACTCAGCAGTCCAGGTTCCTGATGTCAGTTTGTAGGGCTCCCTTGGGTCTATCAGGGCAGCACAAGTTTGAGGTGGGGACATCTTCGGAGTAGGGTCCATCCTTCGATATAAGGATTTTTTGCAGTCAGGGCCAGGGGCCCCTGGGCACATCCTTTTTCCATTTTCCCTGGGAAAGAAAACTCAGCAGTCCAGGTTCCTGATGTCAGTTTGTAGGGCTCCCTTGGGTCTATCAGGGCAGCACAAGTTTGAGGTGGGGACAACTTCGGTGTGGGCTCCATCCTTCGATATAAGGATTTTTTGCAGTCAGGGCTAGGGGCCCCTGGGCACAACCTTTGGCCATTTTATCTGTGAAAGGAAACTCATCAGTCCAAGTTCCTGATGTCAGTTTGTAGGGCTCCCTTGGGTCTATCAGGGCAGCACAAGTTTGAGGTGGGGACAACTTTGGTGTGGGGTCCATCCTTCGATATAAGGATTTTTTGCAGTCAGGGCCAGGGTCCCAGGGCAAGGGGCCCCTGGGCACATCTTTTTCCATTTTCCCTGGGAAAGAAAACTCAGCAGTCCAGGTTCCTGATGTCAGTTTGTAGGGCTCCCTTGGGTCTATCAGGGCAGCACAAGTTTGAGGTGGGGACAACTTCGGTTTGGGGTCCATCCTTCGATATAAGGATTCTTTGCAGTCAGGGCCAGGGGCCCCCGGGCACATCCTTTGGCCATTTTCCCTGGGAAAGAAAACTCAGCAGTCCAGGTTCCTGATGTCAGTTTGTAGGGCTCCCTTGGGTCTATCAGGGCAGCACAAGTTTGAGGTGGGGACAACTTCGGTGTGGGGTCCATCCTTCGATATAAGGATTTTTTGCAGTCAGGGCCAGGGGCCCCTGGGCACATCCTTTTTCCATTTTCCCTGGGAAAGAAAACTCAGCAGTCCAGGTTCCTGATGTCAGTTTGTAGGGCTCCCTTGGGTCTATCAGGGCAGCACAAGTTTGAGGTGCGGACATCTTCGGTGTAGGGTCCATCCTTCGATATAAGGATTTTTTGCAGTCAGGGCCAGGGGCCCCTGGGCACATCCTTTTTCCATTTTCCCTGGGAAAGAAAACTCAGCAGTCCAGGTTCCTGATGTCAGTTTGTAGGGCTCCCTTGGGTCTATCAGGGCAGCACAAGTTTGCGGTGGGGACAACTTCGGTGTGGGGTCCATTCTTCGATATAAGGATTCTTTGCAGTCAGGGCCAGAGGCCCAGGGCCAGGGGCCCCTGGGCACATCCTTTTTCCATTTTCCCTGGGAAAGAAAACTCAGCAGTCCAGGTTCCTGATGTCAGTTTGTAGGGCTCCCTTGGGTCTATCAGGGCAGCACAAGTTTGAGGTGGGGACAACTTCGGTGTGGGGTCCATCCTTCGATATAAGGATTCTTTGCAGTCAGGGCCAGGGTCCCAGGGCCAGGGGCCCCTGGGCACATCCTTTTTCCATTTTCCCTGGGAAAGAAAACTCAGCAGTCCAGGTTCCTGATGTCAGTTTTTAGGGCTCCCTTGGGTCTATCAGGGCAGCACAAGTTTGAGGTGGGGACAACTTCGGTGTGGGGTCCATCCTTCGATATAAGGATTCTTTGCAGTGAGGCCCACGACCAGGGCCAGGGAACCCTGGGCACATTCTTTTTCCATTTTCCCTGGGAAAGAAAACTCAGCAGTCCAGGTTCCTGATGTCAGTTTGTAGGGCTCCCTTGGGTCTATCAGGGCAGCACAAGTTTGAGGTGGGGACAACTTCGGTGTGGGGTCCATCCTTCGACATAAGGATTCTTTGCAGTCAGGGCCAGGGTCCCAGGGCCAGGGGCCCCTGGGCACATCCTTTTTCCATTTTCCCTGGGAAAGAAAACTCAGCAGTCCAGTTTCCTGATGTCAGTTTGTAGGGCTCCCTTGGGTCTATCAGGGCAGCACAAGTTTGAGGTGGGGACAACTTCGGTGTGGGGTCCATCCTTCGATATAAGGATTCTTTGCAGTGAGGCCCCAGTCCAGGGCCAGGGGCCCCTGAGCACATCCTTTTTCCATTTTCCCTGGGAAAGAAAACTCAGCAGTCCAGGTTCCTGATGTCAGTTTGTAGGGCTCCCTTGGGTCTATCAGGGCAGCACAAGTTTGAGGTGGGGACAACTTCGGTGTGGGGTCCATTCTTCGATATAAGGATTTTTTGCAGTCAGGGCCAGGGGCCCCTGGGCACATCCTTTTTCCATTTTCCCTGGGAAAGAAAACTCAGCAGTCCAGGTTCCTGATGTCAGTTTGTAGGGCTCCCTTGGGTCTATCAGGGCAGCACAAGTTTGAGGTGGGGACAACTTCGGTGTGGGGTCCATCCTTCGATATAAGGATTTTTTGCAGTCAGGGCCAGGGGCCCCTGGGCACATCCTTTTTCCATTTTCCCTGGGAAAGAAAACTCAGCTGTCCAGGTTCCTGATGTCAGTTTGTAGGGCTCCCTTGGGTCTATCAGGGCAGCACAAGTTTGAGGTGGGGACAACTTCGGTGTGGGGTCCATCCTTCGATATAAGGATTCTTTGCAGTGAGGGCCCAGCCCAGGGCCAGGGAACCCTGGGCACATCCTTTTTCCATTTTCCCAGGGAAAGAAAACTCAGCAGTCCAGGTTCCTGATGTCAGTTTGTAGGGCTCCCTTGGGTCTATCAAGGCAGCACAAGTTTGAGGTGGGGACAACTTCGGTGTGGGATCCATCCTTCGATATAAGGATTTTTTGCAGTCAGGGCCAGGGGCCCCTGGGCACATCCTTTTTCCATTTTCCCTGGGAAAGAAAACTCAGCAGTCCAGGTTCCTGATGTCAGTTTGTAGGGCTCCCTTGGGTCTATCAGGGCAGCACAAGTTTGAGGTGGGGACAACTTCGGTGTGGGGTCCATCCTTCGATATATGGATTTTTTGCAGTCAGGGCCAGGGGCCCCTGGGCACATCCTTTTTCCATTTCCCCTGGGAAAGAAAACTCAGCAGTCCAGGTTCCTGATGTCAGTTTGTAGGGCTCCCTTGGGTCTATCAGGGCAGCACAAGTTTGAGGTGGGGACAACTTCGGTGTGGGGTCCATCCTTCGATATAAGGATTCTTTGCAGTCAGGGCCAGGGGCCCCTGGGCACATCCTTTTTCCATTTTCCCTATGAAAGAAAACTCAGCAGTCCAGGTTCCTGATGTCAGTTTGTAGGGCTCCCTTGGGTCTATCAGGGCAGCACAAGTTTGAGGTGGGGACAACTTCGGTGTGGGGTCCATCCTTCGATATAAGGATTCTTTGCAGAGAGGCCCCAGCCCAGGGCCAGGGGCCCCTGGGCACATCCTTTTTCCATTTTCCCTGGGAAAGAAAACTCAGCAGTCCAGGTTCCTGATGTCAGTCTGTAGGGCTCCCTTGAGTGTATCAGGGCAGCACAAGTTTGAGGTGGGGACAACTTTGGTGTGGGCTCCATCCTTCGATATAAGGATTTTTTGCAGTTAGGGCCAGGGTCCCAGGGCCAGGGGCCCCTGGGCACATCTTTTTCCATTTTCCCTGGGAAAGAAAACTCAGCAGTCCAGGTTCCTGATGTCAGTTTGTAGGGCTCCCTTGGGTCTATCAGGGCAGCACAAGTTTGAGGTGGGGACAACTTCGGTTTGGGGTCCATCCTTCGATATAAGGATTCTTTGCAGTCAGGGCCAGGGGCCCCTGGGCACATCCTTTTTCCATTTTCCCTGGGAAAGAAAACTCAGCAGTCCAGGTTCCTGATGTCAGTTTGTAGGGCTCCCTTGGGTCTATCAGGGCAGCACAAGTTTGAGGTGGGGACAACTTCGGTGTGGGGTCCATCCTTCGATATAAGGATTTTTTGCAGTCAGGGCCAGGGGCCCCTGGGCACATCCTTTTTCCATTTTCCCTGGGAAAGAAAACTCAGCAGTCCAGGTTCCTGATGTCAGTTTGTAGGGCTCCCTTGGGTCTATCAGGGCAGCACAAGTTTGAGGTGGGGACATCTTCGGTGTAGGGTCCATCCTTCGATATAAGGATTTTTTGCAGTCAGGGCCAGGGGCCCCTGGGCACATCCTTTTTCCATTTTCCCTGGGAAAGAAAACTCAGCAGTCCAGGTTCCTGATGTCAGTTTGTAGGGCTCCCTTGGGTCTATCAGGGCAGCACAAGTTTGAGGTGGGGACAACTTCGGTGTGGGGTCCATCCTTCGATATAAGGATTTTTTGCAGTCAGGGCCAGGGGCCCCTGGGCACATCCTTTTTCCATTTTCCCTGGGAAAGAAAACTCAGCAGTCCAGGTTCCTGATGTCAGTTTGTAGGGCTCCCTTGGGTCTATCAGGGCAGCACAAGTTTGAGGTGGGGACAACTTCGGTGTGGGGTCCATCCTTCGATATAAGGATTTTTTGCAGTCAGGGCCAGGGGCCCCTGGGCACATCCTTTTTCCATTTTCCCTATGAAAGAAAACTCAGCAGTCCAGGTTCCTGATGTCAGTTTGTAGGGCTCCCTTGGGTCTATCAGGGCAGCACAAGTTTGAGGTGGGGACAACTTCGGTGTGGGGTCCATCCTTCGATATAAGGATTCTTTGCAGAGAGGCCCCAGCCCAGGGCCAGGGGCCCCTGGGCACATCCTTTTTCCATTTTCCCTGGGAAAGAAAACTCAGCAGTCCAGGTTCCTGATGTCAGTCTGTAGGGCTCCCTTGAGTGTATCAGGGCAGCACAAGTTTGAGGTGGGGACAACTTTGGTGTGGGGTCAATCCTTCGATATAAGGATTTTTTGCAGTCAGGGCCAGGGTCCCAGGGCCAGGGGCCCCTGGGCACATCTTTTTCCATTTTCCCTGGGAAAGAAAACTCAGCAGTCCAGGTTCCTGATGTCAGTTTGTAGGGCTCCCTTGGGTCTCTCAGGGCAGCACAAGTTTGAGGTGGGGACAACTTCGGTGTGGGCTCCATCCTTCGATATAAGGATTTTTTGCAGTCAGGGCCAGGGGCCCCTGGGCACATCCTTTTTCCATTTTCCCTGGGAAAGAAAACTCAGCAGTCCAGGTTCCTGATGTCAGTTTGTAGGGCTCCCTTGGGTCTATCAGGGCAGCACAAGTTTGAGGTGGGGACAACTTCGGTGTGGGCTCCATCCTTCGATATAAGGATTCTTTGCAGTCAGGGCCAGGGGCCCCTGGGCACATCCTTTTTCCATTTTCCCTGGGAAAGAAAACTCAGCAGTCCAGGTTCCTGATGTCAGTTTGTAGGGCTCCCTTGGGTCTATCAGGGCAGCACAAGTTTGAGGTGGGGACAACTTCGGTGTGGGGTCCATCCTTCGATATAAGGATTCTTTGCAGTCAGGGCCAGGGGCCCCTGGGCACATCCTTTTTCCATTTTCCCTGGGAAAGAAAAGTCAGCAGTCCAGGTTCCTGATGTCAGTTTGTAGGGCTCCCTTGGGTCTATCAGGGCAGCACAAGTTTGAGGTGGGGACAACTTCGGTCTGGGGTCCATCCTTCGATATAAGGTTTTTTTGCAGTCAGGGCCAGGGTCCCAGGGCCAGGGGCCCCTGGGCACATCCTTTTTCCATTTTCCCTGGGAAAGAAAAGTCAGCAGTCCAGGTTCCTGATGTCAGTTTGTAGGGCTCCCTTGGGTCTATCAGGGCAGCACAAGTTTGAGGTGGGGACAACTTCGGTGTGGGGTCCATCCTTCGATATAAGGATTCTTTGCAGTGAGGGCCCAGCCCAGGGCCAGGGAACCCTGGGCACATCCTTTTTCCATTTTCCCAGGGAAAGAAAACTCAGCAGTCCAGGTTCCTGATGTCAGTTTGTAGGGCTCCCTTGGGTCTATCAAGGCAGCACAAGTTTGAGGTGGGGACAACTTCGGTGTGGGATCCATCCTTCGATATAAGGATTTTTTGCAGTCAGGGCCAGGGGCCCCTGGGCACATCCTTTTTCCATTTTCCCTGGGAAAGAAAACTCAGCAGTCCAGGTTCCTGATGTCAGTTTGTAGGGCTCCCTTGGGTCTATCAGGGCAGCACAAGTTTGAGGTGGGGACAACTTCGGTGTGGGGTCCATCCTTCGATATAAGGATTTTTTGCAGTCAGGGCCAGGGGCCCCTGGGCACATCCTTTTTCCATTTTCCCTGGGAAAGAAAACTCAGCAGTCCAGGTTCCTGATGTCAGTTTGTAGGGCTCCCTTGGGTCTATCAGGGCAGCACAAGTTTGAGGTGGGGACAACTTCGGTGTGGGGTCCATCCTTTGATATAAGGATTTTTTGCAGTCAGGGCCAGGGGCCCCTGGGCACATCCTTTTTCCATTTTCCCTATGAAAGAAAACTCAGCAGTCCAGGTTCCTGATGTCAGTTTGTAGGGCTCCCTTGGGTCTATCAGGGCAGCACAAGTTTGAGGTGGGGACAACTTCGGTGTGGGGTCCATCCTTCGATATAAGGATTCTTTGCAGAGAGGCCCCAGCCCAGGGCCAGGGGCCCCTGGGCACATCCTTTTTCCATTTTCCCTGGGAAAGAAAACTCTGCAGTCCAGGTTCCTGATGTCAGTCTGTAGGGCTCCCTTGAGTGTATCAGGGCAGCACAAGTTTGAGGTGGGGACAACTTTGGTGTGGGGTCAATCCTTCGATATAAGGATTTTTTGCAGTCAGGGCCAGGGTCCCAGGGCCAGGGGCCCCTGGGCACATCTTTTTCCATTTTCCCTGGGAAAGAAAAGTCAGCAGTCCAGGTTCCTGATGTCAGTTTGTAGGGCTCCCTTGGGTCTATCAGGGCAGCACAAGTTTGAGGTGGGGACAACTTCGGTTTGGGGTCCATCCTTCGATATAAGGATTCTTTGCAGTCAGGGCCAGGGGCCCCTGGGCACATCCTTTTTCCATTTTCCCTGGGAAAGAAAACTCAGCAGTCCAGGTTCCTGATGTCAGTTTGTAGGGCTCCCTTGGGTCTCTCAGGGCAGCACAAGTTTGAGGTGGGGACAACTTCGGTGTGGGGTCCATCCTTCGATATAAGGATTTTTTGCAGTCAGGGCCAGGGGCCCCTGGGCACATCCTTTTTCCATTTTCCCTGGGAAAGAAAACTCAGCAGTCCAGGTTCCTGATGTCAGTTTGTAGGGCTCCCTTGGGTCTATCAGGGCAGCACAAGTTTGAGGTGGGGACATCTTCGGTGTAGGGTCCATCCTTCGATATAAGGATTTTTTGCAGTCAGGGCCAGGGGCCCCTGGGCACATCCTTTTTCCATTTTCCCTGGGAAAGAAAACTCAGCAGTCCAGGTTCCTGATGTCAGTTTGTAGGGCTCCCTTGGGTCTATCAGGGCAGCACAAGTTTGAGGTGGGGACAACTTCGGTGTGGGGTCCATTCTTCGATATAAGGATTCTTTGCAGTCAGGGCCAGGGTCCCAGGGCCAGGGGCCCCTGGGCACATCCTTTTTCCATTTTCCCTGGGAAAGAAAACTCAGCAGTCCAGGTTCCTGATGTCAGTTTGTAGGGCTCCCTTGGGTCTATCAGGGCAGCACAAGTTTGAGGTGGGGACAACTTCGGTGTGGGGTCCATCCTTCGATATAAGGATTTTTTGCAGTCAGGGCCAGGGGCCCCTGGGCACATCCTTTTTCCATTTTCCCTGGGAAAGAAAACTCAGCAGTCCAGGTTCCTGATGTCAGTTTGTAGGGCTCCCTTGGGTCTATCAGGGCAGCACAAGTTTGAGGTGGGGACAACTTCGGTGTGGGGTCCATCCTTCGATATAAGGATTCTTTGCAGTCAGGGCTAGGGGCCCCTGGGCACATCCTTTTTCCATTTTCCCTATGAAAGAAAACTCAGCAGTCCAGGTTCCTGATGTCAGTTTGTAGGGCTCCCTTGGGTCTATCACGGCAGCACAAGTTTGAGGTGGGGACAACTTCGGTGTGGGGTCCATCCTTCGATATAAGGATTTTTTGCAGTCAGGGCCAGGGGCCCCTGGGCACATCCTTTTTCCATTTTCCCTGGGAAAGAAAACTCAGCAGTCCAGGTTCCTGATGTCAGTTTGTAGGGCTCCCTTGGGTCTATCAGGGCAGCACAAGTTTGAGGTGGGGACAACTTCGGTGTGGGGTCCATCCTTCGATATAAGGATTCTTTGCAGTCAGGGCTAGGGGCCCCTGGGCACATCCTTTTTCCATTTTCCCTATGAAAGAAAACTCAGCAGTCCAGGTTCCTGATCTCAGTTTGTAGGGCTCCCTTGGGTCTATCAGGGCAGCACAAGTTTGAGGTGGGGACAACTTCGGTTTGGGGTCCATCCTTCGATATAAGGATTCTTTACAGTCAGGGCCAGGGGACCCTGGGCACATCCTTTTTCCATTTTCCCTGGGAAAGAAAACTCAGCAGTCCAGGTTCCTGATGTCAGTTTGTAGGGCTCCCTTGGGTCTATCACGGCAGCACAAGTTTGAGGTGGGGACAACTTCGGTGTGGGGTCCATCCTTCGATATAAGGATTTTTTGCAGTCAGGGCCAGGGGCCCCTGGGCACATCCTTTTTCCATTTTCCCTGGGAAAGAAAACTCAGCAGTCCAGGTTCCTGATGTCAGTTTGTAGGGCTCCCTTGGGTCTATCAGGGCAGCACAAGTTTGAGGTGGGGACATCTTCGGTGTAGGGTCCATCCTTCGATATAAGGATTTTTTGCAGTCAGGGCCAGGGGCCCCTGGGCACATCCTTTTTCCATTTTCCCTGGGAAAGAAAACTCAGCAGTCCAGGTTCCTGATGTCAGTTTGTAGGGCTCCCTTGGGTCTATCAGGGCAGCACAAGTTTGAGGTGGGGACAACTTCGGTGTGGGGTCCATTCTTCGATATAAGGATTCTTTGCAGTCAGGGCCAGGGGCCCAGGGCCAGGGGCCCCTGGGCACATCCTTTTTCCATTTTCCCTGGGAAAGAAAACTCAGCAGTCCAGGTTCCTGATGTCAGTTTGTAGGGCTCCCTTGGGTCTATCAGGGCAGCACAAGTTTGAGGTGGGGACAACTTCGGTGTGGGGTCCATCCTTCGATATAAGGATTCTTTGCAGTCAGGGCTAGGGGCCGCTGGGCACATCCTTTTTCCATTTTCCCTGGGAAAGAAAACTCAGCAGTCCAGGTTCCTGATGTCAGTTTGTAGGGCTCCCTTGGGTCTATCAGGGCAGCACAAGTTTGAGGTGGGGACAACTTCGGTGTGGGGTCCATCCTTCGATATAAGGATTTTTTGCAGTCAGGGCCAGGGGCCCCTGGGCACATCCTTTTTCCATTTTCCCTGGGAAAGAAAACTCAGCAGTCCAGGTTCCTGATGTCAGTTTGTAGGGCTCCCTTGGGTCTATCAGGGCAGCACAAGTTTGAGGTGGGGACATCTTCGGTGTGGGGTCCATCCTTCGATATAAGGATTCTTTGCAGTGAGGCCCCAGCCCATGTCCAGGGGCCCCTGGGCACATCCTTTTTCCATTTTCCCTGGGAAAGAAAACTCAGCAGTCCAGGTTCCTGATGTCAGTTTGTAGGGCTCCCTTGGGTCTATCAGGGCAGCACAAGTTTGAGGTGGGGACAACTTCGGTGTGGGGTCCATCCTTCGATATAAGGATTCTTTGCAGTCAGGGCCAGGGGCCCCTGGGCACATCCTTTTTCCATTTTCCCTGGGAAAGAAAACTCAGCAGTCCAGGTTCCGGATGTCAGTTTGTAGGGCTCCCTTGGGTCTATCAGGGCAGCACAAGTTTGAGGTGGGGACAACTTCGGTGTGGGGTCCATTCTTCGATATAAGGATTCTTTGCAGTCAGGGCCAGGGGCCCAGGGCCAGGGGCCCCTGGGCACATCCTTTTTCCATTTTCCCTGGGAAAGAAAACTCAGCAGTCCAGGTTCCTGATGTCAGTTTGTAGGGCTCCCTTGGGTCTATCAGGGCAGCACAAGTTTGAGGTGGGGACAACTTCGGTGTGGGGTCCATCCTTCGATATAAGGATTCTTTGCAGTCAGGGCCAGGGGCCGCTGGGCACATCCTTTTTCCATTTTCCCTGGGAAAGAAAACTCAGCAGTCCAGGTTCCTGATGTCAGTTTGTAGGGCTCCCTTGGGTCTATCAGGGCAGCACAAGTTTGAGGTGGGGACAACTTCGGTGTGGGGTCCATCCTTCGATATAAGGATTTTTTGCAGTCAGGGCCAGGGGCCCCTGGGCACATCCTTTTTCCATTTTCCCTGGGAAAGAAAACTCAGCAGTCCAGGTTCCTGATGTCAGTTTGTAGGGCTCCCTTGGGTCTATCAGGGCAGCACAAGTTTGAGGTGGGGACATCTTCGGTGTGGGGTCCATCCTTCGATATAAGGATTCTTTGCAGTGAGGCCCCAGCCCATGTCCAGGGGCCCCTGGGCACATCCTTTTTCCATTTTCCCTGGGAAAGAAAACTCAGCAGTCCAGGTTCCTGATGTCAGTTTGTAGGGCTCCCTTGGGTCTATCAGGGCAGCACAAGTTTGAGGTGGGGACAACTTCGGTGTGGGGTCCATCCTTCGATATAAGGATTCTTTGCAGTCAGGGCCAGGGGCCCCTGGGCACATCCTTTTTCCATTTTCCCTGGGAAAGAAAAGTCAGCAGTCCAGGTTCCTGATGTCAGTTTGTAGGGCTCCCTTGGGTCTATCAGGGCAGCACAAGTTTGAGGTGGGGACAACTTCGGTGTGGGGTCCATCCTTCGTTATAAGGATTATTTGCAGTCAGGGCCAGGGGCGCCTGGGCACATCCTTTTTCCATTTTCCCTGGGAAAGAAAACTCAGCAGTCCAGGTTCCTGATGTCAGTTTGTAGGGCTCCCTTGGGTCTATCAGGGCAGCACAAGTTTGAGGTGGGGACAACTTCGGTGTGGGGTCCATCCTTCGTTATAAGGATTCTTTGCAGTCAGGGCCAGGGGCCCCTGGGCACATCCTTTTTCTATTTTCCCTGGGAAAGAAAACTCAGCAGTCCAGGTTCCTGATGTCAGTTTGTAGGGCTCCCTTGGGTCTATCAGGGCAGCACAAGTTTGATGTGGGGACAACTTCGGTGTGGGCTCCATCCTTCGATATAAGGATTTTTTTGCAGTCAGGGCTAGCGTCCCCTGGGCACAACCTTTGGCCATTTTATCTGTGAAAGGAAACTCAGCAGTCCAGGTTCCTGATGTCAGTTTGTAGGGTTCCCTTGGGTCTATCAGGGCAGCACAAGTTTGAGGTGGGGACAACTTCGGTCTGCGATCCATCCTTCGATATAAGGATTCTTTGCAGTGAGGCCCCAGCCCAGGGCCAGGGGCCCCTGGGCACAACCTTTTTCCATTTTCCCTGGGAAAGAAAACTCAGCAGTCCAGGTTCCTGATGTCAGTTTGTAGGGCTCCCTTGGGTCTATCAGGGCAGCACAAGTTTGAGGTGGGGACAACTTCGGTGTGGGGTCCATCCTTCGATATAAGGATTTTTTGCAGTCAGGGCTAGGGTCCCCTGGGCACAACCTTTGGCCATTTTATCTGTGAAAGGAAACTCATCAGTCCAAGTTCCTGATGTCAGTTTGTAGGGCTCCCTTGGGTCTATCAGGGCAGCACAATTTTAAGGTGGGGACAACTTCGGTGTGGGGTCCATCCTTCGATATAAGGATTCTTTGCAGTGAGGCCCCAGCCCAGGGCCAGGGGCCCCTGGGCACATCCTTCTTCCATTTTCCCTGGGAAAGAAAACTCCGCAGTCCAGGTTCCTGATGTCAGTTTGTAGGGCTCCCTTGGGTCTATCAGGGCAGCACAAGTTTGAGGTGGGGACAACTTCGGTGTGGGGTCCATCCTTCGTTATAAGGATTCTTTGCAGTCAGGGCCAGGGGCGCCTGGGCACATCCTTTTTCCATTTTCCCTGGGAAAGAAAACTCAGCAGTCCAGGTTCCTGATGTCAGTTTGTAGGGCTCCCTTGGGTCTATCAGGGCAGCACAAGTTTGAGGTGGGGACAACTTCGGTGTGGGGTCCATCCTTCGATATAAGGATTCTTTGCAGTGAGGCCCCAGCCCATGTCCAGGGGCCCCATGGCACATCCTTTTTCCATTTTCCCTGGGAAAGAAAACTCAGCAGTCCAGGTTCCTGATGTCAGTTTGTAGGGCTCCCTTGGGTGTATGAGGGCAGCACAAGTTTGAGGTGGGGACATCTTCGGTGTGGGGCCCATCCTTCGATATAAGGATTTTTTGCAGTCAGGGCCAGGGGCCCCTGGGCACGTCCTTTTTCCATTTTCCCTGGGAAAGAAAACTCAGCAGTCCAGGTTCCTGATGTCAGTTTGTAGGGCTCCCTTGGGTCTATCAGGGCAGCACATGTTTGAGGTGGGGACAACTTCGGTGTGGGGTCCATCCTTCGATATAAGGATTCTTTGCAGTCAGGGCCAGGGGCCCCTGGGCACGTCCTTTTTCCATTTTCCCTGGGAAAGAAAACTCAGCAGTCCAGGTTCCTGATGTCAGTTTGTAGGGCTCCCTTGGGTGTATCAGGGCAGCACAAGTTTGAGGTGGGGACAACTTCGGTCTGGGGTCCATCCTTCGATATAAGGATTTTTTGCAGTGAGACCCCAGCCCAGGGCCAGGGGCCCCTGGGCACATCCTTTTTCCATTTTCCCTGGGAAAGAAAACTCAGCAGTCCAGGTTCCTGATGTCAGTCTGTAGGGCTCCCTTGGGTCTATCAGGGCAGCACAAGTTTGAGGTGGGGACAACTTCGGTGTGGGGTCCATCCTTCGATATAAGGATTCTTTGCAATGAGGCCCCAGCCCAGGGCCAGGGGCCCCTGGGCACATCCTTTTTCCATTTTCCCTGGGAAAGAAAACTCAGCAGTCCAGGTTCCTGATGTCAGTTTGTAGGGCTCCCTTGGGTCTATCAGGGCAGCACAAGTTTGAGGTGGGGACAACTTCGGTGTGGGCTCCATCCTTCGATATAAGGATTTTTGCAGTGTGGCCCCAGCCCTTGTCCAGGGGCCCCTGGGCACATCCTTTTTCCATTTTCCCTGGGAAAGAAAACTCAGCAGTCCAGGTTCCTGATGTCAGTTTGTAGGGCTCCCTTGGGTCTATCAGGGCAGCACAAGTTTGAGGTGGGGACATCTTCGGTGTGGGGTCCATCCTTCGATATAAGGATTCTTTGCAGTGAGGCCCCAGCCCATGTCCAGGGGCCCCTGGGCACATCCTTTTTCCATTTTCCCTGGGAAAGAAAACTCAGCAATCCAGGTTCCTGATGTCAGTTTGTAGGGCTCCCTTGGGTCTATCAGGGCAGCACAAGTTTGAGGTGGGGACAACTTCGGTTTGGGGTCCATCCTTCAATATAAGGATTCTTTGTAGTCAGGGCCAGGGGCCCCTGGGCACATCCTTTTTCCATTTTCCCTGGGAAAGAAAACTCAGCAGTCCAGGTTCCTGATGTCAGTTTGTAGGGCTCCCTTGGGTCTATCAGGGCAGCACAAGTTTGAGGTGGGGACAACTTCGGTGTGGGGTCCATCCTTCGATATAAGGATATTTTGCAGTCAGGGCCAGGGGCCCCTGGGCACATCCTTTTTCCATTTTCCCTGGGAAAGAAAACTCAGCAGTCCAGGTTCCTGATGTCAGTTTGTAGGGCTCCCTTGGGTCTATCAGGGCAGCACAAGTTTGAGGTGGGGACAACTTCGGTGTGGGGTCCATCCTTCGATATAAGGATTCTTTGCAGTGAGGCCCCAGCCCAGGGCCAGGGGCCCCTGGGCACATCCTTTTTCCATTTTCCCTGGGAAAGAAAACTCAGCAGTCCAGGTTCCTGATGTCAGTTTGTAGGGCTCCCTTGGGTCTATCAGGGCAGCACAAGTTTGAGGTGGGGACATCTTCGGTGTGGGGTCCATCCTTCGATATAAGGATTTTTTGCAGTCAGGGCCAGGGGCCCCTGGGCACATCCTTTTTCCATTTTCCCTGGGAAAGAAAACTCAGCAGTCCAGGTTCCTGATGTCAGTTTGTAGGGCTCCCTTGGGTCTATCAGGGCAGCACAAGTTTGAGGTGGGGACAACTTCGGTGTGGGGTCCATCCTTCGATATAAGGATTTTTGCAGTGTGGCCCCAGCCCTTGTCCAGGGGCCCCTGGGCACATCCTTTTTCCATTTTCCCTGGGAAAGAAAACTCAGCAGTCCAGGTTCCTGATGTCAGTTTGTAGGGCTCCCTTGGGTCTATCAGGGCAGCACAAGTTTGAGGTGGGGACATCTTCGGTGTGGGGTCCATCCTTCGATATAAGGATTCTTTGCAGTGAGGCCCCAGCCCATGTCCAGGGGCCCCTGGGCACATCCTTTTTCCATTTTCCCTGGGAAAGAAAACTCAGCAATCCAGGTTCCTGATGTCAGTTTGTAGGGCTCCCTTGGGTCTATCAGGGCAGCACAAGTTTGAGGTGGGGACAACTTCGGTTTGGGGTCCATCCTTCAATATAAGGATTCTTTGTAGTCAGGGCCAGGGGCCCCTGGGCACATCCTTTTTCCATTTTCCCTGGGAAAGAAAACTCAGCAGTCCAGGTTCCTGATGTCAGTTTGTAGGGCTCCCTTGGGTCTATCAGGGCAGCACAAGTTTGAGGTGGGGACATCTTCGGTGTGGGGTCCATCCTTCGATATAAGGAATTTTTGCAGTCAGGGCCAGGGGCCCCTGGGCACATCCTTTTTCCATTTTCCCTGGGAAAGAAAACTCAGCAGTCCAGGTTCCTGATGTCAGTTTGTAGGGCTCCCTTGGGTCTATCAGGGCAGCACAAGTTTGAGGTGGGGACAACTTCGGTGTGGGGTCCATCCTTCGATATAAGGATTCTTTGCAGTCAGGGCCAGGGTCCCAGGGCCAGGGGCCCCTGGGCACATCCATTTTCCATTTTCCCTGGGAAAGAAAACTCAGCAGTCCAGGTTCCTGATGTCAGTTTTTAGGGCTCCCTTGGGTCTATCAGGGCAGCACAAGTTTGAGGTGGGGACAACTTCGGTGTGGGGTCCATCCTTCGATATAAGGATTCTTTGCAGTGAGGCCCACGACCAGGTCCAGGGAACCCTGGGCACATCCTTTTTCCATTTTCCCTGGGAAAGAAAACTCAGCAGTCCAGGTTCCTGATGTCAGTTTGTAGGGCTCCCTTGGGTCTATCAGGGCAGCACAAGTTTGAGGTGGGGACAACTTCGGTGTGGGGTCCATCCTTCGATATAAGGATTTTTTGCAGTCAGGGCCAGGGGCCCCTGGGCACATCCTTCGGCCATTTTCCCTGGGAAAGAAAACTCAGCAGTCCAGGTTCCTGATGTCAGTTTGTAGGGCTCCCTTGGGTCTATCAGGGCAGCACAAGTTTGAGGTGGGGACAACTTCGGTGTGGGCTCCATCCTTCGATATAAGGATTTTTTGCTGTCAGGGCAAGGGGCCCCTGGGCACATCCTTTTTCCATTTTCCCTGGGAAAGAAAAGTCAGCAGTCCAGGTTCCTGATGTCAGTTTGTAGGGCTCCCTTGGGTCTATCAGGGCAGCACAAGTTTGAGGTGGGGACATCTTCGGTGTGGGGTCCATCCTTCGATATAAGGATTCTTTGCAGTGAGGCCCCAGCCCATGTCCAGGGGCCCCTGGGCACATCCTTTTTCCATTTTCCCTGGGAAAGAAAACTCAGCAATCCAGGTTCCTGATGTCAGTTTGTAGGGCTCCCTTGGGTCTATCAGGGCAGCACAAGTTTGAGGTGGGGACAACTTCGGTGTGGGGTCCATCCTTCAATATAAGGATTCTTTGTAGTCAGGGCCAGGGGCCCCTGGGCACATCCTTTTTCCATTTTCCCTGGGAAAGAAAACTCAGCAGTCCAGGTTCCTGATGTCAGTTTGTAGGGCTCCCTTGGGTCTATCAGGGCAGCACAAGTTTGAGGTGGGGACAACTTCGGTGTGGGGTCCATCCTTCGATATAAGGATATTTTGCAGTCAGGGCCAGGGGCCCCTGGGCACATCCTTTTTCCATTTTCCCTGGGAAAGAAAACTCAGCAGTCCAGGTTCCTGATGTCAGTTTGTAGGGCTCCCTTGGGTCTATCAGGGCAGCACAAGTTTGAGGTGGGGACAACTTCGGTGTGGGGTCCATCCTTCGATATAAGGATTCTTTGCAGTGAGGCCCCAGCCCAGGGCCAGGGGCCCCTGGGCACATCCTTTTTCCATTTTCCCTGGGAAAGAAAACTCAGCAGTCCAGGTTCCTGATGTCAGTTTGTAGGGCTCCCTTGGGTCTATCAGGGCAGCACAAGTTTGAGGTGGGGACATCTTCGGTGTGGGGTCCATCCTTCGATATAAGGATTTTTTGCAGTCAGGGCCAGGGGCCCCTGGGCACATCCTTTTTCCATTTTCCCTGGGAAAGAAAACTCAGCAGTCCAGGTTCCTGATGTCAGTTTGTAGGGCTCCCTTGGGTCTATCAGGGCAGCACAAGTTTGAGGTGGGGACAACTACGGTGTGGGGTCCATCTTTCGATATAAGGATTCTTTGCAGTCAGGGCCAGGGTCCCAGGGCCAGGGGCCCCTGGGCACATCCATTTTCCATTTTCCCTGGGAAAGAAAACTCAGCAGTCCAGGTTTGTGATGTCAGTTTTTAAGGCTCCCTTGGGTCTATCAGGGCAGCACAAGTTTGAGGTGGGGACAACTTCGGTGTGGGGTCCATCCTTCGATATAAGGATTCTTTGCAGTGAGGCCCACGACCAGGTCCAGGGAACCCTGGGCACATCCTTTTTCCATTTTCCCTGGGAAAGAAAACTCAGCAGTCCAGGTTCCTGATGTCAGTTTGTAGGGCTCCCTTGGGTCTATCAGGGCAGCACAAGTTTGAGGTGGGGACAACTTCGGTGTGGGGTCCATCCTTCGATATAAGGATTTTTTGCAGTCAGGGCCAGGGGCCCCTGGGCACATCCTTCGGCCATTTTCCCTGGGAAAGAAAACTCAGCAGTCCAGGTTCCTGATGTCAGTTTGTAGGGCTCCCTTGGGTCTATCAGGGCAGCACAAGTTTGAGGTGGGGACATCTTCGGTGTGGGGTCCATCCTTCGATATAAGGATTCTTTGCAGTGAGGCCCCAGCCCATGTCCAGGGGCCCCTGGGCACATCCTTTTTCCATTTTCCCTGGGAAAGAAAACTCAGCAATCCAGGTTCCTGATGTCAGTTTGTAGGGCTCCCTTGGGTCTATCAGGGCAGCACAAGTTTGAGGTGGGGACAACTTCGGTGTGGGGTCCATCCTTCAATATAAGGATTCTTTGTAGTCAGGGCCAGGGGCCCCTGGGCACATCCTTTTTCCATTTTCCCTGGGAAAGAAAACTCAGCAGTCCAGGTTCCTGATGTCAGTTTGTAGGGCTCCCTTGGGTCTATCAGGGCAGCACAAGTTTGAGGTGGGGACAACTTCGGTGTGGGGTCCATCCTTCGATATAAGGATTCTTTGCAGTGAGGCCCCAGCCCAGGGCCAGGGGCCCCTGGGCACATCCTTTTTCCATTTTCCCTGGGAAAGAAAACTCAGCAGTCCAGGTTCCTGATGTCAGTTTGTAGGGCTCCCTTGGGTCTATCAGGGCAGCACAAGTTTGAGGTGGGGACATCTTCGGTGTGGGGTCCATCCTTCGATATAAGAATTTTTGGCAGTCAGGTCCAGTGTTCCCTGGGCACATCTTTTTCCATTTTCCCTGGGAAAGAAAACTCAGCAGTCCAGGTTCCTGATGTCAGTTTGTAGGGCTCCCTTGGGTCTATCAGGGCAGCACAAGTTTGAGGTGGGGACAACTTCGGTGTGGGCTCCATCCTTCGATATAAGGATTCTTTGCAGTGAGGGCCCAGCCCAGGGCCAGGGAACCCTGGGCACATCCTTTTCCATTTTCCCTGGGAAAGAAAACTCAGCAGTCCAGGTTCCTGATGTCAGTTTGTAGGGCTCCCTTGGGTCTATCAAGGCAGCACAAGTTTGAGGTGGGGACAACTTCGGTGTGGGATCCATCCTTCGATATAAGGATTTTTTGCAGTCAGGGCCAGGGGCCCCTGGGCACAACCTTTTTCCATTTTCCCTGGGAAAGAAAACTCAGCAGTCCAGGTTCCTGATGTCAGTTTGTAGGGCTCCCTTGGGTCTATCAGGGCAGCACAAGTTTGAGGTGGGGACAACTTCGGTGTGGGGTCCATCCTTCGATATAAGGATTCTTTGCAGTCAGGGCCAGGGGCCCCTGGGCACATCCTTTTTCCATTTTCCCTGGGAAAGAAAACTCAGCAGTCCAGGTTCCTGATGTCAGTTTGTAGGGCTCCCTTGGGTCTATCAGGGCAGCACAAGTTTGAGGTGGGGACAACTTCGGTCTGGGGTCCATCCTTCGATATACGGTTTTTTTGCACTGAGGCACCAGCCCAGGGCCAGGGAACCCTGGGCGCATCCTTTTTCCATTTTCCCTGGGAAAGAAAACTCAGCAGTCCAGGTTCCTGATGTCAGTTTGTAGGGCTCCCTTGGGTCTATCAGGGCAGCACAAGTTTGAGGTGGGGACAACTTCGGTGTGGGCTCCATCCTTCGATATAAGGATTTTTGGCAGTCAGGGCTAGGGGCCCCTGGGCACAACCTTTGGCCATTTTATCTGTGAAAGGAAACTCATCAGTCCAAGTTCCTGATGTCAGTTTGTAGGGCTCCCTTGGGTCTATCAGGGCAGCACAAGTTTGAGGTGGGGACAACTTCGGTGTGGGGTCCATCCTTCGATATAAGGATTCTTTGCAGAGAGGCCCCAGCCCAGGACCAGGGGCCCCTGGGCACATCCTTTTTCCATTTTCCCTGGGAAAGAAAACTCAGCAGTCCAGGTTCCTGATGTCAGTTTGTAGGGCTCCCTTGGGTCTATCAGGGCAGCACAAGTTTGAGGTGGGGACAACTTCGGTTTGGGGTCCATCCTTCGATATAAGGATTCTTTGCAGTCAGGGCCAGGGGCCCCTGGGCACATCCTTTTTCCATTTTCCCTGGGAAAGAAAACTCAGCAGTCCAGGTTCCTGATGTCAGTTTGTAGGGCTCCCTTGGGTCTATCAGGGCAGCACAAGTTTGAGGTGGGGACAACTTCGGTGTGGGGTCCATCCTTCGATATAAGGATTTTTTGCAGTCAGGGCCAGGGGCCCCTGGGCACATCCTTTTTCCATTTTCCCTGGGAAAGAAAACTCAGCAGTCCAGGTTCCTGATGTCAGTTTGTAGGGCTCCCTTGGGTCTATCAGGGCAGCACAAGTTTGAGGTGGGGACAACTTCGGTGTGGGGTCCATCCTTCGATATAAGGATTCTTTGCAGTGAGGCCCCAGCCCATGTCCAGGGGCCCCTGGGCACATCCTTCTTCCATTTTCCCTGGGAAAGAAAACTCAGCAGTCCAGGTTCCTGATGTCAGTTTGTAGGGCTCCCTTGGGTCTATCAGGGCAGCACAAGTTTGAGGTGGGGACAACTTCGGTGTGGGGTCCATCCTTCGATATAAGGATTCTTTGCAGTCAGGGCCAGGGGCCCCTGGGCACACCCTTTTTCCATTTTCCCTGGGAAAGAAAACTCAGCAGTCCAGGTTCCTGATGTCAGTTTGTAGGGCTCCCTTGGGTCTATCAGGGCAGCACAAGTTTGAGGTGGGGACAACTTCGGTGTGGGGTCCATCCTTCGATATAAGGATTTTTTGCAGTCAGGGCCAGGGGCCCCTGGGCACATCCTTTTTCCATTTTCCCTGGGAAAGAAAAGTCAGCAGTCCAGGTTCCTGATGTCAGTTTGTAGGGCTCCCTTGGGTCTATCAGGGCAGCACAAGTTTGAGGTGGGGACAACTTCGGTGTGGGGTCCATCCTTCGTTATAAGGATTCTTTGCAGTCAGGGCCAGGGGCCCCTGGCCACATCCTTTTTCTATTTTCCCTGGGAAAGAAAACTCAGCAGTCCAGGTTCCTGATGTCTGTTTGTAGGGCTCCCTTGGGTCTATCAGGGCAGCACAAGTTTGAGGTGGGGACAACTTCGGTGTGGGCTCCATCCTTCGATATAAGGATTTTTTGCAGTCAGGGCTAGCGTCCCCTGGGCACAACCTTTGGCCATTTTATCTGTGAAAGGAAACTCAGCAGTCCAGGTTCCTGATGTCAGTTTGTAGGGTTCCCTTGGGTCTATCAGGGCAGCACAAGTTTGAGGTGGGGACAACTTCGGTGTGGGGTCCATCCTTCGATATAAGGATTTTTTGCAGTCAGGGCCAGGGGCCCCTGGGCACATCCTTTTTCCATTTTCCCTGGGAAAGAAAACTCAGCAGTCCAGGTTCCTGATGTCAGTTTGTAGGGCTCCCTTGGGTCTATCAGGGCAGCACAAGTTTGAGGTGGGGACAACTTCGGTGTGGGGTCCATCCTTCGATATAAGGATTTTTTACAGTGAGGCCCCAGCCCAGGGCCAGGGGCCCCTGGGCACATCCTTTTTCCATTTTCCCTGGGAAAGAAAAGTCAGCAGTCCAGGTTCCTGATGTCAGTCTGTAGGGCTCCCTTGGGTCTATCAGGGCAGCACAAGTTTGAGGTGGGGACAACTTCGGTGTGGGGTCCATCCTTCGATATAAGGATTCTTTGCAGTGTGGCCCCAGCCCATGTCCAGGGGCCCCTGGGCACATCCTTTTTCCATTTTCCCTGGGAAAGAAAACTCAGCAGTCCAGGTTCCTGATGTCAGTTTGTAGGGCTCCCTTGGGTCTATCAGGGCAGCACAAGTTTGAGGTGGGGACAACTTCGGTGTGGGGTCCATCCTTTGATATAAGGATTTTTTGCAGTCAGGGCCAGGGGCCCCTGGGCACATCCTTTTTCCATTTTCCCTGGGAAAGAAAAGTCAGCAGTCCAGGTTCCTGATGTCAGTTTGTAGGGCTCCCTTGGGTCTATCAGGGCAGCACAAGTTTGAGGTGGGGACAACTTCGGTGTGGGGTCCATCCTTCGATATAAGGATTCTTTGCAGTCAGGGCTAGGGGCCCCTGGGCACAACCTTTGGCCATTTTCCCTGTGAAAGGAAACTCATCAGTCCAAGTTCCTGATGTCAGTTTGTAGGGCTCCCTTGGGTCTATCAGGGCAGCACAAGTTTGAGGTGGGGACATCTTCGGTGTGGGGTCCATCCTTCGATATAAGGATTCTTTGCAGTGAGGCCCCAGCCCATGTCCAGGGGCCCCTGGGCACATCCTTTTTCCATTTTCCCTGGGAAAGAAAACTCAGCAGTCCAGGTTCCTGATGTCAGTTTGTAGGGCTCCCTTGGATCTATCAGGGCAGCACAAGTTTGAGATGGGGACAACTTCGGTGTGGGGTCCATCCTTCGTTATAAGGATTCTTTGCAGTCAGGGCCAGGGGCCCCTGGGCACATCCTTTTTCTATTTTCCCTGGGAAAGAAAACTCAGCAGTCCAGGTTCCTGATGTCAGTTTGTAGGGTTCCCTTGGGTCTATCAGGGCAGCACAAGTTTGAGGTGGGGACAACTTCGGTGTGGGGTCCATCCTTCGATATAAGGATTCTTTGCAGTGAGGCCCCAGCCCAGGGCCAGGGGCCCCTGGGCACATCCTTTTTCCATTTTCCCTGGGAAAGAAAACTCAGCAGTCCAGGTTCCTGATGTCAGTTTGTAGGGCTCCCTTGGGTCTATCAGGGCAGCACAAGTTTGAGGTGGGGACAACTTCGGTTTGGGGTCCATCCTTCAATATGAGGATTCTTTGCAGTCAGGGCCAGGGGCCCCGGGGCACATCCTTTTTCCATTTTCCCTGGGAAAGAAAACTCAGCAGTCCAGGTTCCTGATGTCAGTTTGTAGGGCTTTCTTGGGTGTATGAGGGCAGCACAAGTTTGAGGTGGGGACATCTTCGGTGTGGGGCCCATCCTTCGATATAAGGATTTTTTGCAGTCAGGGCCAGGGGCCCCTGGGCACGTCCTTTTTCCATTTTCCCTGGGAAAGAAAAGTCAGCAGTCCAGGTTCCTGATGTCGGTTTGTAGGGCTCCCTTGGGTGTATCAGGGCAGCACAAGTTTGAGGTGGGGACAACTTCGGTGTGGGGTCCATCCTTCGATATAAGGATTTTTTGCAGTCAGGGCCAGGGAACCCTGGGCACATCCTTTTTCCATTTTCCCTGGGAAAGAAAACTCAGCAGTCCATGTTCCTGATGTCAGTTTGTAGGGCTCCCTTGGGTCTATCAGGGCAGCACAAGTTTGAGGTGGGGACAACTTCGGTGTGAGGTCCATCCTTCGATATAAGGATTCTTTGCAGTCAGGGCCAGGGGCCCCTGGGCACATCCTTTTTCCATTTTCCCTGGGAAAGAAAACTCAGCAGTCCAGGTTCCTGATGTCAGTTTGTAGGGCTCCCTTGGGTCTATCAAGGCAGCACAAGTTTGAGGTGGGGACAACTTCGGTGTGGGGTCCATCCTTCGATATAAGGATTCTTTGCAGTGAGGCCCCAGCCCAGGGCCAGGGGCCCCTGGGCACATCCTTTGGCCAGTTTCCCTGGGAAAGAAAAGTCAGCAGTCCAGGTTCCTGATGTCAGTTTGTAGGGCTCCCTTGGGTCTATCAGGGCAGCACAAGTTTGAGGTGGGGACAACTTCGGTGTGGGCTCCATCCTTCGATATAAGGATTCTTTGCAGTCAGGGCCAGGGGCCCCTGGGCACATCCTTTTTCCATTTTCCCTGGGAAAGAAAACTCAGCAGTCCAGGTTCCTGATGTCAGTTTGTCGGGCTCCCTTGGGTCTATCAGGGCAGCACAAGTTTGAGGTGGGGACAACTTCGGTGTGGGGTCCATCCTTCGATATAAGGATTTTTTGCAGTCAGGGCCAGGTGCCCCTGGGCACATCCTTTTTCCATTTTCCCTGGGAAAGAAAACTCAGCAGTCCAGGTTCCTGATGTCAGTTTGTAGGGCTCCCTTGGGTCTATCAGGGCAGCACAAGTTTGAGGTGGGGACAACTTCGGTGTGGGGTCCATCCTTCGATATAAGGATTCTTTGCAGTGAGGCCCCAGCCCAGGGCCAGGGGCCCCTGGGCACATCCTTTTTCCATTTTCCCTGGGAAAGAAAACTCAGCAGTCCAGGTTCCTGATGTCAGTTTGTAGGGCTCCCTTGGGTCTATCAGGGCAGCACAAGTTTGATGTGGGGACAACTTCGGTGTGGGGTCCATCCTTCGATATAAGGATTTTTTGCAGTCAGGGCCAGGGAACCCTGGGCACATCCTTTTTCCATTTTCCCTGGGAAAGAAAACTCAGCAGTTCAGGTTCCTGATGTCAGTTTGTAGGGCTCCCTTGGGTCTATCAGGGCAGCACAAGTTTGATGTGGGGACAACTTCGGTTTGGGGTCCATCCTTCGATATATGGATTTTTTGCAGTCAGGGCCAGGGGCCCCTGGGCACATCCTTTTTCCATTTTCCCTGGGAAAGAAAACTCAGCAGTCCAGGTTCCTGATGTCAGTTTGTAGGGCTCCTTTGGGTGTATGAGGGCAGCACAAGTTTGAGGTGGGGACATCTTCGGTGTGGGGTCCGTCCTTCGATATAAGGATTTTTTGCAGTCAGGGCCAGGGGCCCCTGGGCACATCCTTTTTCCATTTCCCCTGGGAAAGAAAAGTCAGCAGTCCAGGTTCCTGATGTCAGTTTGTAGGGCTCCCTTGGGTCTATCAGGGCAGCACAAGTTTGAGGTGGGGACAACTTCGGTGTGGGGTCCATCCTTCGATATAAGGATTCTTTGCAGTCAGGGCCAGGGTCCCAGGGCCAGGGGCCCCTGGGCACATCCTTTTTCCATTTTCCCTGGGAAAGAAAACTCAGCAGTCCAGGTTCCTGATGTCAGTTTGTAGGGCTCCCTTGGGTCTATCAAGGCAGCACAAGTTTGAGGTGGGGACAACTTCGGTGTGGGGTCCATCCTTCGATATAAGGATTTTTTGCAGTCAGGGCCAGGGGCCCCTGGGCACATCCTTTTTCCATTTTCCCTGGGAAAGAAAACTCAGCAGTCCAGGTTCCTGATGTCAGTTTGTAGGGCTCCCTTGGGTCTATCAGGGCAGCACAAGTTTGAGGTGGGGACAACTTCGGTGTGGGGTCCATCCTTCGATATAAGGATTCTTTGCAGTCAGGGCCAGGGAACCCTGGGCACATCCTTTTTCCATTTTCCCTGGGAAAGAAAACTCAGCAGTTCAGGTTCCTGATGTCAGTTTGTAGGGCTCCCTTGGGTCTATCAGGGCAGCACAAGTTTGATGTGGGGACAACTTCGGTTTGGGGTCCATCCTTCGATATAAGGATTTTTTGCAGTCAGGGCCAGGGGCCCCTGGGCACATCCTTTTTCCATTTTCCCTGGGAAAGAAAACTCAGCAGTCCAGGTTCCTGATGTCAGTTTGTAGGGCTCCCTTGGGTGTATGAGGGCAGCACAAGTTTGAGGTGGGGACATCTTCGGTGTGGGGCCCATCCTTCGATATAAGGATTTTTTGCAGTCAGGGCCAGGGGCCCCTGGGCACATCCTTTTTCCATTTTCCCTGGGAAAGAAAAGTCAGCAGTCCAGGTTCCTGATGTCAGTTTGTAGGGCTCCCTTGGGTCTATCAGGGCAGCACAAGTTTGAGGTGGGGACAACTTCGGTGTGGGGTCCATCCTTCGATATAAGGATTCTTTGCAGTCAGGGCCAGGGTCCCAGGGCCAGGGGCCCCTGGGCACATCCTTTTTCCATTTTCCCTGGGAAAGAAAAGTCAGCAGTCCAGGTTCCTGATGTCAGTTTGTAGGGCTCCCTTGGGTCTATCAGGGCAGCACAAGTTTGAGGTGGGGACAACTTCGGTGTGGGGTCCATCCTTCGATATAAGAATTCTTTCCAGTGAGGCCCACGACCAGGGCCAGGGAACCCTGTGCACATCCTTTTTCCATTTTCCCTGGGAAAGAAAACTCAGCAGTCCAGGTTCCTGATGTCAGTTTGTAGGGCTCCCTTGGGTCTATCAGGGCAGCACAAGTTTGAGGTGGGGACATCTTCGGTGTGGGGTCCATCCTTCGTTATAACGATTTTTTGCAGTCAGGGCCAGGGGCCCCCGGGCACATCCTTTTTCCATTTCCCCTGGGAAAGAAAACTCAGCAGTCCAGGTTCCTGATGTCAGTTTGTAGGGCTCCCTTGGGTCTATCAGGGCAGCACAAGTTTGAGGTGGGGACAACTTCGGTGTGGGGTCCATCCTTCGATATAAGGATTCTTTGCAGTCAGGGCCAGGGTCCCAGGGCCAGGGGCCCCTGGGCACATCCTTTTTCCATTTTCCCTGGGAAAGAAAACTCAGCAGTCCAGGTTCCTGATGTCAGTTTGTAGGGCTCCCTTGGGTCTATCAGGGCAGCACAAGTTTGAGGTGGGGACATCTTCGGTGTGGGGTCCATCCTTCGATATAAGGATATTTTGCAGTCAGGGCCAGGGGCCCCTGGGCACATCCTTTTTCCATTTCCCTGGGAAAGAAAACTCAGCAGTCCAGGTTCCTGATGTCAGTTTGTAGGGCTCCCTTGGGTCTATCAGGGCAGCACAAGTTTGAGGTGGGGACAACTTCGGTGTGGGGTCCATCCTTCGATATAAGGATTCTTTGCAGTCAGGGCCAGGGTCCCAGAGCCAGGGGCCCCTGGGCACATCCTTTTTCCATTTTCCCTGGGAAAGAAAACTCAGCAGTCCAGGTTCCTGATGTCAGTTTGTAGGGCTCCCTTGGGTCTATCAGGGCAGCACAAGTTTGAGGTGGGGACAACTTCGGTGTGGGGTCCATCCTTCGATATAAGGATTCTTTGCAGTGAGGCCCCAGCCCAGGGCCAGGGGCCCCTGGGCACATCCTTTTTCCATTTTCCCTGGGAAAGAAAAGTCAGCAGTCCAGGTTCCTGATGTCAGTTTGTAGGGCTCCCTTGGGTCTATCAAGGCAGCACAAGTTTGAGGTGGGGACAACTTCGGTGTGGGGTCCATCCTTCGATATAAGGATTTTTTGCAGTCAGGGCCAGGGGCCCCTGGGCACATCCTTTGGCCAGTTTCCCTGGGAAAGAAAAGTCAGCAGTCCAGGTTCCTGATGTCAGTTTGTAGGGCTCCCTTGGGTCTATCAGGGCAGCACAAGTTTGAGGTGGGGACAACTTCGGTGTGGGGTCCATCCTTCGATATAAGGATTCTTTGCAGTCAGGGCCAGGGGCCCCTGGGCACATCCTTTTTCCATTTTCCCTGGGAAAGAAAACTCAGCAGTCCAGGTTCCTGATGTCAGTTTGTAGGGCTCCCTTGGGTCTATCAGGGCAGCACAAGTTTGAGGTGGGGACAACTTCGGTGTGGGGTCCATCCTTCGATATAAGGATTTTTTGCAGTCAGGGCCAGGGGCCCCTGGGCACATCCTTTTTCCATTTTCCCTGGGAAAGAAAACTCAGCAGTCCAGGTTCCTGATGTCAGTTTGTAGGGCTCCCTTGGGTCTATCAGGGCAGCACAAGTTTGAGGTGGGGACATCTTCAGTGTGGGGTCCATTCTTCGATATAAGGATTCTTTGCAGTGAGGCCCCAGCCCATGTCCAGGGGCCCCTGGGCACATCCTTTTTCCATTTTCCCTGGGAAAGAAAACTCAGCAGTCCAGGTTCCTGATGTCAGTTTGTCGGGCTCCCTTGGGTCTATCAAGGCAGCACAAGTTTGAGGTGGGGACAACTTCGGTGTGGGGTCCATCCTTCGATATAAGGATTTTTTGCAGTCAGGGCCAGGTGCCCCTGGGCACATCCTTTTTCCATTTTCCCTGGGAAAGAAAACTCAGCAGTCCAGGTTCCTGATGTCAGTTTGTAGGGCTCCCTTGGGTCTATCAGGGCAGCACAAGTTTGAGGTGGGGACAACTTCGGTGTGGGGTCCATCCTTCGATATAAGGATTTTTTGCAGTCAGGGCCAGGGAACCCTGGGCACATCCTTTTTCCATTTTCCCTGGGAAAGAAAACTCAGCAGTTCAGGTTCCTGATGTCAGTTTGTAGGGCTCCCTTGGGTCTATCAGGGCAGCACAAGTTTGATGTGGGGACAACTTCGGTTTGGGGTCCATCCTTCGATATAAGGATTTTTTGCAGTCAGGGCCAGGGGCCCCTGGGCACATCCTTTTTCCATTTTCCCTGGGAAAGAAAACTCAGCAGTCCAGGTTCCTGATGTCAGTTTGTAGGGCTCTCTTGGGTGTATGAGGGCAGCACAAGTTTGAGGTGGGGACATCTTCGGTGTGGGGTCCGTCCTTCGATATAAGGATTTTTTGCAGTCAGGGCCAGGGGCCCCTGGGCACATCCTTTTTCCATTTCCCCTGGGAAAGAAAACTCAGCAGTCCAGGTTCCTGATGTCAGTTTGTAGGGCTCCCTTGGGTGTATGAGGGCAGCACAAGTTTGAGGTGGGGACAACTTCGGTGTGGGGTCCATCCTTCGATATAAGGATTCTTTGCAGTCAGGGCCAGGGTCCCAGGGCCAGGGGCCCCTGGGCACATCCTTTTTCCATTTTCCCTGGGAAAGAAAAGTCAGCAGTCCAGGTTCCTGATGTCAGTTTGTAGGGCTCCCTTGGGTCTATCAGGGCAGCACAAGTTTGAGGTGGGGACAACTTCGGTGTGGGGTCCATCCTTCGATATAAGGATTCTTTCCAGTGAGGCCCACGACCAGGGCCAGGGAATCCTGGGCACATCCTTTTTCCATTTTCCCTGGGAAAGAAAACTCAGCAGTCCAGGTTCCTGATGTCAGTTTGTAGGGCTCCCTTGGGTCTATCAGGGCAGCACAAGTTTGAGGTGGGGACAACTTCGGTGTGGGGTCCATCCTTCGATATAAGGATTCTTTGCAGTCAGGGCCAGGGTCCCAGGGCCAGGGGCCCCTGGGCACATCCTTTTTCCATTTTCCCTGGGAAAGAAAACTCAGCAGTCCAGGTTCCTGATGTCAGTTTGTAGGGCTCCCTTGGGTCTATCAGGGCAGCACAAGTTTGAGGTGGGGACATCTTCGGTGTGGGGTCCATCCTTCGATATAAGGATATTTTGCAGTCAGGGCCAGGGGCCCCTGGGCACATCCTTTTTCCATTTCCCTGGGAAAGAAAACTCAGCAGTCCAGGTTCCTGATGTCAGTTTGTAGGGCTCCCTTGGGTCTATCAGGGCAGCACAAGTTTGAGGTGGGGACAACTTCGGTGTGGGGTCCATCCTTCGATATAAGGATTCTTTGCAGTGAGGCCCCAGCCCATGTCCAGGGGCCCCTGGGCACATCCTTTTTCCATTTTCCCTGGGAAAGAAAACTCAGCAGTCCAGGTTCCTGATGTCAGTTTGTAGGGCTCCCTTGGGTCTATCAGGGCAGCACAAGTTTGAGGGGGGGACAACTTCGGTGTGGGGTCCATCCTTCGTTATAAGGATTCTTTGCAGTCAGGGCCAGGGGCCCCTGGGCACATCCTTTTTCCATTTTCCCTGGGAAAGAAAACTCAGCAGTCCAGGTTCCTGATGTCAGTTTGTAGGGCTCCCTTGGGTCTATCAGGGCAGCACAAGTTTGAGGTGGGGACAACTTCGGTTTGGGGTCCATCCTTCAATATGGGGATTCTTTGCAGTCAGGGCCAGGGGCCCCGGGGCACATCCTTTTTCCATTTTCCCTGGGAAAGAAAAGTCAGCAGTCCAGGTTCCTGATGTCAGTTTGTAGGGCTCCCTTGGGTCTATCAGGGCAGCACAAGTTTGAGGTGGGGACAACTTCGGTGTGGGGTCCATCCTTCGATATAAGGATTCTTTGAAGTCAGGGCCAGGGTCCCAGGGCCAGGGGCCCCTGGGCACATCCTTTTTCCATTTTCCCTGGGAAAGAAAAGTCAGCAGTCCAGGTTCCTGATGTCAGTTTGTAGGGCTCCCTTGGGTCTATCAGGGCAGCACAAGTTTGAGGTGGGGACAACTTCGGTGTGGGGTCCATCCTTCGATATAAGAATTCTTTCCAGTGAGGCCCACGACCAGGGCCAGGGAACCCTGGGCACATCCTTTTTCCATTTTCCCTGGGAGAGAAAACTCAGCAGTCCAGGTTCCTGATGTCAGTTTGTAGGGCTCCCTTGGGTCTATCAGGGCAGCACAAGTTTGAGGTGGGGACATCTTCGGTGTGGGGTCCATCCTTCGTTATAACGATTTTTTGCAGTCAGGGCCAGGGGCCCCTGGGCACATCCTTTTTCCATTTTCCCTGGGAAAGAAAACTCAGCAGTCCAGGTTCCTGATGTCAGTTTGTAGGGCTCCCTTGGGTCTATCAGGGCAGCACAAGTTTGAGGTGGGGACAACTTCGGTGTGGGGTCCATCCTTCGATATAAGGATTTTTTGCAGTCAGGGCCAGGGGCCCCTGGGCACATCCTTTTTCCATTTTCCCTGGGAAAGAAAACTCAGCAGTCCAGGTTCCTGATGTCAGTTTGTAGGGCTCCCTTGGGTCTATCAGGGCAGCACAAGTTTGAGGTGGGGACAACTTCGGTGTGGGGTCCATCCTTCGATATAAGGATTCTTTGCAGTCAGGGCCAGGGGCCCCTGGGCACATCCTTTTTCCATTTTCCCTGGGAAAGAAAACTCAGCAGTTCAGGTTCCTGATGTCAGTTTGTAGGGCTCCCTTGGGTCTATCAGGGCAGCACAAGTTTGATGTGGGGACAACTTCGGTTTGGGGTCCATCCTTCGATATAAGGATTTTTTGCAGTCAGGGCCAGGGGCCCCTGGGCACATCCTTTTTCCATTTTCCCTGGGAAAGAAAACTCAGCAGTCCAGGTTCCTGATGTCAGTTTGTAGGGCTCCCTTGGGTGTATGAGGGCAGCACAAGTTTGAGGTGGGGACATCTTCGGTGTGGGGCCCATCCTTCGATATAAGGATTTTTTGCAGTCAGGGCCAGGGGCCCCTGGGCACATCCTTTTTCCATTTTCCCTGGGAAAGAAAAGTCAGCAGTCCAGGTTCCTGATGTCAGTTTGTAGGGCTCCCTTGGGTCTATCAGGGCAGCACAAGTTTGAGGTGGGGACAACTTCGGTGTGGGGTCCATCCTTCGATATAAGGATTCTTTGCAGTCAGGGCCAGGGTCCCAGGGCCAGGGGCCCCTGGGCACATCCTTTTTCCATTTTCCCTGGGAAAGAAAAGTCAGCAGTCCAGGTTCCTGATGTCAGTTTGTAGGGCTCCCTTGGGTCTATCAGGGCAGCACAAGTTTGAGGTGGGGACAACTTCGGTGTGGGGTCCATCCTTCGATATAAGAATTCTTTCCAGTGAGGCCCACGACCAGGGCCAGGGAACCCTGTGCACATCCTTTTTCCATTTTCCCTGGGAAAGAAAACTCAGCAGTCCAGGTTCCTGATGTCAGTTTGTAGGGCTCCCTTGGGTCTATCAGGGCAGCACAAGTTTGAGGTGGGGACATCTTCGGTGTGGGGTCCATCCTTCGTTATATCGATTTTTTGCAGTCAGGGCCAGGGGCCCCCGGGCACATCCTTTTTCCATTTTCCCTGGGAAAGAAAACTCAGCAGTCCAGGTTCCTGATGTCAGTTTGTAGGGCTCCCTTGGGTCTATCAGGGCAGCACAAGTTTGAGGTGGGGACAACTTCGGTGTGGGGTCCATCCTTCGATATAAGGATTCTTTGCAGTCAGGGCCAGGGTCCCAGGGCCAGGGGCCCCTGGGCACATCCTTTTTCCATTTTCCCTGGGAAAGAAAACTCAGCAGTCCAGGTTCCTGATGTCAGTTTGTAGGGCTCCCTTGGGTCTATCAGGGCAGCACAAGTTTGAGGTGGGGACATCTTCGGTGTGGGGTCCATCCTTCGATATAAGGATATTTTGCAGTCAGGGCCAGGGGCCCCTGGGCACATCCTTTTTCCATTTCCCTGGGAAAGAAAACTCAGCAGTCCAGGTTCCTGATGTCAGTTTGTAGGGCTCCCTTGGGTCTATCAGGGCAGCACAAGTTTGAGGTGGGGACAACTTCGGTGTGGGGTCCATCCTTCGATATAAGGATTCTTTGCAGTCAGGGCCAGGGTCCCAGAGCCAGGGGCCCCTGGGCACATCCTTTTTCCATTTTCCCTGGGAAAGAAAACTCAGCAGTCCAGGTTCCTGATGTCAGTTTGTAGGGCTCCCTTGGGTCTATCAGGGCAGCACAAGTTTGAGGTGGGGACAACTTCGGTGTGGGGTCCATCCTTCGATATAAGGATTCTTTGCAGTGAGGCCCCAGCCCAGGACCAGGGGCCCCTGGGCACATCCTTTTTCCATTTTCCCTGGGAAAGAAAAGTCAGCAGTCCAGGTTCCTGATGTCAGTTTGTAGGGCTCCCTTGGGTCTATCAAGGCAGCACAAGTTTGAGGTGGGGACAACTTCGGTGTGGGGTCCATCCTTCGATATAAGGATTTTTTGCAGTCAGGGCCAGGGGCCCCTGGGCACATCCTTTGGCCAGTTTCCCTGGGAAAGAAAAGTCAGCAGTCCAGGTTCCTGATGTCAGTTTGTAGGGCTCCCTTGGGTCTATCAGGGCAGCACAAGTTTGAGGTGGGGACAACTTCGGTGTGGGGTCCATCCTTCGATATAAGGATTCTTTGCAGTCAGGGCCAGGGGCCCCTGGGCACATCCTTTTTCCATTTTCCCTGGGAAAGAAAACTCAGCAGTCCAGGTTCCTGATGTCAGTTTGTAGGGCTCCCTTGGGTCTATCAGGGCAGCACAAGTTTGAGGTGGGGACAACTTCGGTGTGGGGTCCATCCTTCGATATAAGGATTTTTTGCAGTCAGGGCCAGGGGCCCCTGGGCACATCCTTTTTCCATTTTCCCTGGGAAAGAAAACTCAGCAGTCCAGGTTCCTGATGTCAGTTTGTAGGGCTCCCTTGGGTCTATCAGGGCAGCACAAGTTTGAGGTGGGGACATCTTCAGTGTGGGGTCCATTCTTCGATATAAGGATTCTTTGCAGTGAGGCCCCAGCCCATGTCCAGGGGCCCCTGGGCACATCCTTTTTCCATTTTCCCTGGGAAAGAAAACTCAGCAGTCCAGGTTCCTGATGTCAGTTTGTCGGGCTCCCTTGGGTCTATCAAGGCAGCACAAGTTTGAGGTGGGGACAACTTCGGTGTGGGGTCCATCCTTCGATATAAGGATTTTTTGCAGTCAGGGCCAGGTGCCCCTGGGCACATCCTTTTTCCATTTTCCCTGGGAAAGAAAACTCAGCAGTCCAGGTTCCTGATGTCAGTTTGTAGGGCTCCCTTGGGTCTATCAGGGCAGCACAAGTTTGAGGTGGGGACAACTTCGGTGTGGGGTCCATCCTTCGATATAAGGATTTTTTGCAGTCAGGGCCAGGGAACCCTGGGCACATCCTTTTTCCATTTTCCCTGGGAAAGAAAACTCAGCAGTTCAGGTTCCTGATGTCAGTTTGTAGGGCTCCCTTGGGTCTATCAGGGCAGCACAAGTTTGATGTGGGGACAACTTCGGTTTGGGGTCCATCCTTCGATATAAGGATTTTTTGCAGTCAGGGCCAGGGGCCCCTGGGCACATCCTTTTTCCATTTTCCCTGGGAAAGAAAACTCAGCAGTCCAGGTTCCTGATGTCAGTTTGTAGGGCTCTCTTGGGTGTATGAGGGCAGCACAAGTTTGAGGTGGGGACATCTTCGGTGTGGGGTCCGTCCTTCGATATAAGGATTTTTTGCAGTCAGGGCCAGGGGCCCCTGGGCACATCCTTTTTCCATTTCCCCTGGGAAAGAAAACTCAGCAGTCCAGGTTCCTGATGTCAGTTTGTAGGGCTCCCTTGGGTGTATGAGGGCAGCACAAGTTTGAGGTGGGGACAACTTCGGTGTGGGGTCCATCCTTCGATATAAGGATTCTTTGCAGTCAGGGCCAGGGTCCCAGGGCCAGGGGCCCCTGGGCACATCCTTTTTCCATTTTCCCTGGGAAAGAAAAGTCAGCAGTCCAGGTTCCTGATGTCAGTTTGTAGGGCTCCCTTGGGTCTATCAGGGCAGCACAAGTTTGAGGTGGGGACAACTTCGGTGTGGGGTCCATCCTTCGATATAAGGATTCTTTCCAGTGAGGCCCACGACCAGGGCCAGGGAATCCTGGGCACATCCTTTTTCCATTTTCCCTGGGAAAGAAAACTCAGCAGTCCAGGTTCCTGATGTCAGTTTGTAGGGCTCCCTTGGGTCTATCAGGGCAGCACAAGTTTGAGGTGGGGACAACTTCGGTGTGGGGTCCATCCTTCGATATAAGGATTCTTTGCAGTCAGGGCCAGGGTCCCAGGGCCAGGGGCCCCTGGGCACATCCTTTTTCCATTTTCCCTGGGAAAGAAAACTCAGCAGTCCAGGTTCCTGATGTCAGTTTGTAGGGCTCCCTTGGGTCTATCAGGGCAGCACAAGTTTGAGGTGGGGACATCTTCGGTGTGGGGTCCATCCTTCGATATAAGGATATTTTGCAGTCAGGGCCAGGGGCCCCTGGGCACATCCTTTTTCCATTTCCCTGGGAAAGAAAACTCAGCAGTCCAGGTTCCTGATGTCAGTTTGTAGGGCTCCCTTGGGTCTATCAGGGCAGCACAAGTTTGAGGTGGGGACAACTTCGGTGTGGGGTCCATCCTTCGATATAAGGATTCTTTGCAGTGAGGCCCCAGCCCATGTCCAGGGGCCCCTGGGCACATCCTTTTTCCATTTTCCCTGGGAAAGAAAACTCAGCAGTCCAGGTTCCTGATGTCAGTTTGTAGGGCTCCCTTGGGTCTATCAGGGCAGCACAAGTTTGAGGGGGGGACAACTTCGGTGTGGGGTCCATCCTTCGTTATAAGGATTCTTTGCAGTCAGGGCCAGGGGCCCCTGGGCACATCCTTTTTCCATTTTCCCTGGGAAAGAAAACTCAGCAGTCCAGGTTCCTGATGTCAGTTTGTAGGGCTCCCTTGGGTCTATCAGGGCAGCACAAGTTTGAGGTGGGGACAACTTCGGTTTGGGGTCCATCCTTCAATATGGGGATTCTTTGCAGTCAGGGCCAGGGGCCCCGGGGCACATCCTTTTTCCATTTTCCCTGGGAAAGAAAAGTCAGCAGTCCAGGTTCCTGATGTCAGTTTCTAGGGCTCCCTTGGGTCTATCAGGGCAGCACAAGTTTGAGGTGGGGACAACTTCGGTGTGGGGTCCATCCTTCGATATAAGGATTCTTTGAAGTCAGGGCCAGGGTCCCAGGGCCAGGGGCCCCTGGGCACATCCTTTTTCCATTTTCCCTGGGAAAGAAAAGTCAGCAGTCCAGGTTCCTGATGTCAGTTTGTAGGGCTCCCTTGGGTCTATCAGGGCAGCACAAGTTTGAGGTGGGGACAACTTCGGTGTGGGGTCCATCCTTCGATATAAGAATTCTTTCCAGTGAGGCCCACGACCAGGGCCAGGGAACCCTGGGCACATCCTTTTTCCATTTTCCCTGGGAGAGAAAACTCAGCAGTCCAGGTTCCTGATGTCAGTTTGTAGGGCTCCCTTGGGTCTATCAGGGCAGCACAAGTTTGAGGTGGGGACATCTTCGGTGTGGGGTCCATTCTTCGTTATAACGATTTTTTGCAGTCAGGGCCAGGGGCCCCTGGGCACATCCTTTTTCCATTTTCCCTGGGAAAGAAAACTCAGCAGTCCAGGTTCCTGATGTCAGTTTGTAGGGCTCCCTTGGGTCTATCAGGGCAGCACAAGTTTGAGGTGGGGACAACTTCGGTGTGGGGTCCATCCTTCGATATAAGGATTCTTTGCAGTCAGGGCCAGGGTCCCAGGGCCAGGGGCCCCTGGGCACATCCTTTTTCCATTTTCCCTGGGAAAGAAAACTCAGCAGTCCAGGTTCCTGATGTCAGTTTGTAGGGCTCCCTTGGGTCTATCAGGGCAGCACAAGTTTGAGGTGGGGACATCTTCGGTGTGGGGTCCATCCTTCGATATAAGGATATTTTGCAGTCAGGGCCAGGGGCCCCTGGGCACATCCTTTTTCCATTTCCCTGGGAAAGAAAACTCAGCAGTCCAGGTTCCTGATGTCAGTTTGTAGGGCTCCCTTGGGTCTATCAGGGCAGCACAAGTTTGAGGTGGGGACAACTTCGGTGTGGGGTCCATCCTTCGATATAAGGATTCTTTGCAGTCAGGGCCAGGGTCCCAGAGCCAGGGGCCCCTGGGCACATCCTTTTTCCATTTTCCCTGGGAAAGAAAACTCAGCAGTCCAGGTTCCTGATGTCAGTTTGTAGGGCTCCCTTGGGTCTATCAAGGCAGCACAAGTTTGAGGTGGGGTCAACTTCGGTGTGGGGTCCATCCTTCGATATAAGGATTTTTTGCAGTCAGGGCCAGGGGCCCCTGGGCACATCCTTCGGCAATTTTCCCTGGGAAAGAAAACTCAGCAGTCCAGGTTCCTGATGTCAGTTTGTAGGGCTCCCTTGGGTGTATCAGGGCAGCACAAGTTTGAGGTGGGGACAACTTCGGTGTGGGGTCCATCCTTCGATATAAGGATTTTTTGCAGTCAGGGCCAGGGAACCCTGGGCACATCCTTTTTCCATTTTCCCTGGGAAAGAAAACTCAGCAGTCCATGTTCCTGATGTCAGTTTGTAGGGCTCCCTTGGGTCTATCAGGGCAGCACAAGTTTGAGGTGGGGACAACTTCGGTGTGAGGTCCATCCTTCGATATAAGGATTCTTTGCAGTCAGGGCCAGGGGCCCCTGGGCACATCCTTTTTCCATTTTCCCTGGGAAAGAAAACTCAGCAGTCCAGGTTCCTGATGTCAGTTTGTAGGGCTCCCTTGGGTCTATCAGGGCAGCACAAGTTTGAGGTGGGGACAACTTCGGTGTGGGGTCCATCCTTCGATATAAGGATTCTTTGCAGTGAGGCCCCAGCCCAGGGCCAGCGGCCCCTGGGCACATCCTTTGGCCAGTTTCCCTGGGAAAGAAAAGTCAGCAGTCCAGGTTCCTGATGTCAGTTTGTAGGGCTCCCTTGGGTCTATCAGGGCAGCACAAGTTTGAGGTGGGGACAACTTCGGTGTGGGGTCCATCCTTCGATATAAGGATTCTTTGCAGTCAGGGCCAGGGGCCCCTGGGCACATCCTTTTTCCATTTTCCCTGGGAAAGAAAACTCAGCAGTCCAGGTTCCTGATGTCAGTTTGTAGGGCTCCCTTGGGTCTATCAGGGCAGCACAAGTTTGAGGTGGGGACAACTTCGGTGTGGGGTCCATCCTTCGATATAAGGATTTTTTGCAGTCAGGGCCAGGGGCCCCTGGGCACATCCTTTTTCCATTTTCCCTGGGAAAGAAAACTCAGCAGTCCAGGTTCCTGATGTCAGTTTGTAGGGCTCCCTTGGGTCTATCAGGGCAGCACAAGTTTGAGGTGGGGACATCTTCGGTGTGGGGTCCATTCTTCGATATAAGGATTCTTTGAAGTGAGGCACCAGCCCATGTCCAGGGGCCCCTGGGCACATCCTTTTTCCATTTTCCCTGGGAAAGAAAACTCAGCAGTCCAGGTTCCTGATGTCAGTTTGTCGGGCTCCCTTGGGTCTATCAAGGCAGCACAAGTTTGAGGTGGGGACAACTTCGGTGTGGGGTCCATCCTTCGATATAAGGATTTTTTGCAGTCAGGGCCAGGTGCCCCTGGGCACATCCTTTTTCCATTTTCCCTGGGAAAGAAAACTCAGCAGTCCAGGTTCCTGATGTCAGTTTGTAGGGCTCCCTTGGGTCTATCAGGGCAGCACAAGTTTGAGGTGGGGACAACTTCGGTGTGGGGTCCATCCTTCGATATAAGGATTCTTTGCAGTCAGGGCCAGGGTCCCAGAGCCAGGGGCCCCTGGGCACATCCTTTTTCCATTTTCCCTGGGAAAGAAAACTCAGCAGTCCAGGTTCCTGATGTCAGTTTGTAGGGCTCCCTTGGGTCTATCAAGGCAGCACAAGTTTGAGGTGGGGTCAACTTCGGTGTGGGGTCCATCCTTCGATATAAGGATTTTTTGCAGTCAGGGCCAGGGGCCCCTGGGCACATCCTTCGGCCATTTTCCCTGGGAAAGAAAACTCAGCAGTCCAGGTTCCTGATGTCAGTTTGTAGGGCTCCCTTGGGTGTATCAGGGCAGCACAAGTTTGAGGTGGGGACAACTTCGGTGTGGGGTCCATCCTTCGATATAAGGATTTTTTGCAGTCAGGGCCAGGGAACCCTGGGCACATCCTTTTTCCATTTTCCCTGGGAAAGAAAACTCAGCAGTCCATGTTCCTGATGTCAGTTTGTAGGGCTCCCTTGGGTCTATCAGGGCAGCACAAGTTTGAGGTGGGGACAACTTCGGTGTGGGGTCCATCCTTCGATATAAGGATTCTTTGCAGTCAGGGCCAGGGGCCCCTGGGCACATCCTTTTTCCATTTTCCCTGGGAAAGAAAACTCAGCAGTCCAGGTTCCTGATGTCAGTTTGTAGGGCTCCCTTGGGTCTATCAGGGCAGCACAAGTTTGAGGTGGGGACAACTTCGGTGTGGGGTCCATCCTTCGATATAAGGATTCTTTGCAGTGAGGCCCCAGCCCAGGGCCAGCGGCCCCTGGGCACATCCTTTGGCCAGTTTCCCTGGGAAAGAAAAGTCAGCAGTCCAGGTTCCTGATGTCAGTTTGTAGGGCTCCCTTGGGTCTATCAGGGCAGCACAAGTTTGAGGTGGGGACAACTTCGGTGTGGGGTCCATCCTTCGATATAAGGATTCTTTGCAGTCAGGGCCAGGGGCCCCTGGGCACATCCTTTTTCCATTTTCCCTGGGAAAGAAAACTCAGCAGTCCAGGTTCCTGATGTCAGTTTGTAGGGCTCCCTTGGGTCTATCAGGGCAGCACAAGTTTGAGGTGGGGACAACTTCGGTGTGGGGTCCATCCTTCGATATAAGGATTTTTTGCAGTCAGGGCCAGGGGCCCCTGGGCACATCCTTTTTCCATTTTCCCTGGGAAAGAAAACTCAGCAGTCCAGGTTCCTGATGTCAGTTTGTAGGGCTCCCTTGGGTCTATCAGGGCAGCACAAGTTTGAGGTGGGGACATCTTCGGTGTGGGGTCCATTCTTCGATATAAGGATTCTTTGCAGTGAGGCACCAGCCCATGTCCAGGGGCCCCTGGGCACATCCTTTTTCCATTTTCCCTGGGAAAGAAAACTCAGCAGTCCAGGTTCCTGATGTCAGTTTGTCGGGCTCCCTTGGGTCTATCAAGGCAGCACAAGTTTGAGGTGGGGACAACTTCGGTGTGGGGTCCATCCTTCGATATAAGGATTTTTTGCAGTCAGGGCCAGGTGCCCCTGGGCACATCCTTTTTCCATTTTCCCTGGGAAAGAAAACTCAGCAGTCCAGGTTCCTGATGTCAGTTTGTAGGGCTCCCTTGGGTCTATCAGGGCAGCACAAGTTTGAGGTGGGGACAACTTCGGTGTGGGGTCCATCCTTCGATATAAGGATTTTTTGCAGTCAGGGCCAGGGAACCCTGGGCACATCCTTTTTCCATTTTCCCTGGGAAAGAAAACTCAGCAGTTCAGGTTCCTGATGTCAGTTTGTAGGGCTCCCTTGGGTCTATCAGGGCAGCACAAGTTTGATGTGGGGACAACTTCGGTTTGGGGTCCATCCTTCGATATAAGGATTTTTTGCAGTCAGGGCCAGGGGCCCCTGGGCACATCCTTTTTCCATTTTCCCTGGGAAAGAAAACTCAGCAGTCCAGGTTCCTGATGTCAGTTTGTAGGGCTCCCTTGGGTCTATCAGGGCAGCACAAGTTTGAGGTGGGGACAACTTCGGTGTGGGGTCCATCCTTCGATATAAGAATTCTTTCCAGTGAGGCCCACGACCAGGGCCAGGGAACCCTGGGCACATCCTTTTTCCATTTTCCCTGGGAGAGAAAACTCAGCAGTCCAGGTTCCTGATGTCAGTTTGTAGGGCTCCCTTGGGTCTATCAGGGCAGCACAAGTTTGAGGTGGGGACAACTTCGGTGTGGGGTCCATCCTTCGTTATAACGATTTTTTGCAGTCAGGGCCAGGGGCCCCTGGGCACATCCTTTTTCCATTTTCCCTGGGAAAGAAAACTCAGCAGTCCAGGTTCCTGATGTCAGTTTGTAGGGCTCCCTTGGGTCTATCAGGGCAGCACAAGTTTGAGGTGGGGACAACTTCGGTGTGGGGTCCATCCTTCGATATAAGGATTCTTTGCAGTCAGGGCCAGGGTCCCAGGGCCAGGGGCCCCTGGGCACATCCTTTTTCCATTTTCCCTGGGAAAGAAAACTCAGCAGTCCAGGTTCCTGATGTCAGTTTGTAGGGCTCCCTTGGGTCTATCAGGGCAGCACAAGTTTGAGGTGGGGACATCTTCGGTGTGGGGTCCATCCTTCGATATAAGGATATTTTGCAGTCAGGGCCAGGGGCCCCTGGGCACATCCTTTTTCCATTTCCCTGGGAAAGAAAACTCAGCAGTCCAGGTTCCTGATGTCAGTTTGTAGGGCTCCCTTGGGTCTATCAGGGCAGCACAAGTTTGAGGTGGGGACAACTTCGGTGTGGGGTCCATCCTTCGATATAAGGATTCTTTGCAGTGAGTCCCCAGCCCAGGGCCAGGGGCCCCTGGGCACATCCTTTTTCCATTTTCCCTGGGAAAGAAAAGTCAGCAGTCCAGGTTCCTGATGTCAGTTTGTAGGGCTCCCTTGGGTGTATCAGGGCAGCACAAGTTTGAGGTGGGGACAACTTCGGTGTGGGGTCCATCCTTCGATATAAGGATTTTATGCAGTCAGGGCCAGGGAACCCTGGGCACATCCTTTTTCCATTTTCCCTGGGAAAGAAAACTCAGCAGTCCATGTACCTGATGTCAGTTTGTAGGGCTCCCTTGGGTCTATCAGGGCAGCACAAGTTTGAGGTGGGGACAACTTCGGTGTGAGGTCCATCCTTCGATATAAGGATTCTTTGCAGTCAGGGCCAGGGGCCCCTGGGCACATCCTTTTTCCATTTTCCCTGGGAAAGAAAACTCAGCAGTCCAGGTTCCTGATGTCAGTTTGTAGGGCTCCCTTGGGTCTATCAGGGCAGCACAAGTTTGAGGTGGGGACAACTTCGGTGTGGGGTCCATCCTTCGATATAAGGATTCTTTGCAGTCAGGGCCAGGGGCCCCTGGGCACATCCTTTTTCCATTTTCCCTGGGAAAGAAAACTCAGCAGTCCAGGTTCCTGATGTCAGTTTGTAGGGCTCCCTTGGGTCTATCAGGGCAGCACAAGTTTGAGGTGGGGACAACTTCGGTGTGGGGTCCATCCTTCGATATAAGGATTTTTTGCAGTCAGGGCCAGGGGCCCCTGGGCACATCCTTTTTCCATTTTCCCTGGGAAAGAAAACTCAGCAGTCCAGGTTCCTGATGTCAGTTTGTAGGGCTCCCTTGGGTCTATCAGGGCAGCACAAGTTTGAGGTGGGGACATCTTCGGTGTGGGGTCCATTCTTCGATATAAGGATTCTTTGCAGTGAGGCACCAGCCCATGTCCAGGGGCCCCTGGGCACATCCTTTTTCCATTTTCCCTGGGAAAGAAAACTCAGCAGTCCAGGTTCCTGATGTCAGTTTGTCGGGCTCCCTTGGGTCTATCAAGGCAGCACAAGTTTGAGGTGGGGACAACTTCGGTGTGGGGTCCATCCTTCGATATAAGGATTTTTTGCAGTCAGGGCCAGGTGCCCCTGGGCACATCCTTTTTCCATTTTCCCTGGGAAAGAAAACTCAGCAGTCCAGGTTCCTGATGTCAGTTTGTAGGGCTCCCTTGGGTCTATCAGGGCAGCACAAGTTTGAGGTGGGGACAACTTCGGTGTGGGGTCCATCCTTCGATATAAGGATTTTTTGCAGTCAGGGCCAGGGAACCCTGGGCACATCCTTTTTCCATTTTCCCTGGGAAAGAAAACTCAGCAGTCCAGGTTCCTGATGTCAGTTTGTAGGGCTCCCTTGGGTCTATCAGGGCAGCACAAGTTTGAGGTGGGGACAACTTCGGTGTGGGGTCCATCCTTCGATATAAGAATTCTTTCCAGTGAGGCCCACGACCAGGGCCAGGGAACCCTGGGCACATCCTTTTTCCATTTTCCCTGGGAAAGAAAACTCAGCAGTCCAGGTTCCTGATGTCAGTTTGTAGGGCTCCCTTGGGTCTATCAGGGCAGCACAAGTTTGAGGTGGGGACAACTTCGGTGTGGGGTCCATCCTTCGTTATAACGATTTTTTGCAGTCAGGGCCAGGGGCCCCTGGGCACATCCTTTTTCCATTTTCCCTGGGAAAGAAAACTCAGCAGTCCAGGTTCCTGATGTCAGTTTGTAGGGCTCCCTTGGGTCTATCAGGGCAGCACAAGTTTGAGGTGGGGACAACTTCGGTGTGGGGTCCATCCTTCGATATAAGGATTCTTTGCAGTCAGGGCCAGGGTCCCAGGGCCAGGGGCCCCTGGGCACATCCTTTTTCCATTTTCCCTGGGAAAGAAAACTCAGCAGTCCAGGTTCCTGATGTCAGTTTGTAGGGCTCCCTTGGGTCTATCAGGGCAGCACAAGTTTGAGGTGGGGACATCTTCGGTGTGGGGTCCATCCTTCGATATAAGGATATTTTGCAGTCAGGGCCAGGGGCCCCTGGGCACATCCTTTTTCCATTTCCCTGGGAAAGAAAACTCAGCAGTCCAGGTTCCTGATGTCAGTTTGTAGGGCTCCCTTGGGTCTATCAGGGCAGCACAAGTTTGAGGTGGGGACAACTTCGGTGTGGGGTCCATCCTTCGATATAAGGATTCTTTGCAGTCAGGGCCAGGGTCCCAGAGCCAGGGGCCCCTGGGCACATCCTTTTTCCATTTTCCCTGGGAAAGAAAACTCAGCAGTCCAGGTTCCTGATGTCAGTTTGTAGGGCTCCCTTGGGTCTATCAGGGCAGCACAAGTTTGAGGTGGGGACAACTTCGGTGTGGGGTCCATCCTTCGATATAAGGATTTTTTGCAGTCAGGGCCAGGGAACCCTGGGCACATCCTTTTTCCATTTTCCCTGGGAAAGAAAACTCAGCAGTTCAGGTTCCTGATGTCAGTTTGTAGGGCTCCCTTGGGTCTATCAGGGCAGCACAAGTTTGAGGTGGGGACATCTTCGGTGTGGGGTCCGTCCTTCGATATAAGGATTTTTTGCAGTCAGGGCCAGGGGCCCCTGGGCACATCCTTTTTCCATTTCCCCTGGGAAAGAAAACTCAGCAGTCCAGGTTCCTGATGTCAGTTTGTAGGGCTCCCTTGGGTGTATGAGGGCAGCACAAGTTTGAGGTGGGGACAACTTCGGTGTGGGGTCCATCCTTCGATATAAGGATTCTTTGCAGTCAGGGCCAGGGTCCCAGGGCCAGGGGCCCCTGGGCACATCCTTTTTCCATTTTCCCTGGGAAAGAAAAGTCAGCAGTCCAGGTTCCTGATGTCAGTTTGTAGGGCTCCCTTGGGTCTATCAGGGCAGCACAAGTTTGAGGTGGGGACAACTTCGGTGTGGGGTCCATCCTTCGATATAAGGATTCTTTCCAGTGAGGCCCACGACCAGGGCCAGGGAACCCTGGGCACATCCTTTTTCCATTTTCCCTGGGAAAGAAAACTCAGCAGTCCAGGTTCCTGATGTCAGTTTGTAGAGCTCGCTTGGGTCTATCAGGGCAGCACAAGTTTGAGGTGGGGACATCTTCGGTGTGGGGTCCATCCTTCGTTATAACGATTTTTTGCAGTCAGGGCCAGGGGCCCCTGGGCACATCCTTTTTCCATTTTCCCTGGGAAAGAAAACTCAGCAGTCCAGGTTCCTGATGTCAGTTTGTAGGGCTCCCTTGGGTCTATCAGGGCAGCACAAGTTTGAGGTGGGGACAACTTCGGTGTGGGGTCCATCCTTCGATATAATGATTCTTTGCAGTCAGGGCCAGGGTCCCAGGGCCAGGGGCCCCTGGGCACATCGTTTTTCCATTTTCCCTGGGAAAGAAAACTCAGCAGTCCAGGTTCCTGATGTCAGTTTGTAGGGCTCCCTTGGGTCTATCAGGGCAGCACAAGTTTGAGGTGGGGACATCTTCGGTGTGGGGTCCATCCTTCGATATAAGGATATTTTGCAGTCAGGGCCAGGGGCCCCTGGGCACATCCTTTTTCCATTTCCCTGGGAAAGAAAACTCAGCAGTCCAGGTTCCTGATGTCAGTTTGTAGGGCTCCCTTGGGTCTATCAGGGCAGCACAAGTTTGAGGTGGGGACAACTTCGGTGTGGGGTCCATCCTTCGATATAAGGATTCTTTGCAGTCAGGGCCAGGGTCCCAGAGCCAGGGGCCCCTGGGCACATCCTTTTTCCATTTTCCCTGGGAAAGAAAACTCAGCAGTCCAGGTTCCTGATGTCGGTTTGTAGGGCTCCCTTGGGTCTATCAGGGCAGCACAAGTTTGAGGTGGGGACAACTTCGGTGTGGGGTCCATCCTTCGATATAAGGATTCTTTGCAGTGAGGCCCCAGCCCAGGGCCAGGGGCCCCTGGGCACATCCTTTTTCCATTTTCCCTGGGAAAGAAAACTCAGCAGTCCAGGTTCCTGATGTCAGTTTGTAGGGCTCCCTTGGGTCTATCAGGGCAGCACAAGTTTGAGGTGGGGACAACTTCGGTGTGGGGTCCATCCTTCGATATAAGGATTTTTTGCAGTCAGGGCCAGGGGCCCCTGGGCACATCCTTCGGCCATTTTCCCTGGGAAAGAAAACTCAGCAGTCCAGGTTCCTGATGTCAGTTTGTAGGGCTCCCTTGGGTGTATCAGGGCAGCAGAAGTTTGAGGTGAGGACAACTTCGGTGTGGGGTCCATCCTTCGATATAAGGATTTTTTGCAGTCAGGGCCAGGGAACCCTGGGCACATCCTTTTTCCATTTTCCCTGGGAAAGAAAACTCAGCAGTCCATGTTCCTGATGTCAGTTTGTAGGGCTCCCTTGGGTCTATCAGGGCAGCACAAGTTTGAGGTGGGGACAACTTCGGTGTGAGGTCCATCCTTCGATATAAGGATTCTTTGCAGTCAGGGCCAGGGGCCCCTGGGCACATCCTTTTTCCATTTTCCCTGGGAAAGAAAACTCAGCAGTCCAGGTTCCTGATGTCAGTTTGTAGGGCTCCCTTGGGTCTATCAGGGCAGCACAAGTTTGAGGTGGGGACAATTTCGGTGTGGGGTCCATCCTTCGATATAAGGATTCTTTGCAGTGAGGCCCCAGCCCAGGGCCAGGGGCCCCTGGGCACATCCTTTGGCCAGTTTCCCTGGGAAAGAAAAGTCAGCAGTCGAGGTTCCTGATGTCAGTTTGTAGGGCTCCCTTGGGTCTATCAGGGCAGCACAAGTTTGAGGTGGGGACAACTTCGGTGTGGGGTCCATCCTTCGATATAAGGATTCTTTGCAGTCAGGGCCAGGGGCCCCTGGGCACATCCTTTTTCCATTTTCCCTGGGAAAGAAAACTCAGCAGTCCAGGTTCCTGATGTCAGTTTGTAGGGCTCCCTTGGGTCTATCAGGGCAGCACAAGTTTGAGGTGGGGACATCTTCGGTGTGGGGTCCGTCCTTCGATATAAGGATTTTTTGCAGTCAGGGCCAGGGGCCCCTGGGCACATCCTTTTTCCATTTCCCCTGGGAAAGAAAACTCAGCAGTCCAGGTTCCTGATGTCAGTTTGTAGGGCTCCCTTGGGTCTATCAGGGCAGCACAAGTTTGAGGTGGGGACAACTTCGGTGTGGGGTCCATCCTTCGATATAAGAATTCTTTGCAGTCAGGGCCAGGGTCCCAGGGCCAGGGGCCCCTGGGCACATCCTTTTTCCATTTTCCCTGGGAAAGAAAACTCAGCAGTCCAGGTTCCTGATGTCAGTTTGTAGGGCTCCCTTGGGTCTATCAAGGCAGCACAAGTTTGAGGTGGGGACAACTTCGGTGTGGGGTCCATCCTTCGATATAAGGATTTTTTGCAGTCAGGGCCAGGGGCCCCTGGGCACATCCTTTTTCCATTTTCCCTGGGAAAGAAAACTCAGCAGTCCAGGTTCCTGATGTCAGTTTGTAGGGCTCCCTTGGGTCTATCAGGGCAGCACAAGTTTGAGGTGGGCACAACTTCGGTGTGGGGTCCATCCTTCGATATAAGGATTTTTGGCAGTCAGGTCCAGGGTTCCCTGGGCACATCCTTTGGCCAGTTTCCCTGGGAAAGAAAAGTCAGCAGTCCAGGTTCCTGATGTCAGTTTGTAGGGCTCCCTTGGGTCTATCAGGGCAGCACAAGTTTGAGGTGGGGACAACTTCGGTGTGGGGTCCATCCTTCGATATAAGGATTCTTTGCAGTCAGGGCCAGGGGCCCCTGGGCACATCCTTTTTCCATTTTCCCTGGGAAAGAAAACTCAGCAGTCCAGGTTCCTGATGTCAGTTTGTAGGGCTCCCTTGGGTCTATCAGGGCAGCACAAGTTTGAGGTGGGGACAACTTCGGTGTGGGGTCCATCCTTCGATATAAGGATTTTTTGCAGTCAGGGCCAGGGGCCCCTGGGCACATCCTTTTTCCATTTTCCCTGGGAAAGAAAACTCAGCAGTCCAGGTTCCTGATGTCAGTTTGTAGGGCTCCCTTGGGTCTATCAGGGCAGCACAAGTTTGAGGTGGGGACATCTTCGGTGTGGGGTCCATTCTTCGATATAAGGATTCTTTGCAGTGAGGCCCCAGCCCATGTCCAGGGGCCCCTGGGCACATCCTTTTTCCATTTTCCCTGGGAAAGAAAACTCAGCAGTTCAGGTTCCTGATGTCAGTTTGTAGGGCTCCCTTGGGTCTATCAGGGCAGCACAAGTTTGATGTGGGGACAACTTCGGTGTGGGGTCCATCCTTCGATATAAGGATTTTTTGCAGTCAGGGCCAGGGGCCCCTGGGCACATCATTTTTCCATTTTCCCTGGGAAAGAAAACTCAGCAGTCCAGGTTCCTGATGTCAGTTTGTAGGGCTCCCTTGGGTCTATCAGGGCAGCACAAGTTTGAGGTGGGGACATCTTCGGTGTGGGGTCCGTCCTTCGATATAAGGATTTTTTGCAGTCAGGGCCAGGGGCCCCTGGGCACATCCTTTTTCCATTTTCCCTGGGAAAGAAAACTCAGCAGTCCAGGTTCCTGATGTCAGTTTGTAGGGCTCCCTTGGGTCTATCAGGGCAGCACAAGTTTGAGGTGGGGACAACTTCAGTGTGGGGTCCATCCTTCGATATAAGGATTCTTTGCGGTGAGGCCCCAGCCCAGGGCAAGGGGCCCCTGGGCACATCCTTTTTCCATTTTCCCTGGGAAAGAAAACTCAGCAGTCCAGGTTCCTGATGTCAGTTTGTAGGGCTCCCTTGGGTCTATCAGGGCAGCACAAGTTTGAGGTGGGGACAACTTCGGTGTGGGGTCCATCCTTCGATATAAGGATTTTTTGCAGTCAGGGACAGGGGCCCCTGGGCACATCCTTTTTCCATTTTCCCTGGGAAAGAAAACTCAGCAGTCCAGGTTCCTGATGTCAGTTTGTAGGGCTCCCTTGGGTCTATCAGGGCAGCACAAGTTTGAGGTGGGGACAACTTCGGTGTGGGGTCCATCCTTCGATATAAGGATTCTTTGCAGTCAGGGCCAGGGTCCCAGGGCCAGGGGCCCCTGGGCACATCCTTTTTCCATTTTCCCTGGGAAAGAAAAGTCAGCAGTCCAGGTTCCTGATGTCAGTTTGTAGGGCTCCCTTGGGTCTATCAGGGCAGCACAAGTTTGAGGTGGGGACAACTTCGGTGTGGGGTCCATCCTTCGATATAAGGATTCTTTCCAGTGAGGCCCACGACCAGGGCCAGGGAACCCTGGGCACATCCTTTTTCCATTTTCCCTGGGAAAGAAAACTCAGCAGTCCAGGTTCCTGATGTCAGTTTGTAGAGCTCGCTTGGGTCTATCAGGGCAGCACAAGTTTGAGGTGGGGACATCTTCGGTGTGGGGTCCATCCTTCGTTATAACGATTTTTTGCAGTCAGGGCCAGGGGCCCCTGGGCACATCCTTTTTCCATTTTCCCTGGGAAAGAAAACTCAGCAGTCCAGGTTCCTGATGTCAGTTTGTAGGGCTCCCTTGGGTCTATCAGGGCAGCACAAGTTTGAGGTGGGGACAACTTCGGTGTGGGGTCCATCCTTCGATATAAGGATTCTTTGCAGTCAGGGCCAGGGTCCCAGGGCCAGGGGCCCCTGGGCACATACTTTTTCCATTTTCCCTGGGAAAGAAAACTCAGCAGTCCAGGTTCCTGATGTCAGTTTGTAGGGCTCCCTTGGGTCTATCAGGGCAGCACAAGTTTGAGGTGGGGACATCTTCGGTGTGGGGTCCATCCTTCGATATAAGGATATTTTGCAGTCAGGGCCAGGGGCCCCTGGGCACATCCTTTTTCCATTTCCCTGGGAAAGAAAACTCAGCAGTCCAGGTTCCTGATGTCAGTTTGTAGGGCTCCCTTGGGTCTATCAGGGCAGCACAAGTTTGAGGTGGGGACAACTTCGGTGTGGGGTCCATCCTTCGATATAAGGATTCTTTGCAGTCAGGGCCAGGGTCCCAGAGCCAGGGGCCCCTGGGCACATCCTTTTTCCATTTTCCCTGGGAAAGAAAACTCAGCAGTCCAGGTTCCTGATGTCGGTTTGTAGGGCTCCCTTGGGTCTATCAGGGCAGCACAAGTTTGAGGTGGGGACAACTTCGGTGTGGGGTCCATCCTTCGATATAAGGATTCTTTGCAGTGAGGCCCCAGCCCAGGGCCAGGGGCCCCTGGGCACATCCTTTTTCCATTTTCCCTGGGAAAGAAAACTCAGCAGTCCAGGTTCCTGATGTCAGTTTGTAGGGCTCCCTTGGGTCTATCAGGGCAGCACAAGTTTGAGGTGGGGACAACTTCGGTGTGGGGTCCATCCTTCGATATAAGGATTTTTTGCAGTCAGGGCCAGGGGCCCCTGGGCACATCCTTCGGCCATTTTCCCTGGGAAAGAAAACTCAGCAGTCCAGGTTCCTGATGTCAGTTTGTAGGGCTCCCTTGGGTGTATCAGGGCAGCAGAAGTTTGAGGTGAGGACAACTTCGGTGTGGGGTCCATCCTTCGATATAAGGATTTTTTGCAGTCAGGGCCAGGGAACCCTGGGCACATCCTTTTTCCATTTTCCCTGGGAAAGAAAACTCAGCAGTCCATGTTCCTGATGTCAGTTTGTAGGGCTCCCTTGGGTCTATCAGGGCAGCACAAGTTTGAGGTGGGGACAACTTCGGTGTGAGGTCCATCCTTCGATATAAGGATTCTTTGCAGTCAGGGCCAGGGGCCCCTGGGCACATCCTTTTTCCATTTTCCCTGGGAAAGAAAACTCAGCAGTCCAGGTTCCTGATGTCAGTTTGTAGGGCTCCCTTGGGTCTATCAGGGCAGCACAAGTTTGAGGTGGGGACAATTTCGGTGTGGGGTCCATCCTTCGATATAAGGATTCTTTGCAGTGAGGCCCCAGCCCAGGGCCAGGGGCCCCTGGGCACATCCTTTGGCCAGTTTCCCTGGGAAAGAAAAGTCAGCAGTCGAGGTTCCTGATGTCAGTTTGTAGGGCTCCCTTGGGTCTATCAGGGCAGCACAAGTTTGAGGTGGGGACAACTTCGGTGTGGGGTCCATCCTTCGATATAAGGATTCTTTGCAGTCAGGGCCAGGGGCCCCTGGGCACATCCTTTTTCCATTTTCCCTGGGAAAGAAAACTCAGCAGTCCAGGTTCCTGATGTCAGTTTGTAGGGCTCCCTTGGGTCTATCAGGGCAGCACAAGTTTGAGGTGGGGACATCTTCGGTGTGGGGTCCGTCCTTCGATATAAGGATTTTTTGCAGTCAGGGCCAGGGGCCCCTGGGCACATCCTTTTTCCATTTCCCCTGGGAAAGAAAACTCAGCAGTCCAGGTTCCTGATGTCAGTTTGTAGGGCTCCCTTGGGTCTATCAGGGCAGCACAAGTTTGAGGTGGGGACAACTTCGGTGTGGGGTCCATCCTTCGATATAAGAATTCTTTGCAGTCAGGGCCAGGGTCCCAGGGCCAGGGGCCCCTGGGCACATCCTTTTTCCATTTTCCCTGGGAAAGAAAACTCAGCAGTCCAGGTTCCTGATGTCAGTTTGTAGGGCTCCCTTGGGTCTATCAAGGCAGCACAAGTTTGAGGTGGGGACAACTTCGGTGTGGGGTCCATCCTTCGATATAAGGATTTTTTGCAGTCAGGGCCAGGGGCCCCTGGGCACATCCTTTTTCCATTTTCCCTGGGAAAGAAAACTCAGCAGTCCAGGTTCCTGATGTCAGTTTGTAGGGCTCCCTTGGGTCTATCAGGGCAGCACAAGTTTGAGGTGGGCACAACTTCGGTGTGGGGTCCATCCTTCGATATAAGGATTTTTGGCAGTCAGGTCCAGGGTTCCCTGGGCACATCCTTTGGCCAGTTTCCCTGGGAAAGAAAAGTCAGCAGTCCAGGTTCCTGATGTCAGTTTGTAGGGCTCCCTTGGGTCTATCAGGGCAGCACAAGTTTGAGGTGGGGACAACTTCGGTGTGGGGTCCATCCTTCGATATAAGGATTCTTTGCAGTCAGGGCCAGGGGCCCCTGGGCACATCCTTTTTCCATTTTCCCTGGGAAAGAAAACTCAGCAGTCCAGGTTCCTGATGTCAGTTTGTAGGGCTCCCTTGGGTCTATCAGGGCAGCACAAGTTTGAGGTGGGGACAACTTCGGTGTGGGGTCCATCCTTCGATATAAGGATTTTTTGCAGTCAGGGCCAGGGGCCCCTGGGCACATCCTTTTTCCATTTTCCCTGGGAAAGAAAACTCAGCAGTCCAGGTTCCTGATGTCAGTTTGTAGGGCTCCCTTGGGTCTATCAGGGCAGCACAAGTTTGAGGTGGGGACATCTTCGGTGTGGGGTCCATTCTTCGATATAAGGATTCTTTGCAGTGAGGCCCCAGCCCATGTCCAGGGGCCCCTGGGCACATCCTTTTTCCATTTTCCCTGGGAAAGAAAACTCAGCAGTTCAGGTTCCTGATGTCAGTTTGTAGGGCTCCCTTGGGTCTATCAGGGCAGCACAAGTTTGATGTGGGGACAACTTCGGTGTGGGGTCCATCCTTCGATATAAGGATTTTTTGCAGTCAGGGCCAGGGGCCCCTGGGCACATCATTTTTCCATTTTCCCTGGGAAAGAAAACTCAGCAGTCCAGGTTCCTGATGTCAGTTTGTAGGGCTCCCTTGGGTCTATCAGGGCAGCACAAGTTTGAGGTGGGGACATCTTCGGTGTGGGGTCCGTCCTTCGATATAAGGATTTTTTGCAGTCAGGGCCAGGGGCCCCTGGGCACATCCTTTTTCCATTTTCCCTGGGAAAGAAAACTCAGCAGTCCAGGTTCCTGATGTCAGTTTGTAGGGCTCCCTTGGGTCTATCAGGGCAGCACAAGTTTGAGGTGGGGACAACTTCAGTGTGGGGTCCATCCTTCGATATAAGGATTCTTTGCGGTGAGGCCCCAGCCCAGGGCAAGGGGCCCCTGGGCACATCCTTTTTCCATTTTCCCTGGGAAAGAAAACTCAGCAGTCCAGGTTCCTGATGTCAGTTTGTAGGGCTCCCTTGGGTCTATCAGGGCAGCACAAGTTTGAGGTGGGGACAACTTCGGTGTGGGGTCCATCCTTCGATATAAGGATTTTTTGCAGTCAGGGACAGGGGCCCCTGGGCACATCCTTTTTCCATTTTCCCTGGGAAAGAAAACTCAGCAGTCCAGGTTCCTGATGTCAGTTTGTAGGGCTCCCTTGGGTCTATCAGGGCAGCACAAGTTTGAGGTGGGGACAACTTCGGTGTGGGGTCCATCCTTCGATATAAGGATTCTTTGCAGTCAGGGCCAGGGTCCCAGGGCCAGGGGCCCCTGGGCACATCCTTCTTCCATTTTCCCTGGGAAAGAAAACTCAGCAGTCCAGGTTCCTGATGTCAGTTTGTAGGGCTCCCTTGGGTCTATCAGGGCAGCACAAGTTTGAGGTGGGGACAACTTCGGTGTGGGGTCCATCCTTCGATATAAGGATTTTTTGCAGTCAGGGCCAGGGGCCCCTGGGCACATCCTTTTTCCATTTTCCCTGGGAAAGAAAACTCAGCAGTCCAGGTTCCTGATGTCAGTTTGTAGGGCTCCCTTGGGTCTATCAGGGCAGCACAAGTTTGAGGTGGGGACAACTTCGGTGTGGGGTCCATCCTTCGATATAAGGATTCTTTGCAGTCAGGGCTAGGGGCCCCTGGGCACAACCTTAGGCCATTTTACCTGTGAAAGGAAACTCATCAGTCCAAGTTCCTGATGTCAGTTTGTAGGGCTCCCTTGGGTCTATCAGGGCAGCACAAGTTTGAGGTGGGGACAACTTCGGTGTGGGGTCCATCCTTCGATATAAGGATTCTTTGCAGTGAGGCCCCAGCCCATGTCCAGGGGCCCCTGGGCACATCCTTTTTCCATTTTCCCTGGGAAAGAAAACTCAGCAGTCCAGGTTCCTGATGTCAGTTTGTAGGGCTCCCTTGGGTCTATCAGGGCAGCACAAGTTTGAGGGGGGGACAACTTCGGTGTGGGGTCCATCCTTCGTTATAAGGATTCTTTGCAGTCAGGGCCAGGGGCCCCTGGGCACATCCTTTTTCTATTTTCCCTGGGAAAGAAAACTCAGCAGTCCAGGTTCCTGATGTCAGTTTGTAGGGTTCCCTTGGGTCTATCAGGGCAGAACAAGTTTGAGGTGGGGACAACTTCGGTGTGGGGTCCATCCTTCGATATAAGGATTCTTTGCAGTGAGGCCCCAGCCCAGGGCCAGGGGCCCCTGGGCACATCCTTTTTCCATTTTCCCTGGGAAAGAAAACTCAGCAGTCCAGGTTCCTGATGTCAGTTTGTAGGGCTCCCTTGGGTCTATCAGGGCAGCACAAGTTTGAGGTGGGCACAACTTCGGTGTGGGGTCCATCCTTCGATATAAGGATTTTTGGCAGTCAGGTCCAGGGTTCCCTGGGCACATCCTTTGGCCAGTTTCCCTGGGAAAGAAAAGTCAGCAGTCCAGGTTCCTGATGTCAGTTTGTAGGGCTCCCTTGGGTCTATCAGGGCAGCACAAGTTTGAGGTGGGGACAACTTCGGTGTGGGGTCCATCCTTCGATATAAGGATTCTTTGCAGTCAGGGCCAGGGGCCCCTGGGCACATCCTTTTTCCATTTTCCCTGGGAAAGAAAACTCAGCAGTCCAGGTTCCTGATGTCAGTTTGTAGGGCTCCCTTGGGTCTATCAGGGCAGCACAAGTTTGAGGTGGGGACAACTTCGGTGTGGGGTCCATCCTTCGATATAAGGATTTTTTGCAGTCAGGGCCAGGGGCCCCTGGGCACATCCTTTTTCCATTTTCCCTGGGAAAGAAAACTCAGCAGTCCAGGTTCCTGATGTCAGTTTGTAGGGCTCCCTTGGGTCTATCAGGGCAGCACAAGTTTGAGGTGGGGACATCTTCGGTGTGGGGTCCATTCTTCGATATAAGGATTCTTTGCAGTGAGGCCCCAGCCCATGTCCAGGGGCCCCTGGGCACATCCTTTTTCCATTTTCCCTGGGAAAGAAAACTCAGCAGTTCAGGTTCCTGATGTCAGTTTGTAGGGCTCCCTTGGGTCTATCAGGGCAGCACAAGTTTGATGTGGGGACAACTTCGGTGTGGGGTCCATCCTTCGATATAAGGATTTTTTGCAGTCAGGGCCAGGGGCCCCTGGGCACATCATTTTTCCATTTTCCCTGGGAAAGAAAACTCAGCAGTCCAGGTTCCTGATGTCAGTTTGTAGGGCTCCCTTGGGTCTATCAGGGCAGCACAAGTTTGAGGTGGGGACAACTTCGGTCTGGGGTCCATCCTTCGATATAAGGATTTTTTGCAGTCAGGGCCAGGGGCCCCTGGGCACATCCTTTTTCCATTTTCCCTGGGAAAGAAAAGTCAGCAGTCCAGGTTCCTGATGTCAGTTTGTAGGGCTCCCTTGGGTCTATCAGGGCAGCACAAGTTTGAGGTGGGGACAACTTCAGTGTGGGGTCCATCCTTCGATATAAGGATTCTTTGCGGTGAGGCCCCAGCCCAGGGCAAGGGGCCCCTGGGCACATCCTTTTTCCATTTTCCCTGGGAAAGAAAACTCAGCAGTCCAGGTTCCTGATGTCAGTTTGTAGGGCTCCCTTGGGTCTATCAGGGCAGCACAAGTTTGAGGTGGGGACAACTTCGGTGTGGGGTCCATCCTTCGATATAAGGATTTTTTGCAGTCAGGGCCAGGGGCCCCTGGGCACATCCTTTTTCCATTTTCCCTGGGAAAGAAAACTCAGCAGTCCAGGTTCCTGATGTCAGTTTGTAGGGCTCCCTTGGGTCTATCAGGGCAGCACAAGTTTGAGGTGGGGACAACTTCGGTGTGGGGTCCATCCTTCGATATAAGGATTCTTTGCAGTCAGGGCCAGGGTCCCAGGGCCAGGGGCCCCTGGGCACATCCTTCTTCCATTTTCCCTGGGAAAGAAAAGTCAGCAGTCCAGGTTCCTGATGTCAGTTTTTAGGGCTCCCTTGGGTCTATCAGGGCAGCACAAGTTTGAGGTGGGGACAACTTCGGTGTGGGGTCCATCCTTCGATATAAGGATTTTTTGCAGTCAGGGCCAGGGGCCCCTGGGCACATCCTTTTTCCATTTTCCCTGGGAAAGAAAAGTCAGCAGTCCAGGTTCCTGATGTCAGTTTGTAGGGCTCCCTTGGGTCTATCAGGGCAGCACAAGTTTGAGGTGGGGACAACTTCGGTGTGGGGTCCATCCTTCGATATAAGGATTCTTTGCAGTGAGGCCCCAGCCCATGTCCAGGGGCCCCTGGGCACATCCTTTTTCCATTTTCCCTGGGAAAGAAAACTCAGCAGTCCAGGTTCCTGATGTCAGTTTGTAGGGCTCCCTTGGGTCTATCAGGGCAGCACAAGTTTGAGGGGGGGACAACTTCGGTGTGGGGTCCATCCTTCGTTATAAGGATTCTTTGCAGTCAGGGCCAGGGGCCCCTGGGCACATCCTTTTTCTATTTTCCCTGGGAAAGAAAACTCAGCAGTCCAGGTTCCTGATGTCAGTTTGTAGGGTTCCCTTGGGTCTATCAGGGCAGCACAAGTTTGAGGTGGGGACAACTTCGGTGTGGGGTCCATCCTTCGATATAAGGATTCTTTGCAGTGAGGCCCCAGCCCAGGGCCAGGGGCCCCTGGGCACATCCTTTTTCCATTTTCCCTGGGAAAGAAAACTCAGCAGTCCAGGTTCCTGATGTCAGTTTGTAGGGCTCCCTTGGGTCTATCAGGGCAGCACAAGTTTGAGGTGGGGACAACTTCGGTCTGGGGTCCATCCTTCGATATAAGGATTCTTTGCAGTCAGGGCCAGGGTCCCAGAGCCAGGGGCCCCTGGGCACATCCTTTTTCCATTTTCCCTGGGAAAGAAAACTCAGCAGTCCAGGTTCCTGATGTCAGTTTGTAGGGCTCCCTTGGGTCTATCAGGGCAGCACAAGTTTGAGGTGGGGACAACTTCGGTCTGGGGTCCATCCTTCGATATAAGGATTCTTTGCAGTGAGGCCCCAACCCAGGGCCAGGGGCCCCTGGGCACATCCTTTTTCCATTTTCCCTGGGAAAGAAAACTCAGCAGTCCAGGTTCCTGATGTCAGTTTGTAGGACTCCCTTGGGTCTATCAGGGCAGCACAAGTTTGAGGTGGGGACAACTTCGGTGTGGGGTCCATCCTTCGATATAAGGATTCTTTGCAGTCAGGGCCAGGGTCCCAGGGCCAGGGGCCCCTGGGCACATCCTTTTTCCATTTTCCCTGGGAAAGAAAACTCAGCAGTCCAGGTTCCTGATGTCAGTTTGTAGGGCTCCCTTGGGTCTATCAGGGCAGCACAAGTTTGAGGTGGGGACATCTTCGGTGTGGGGTCCATCCTTCGATATAAGGATATTTTGCAGTCAGGGCCAGGGGCCCCTGGGCACATCCTTTTTCCATTTCCCTGGGAAAGAAAACTCAGCAGTCCAGGTTCCTGATGTCAGTTTGTAGGGCTCCCTTGGGTCTATCAGGGCAGCACAAGTTTGAGGTGGGGACAACTTCGGTCTGGGGTCCATCCTTCGATATAAGGATTCTTTGCAGTCAGGGCCAGGGTCCCAGAGCCAGGGGCCCCTGGGCACATCCTTTTTCCATTTTCCCTGGGAAAGAAAACTCAGCAGTCCAGGTTCCTGATGTCAGTTTGTAGGGCTCCCTTGGGTCTATCAGGGCAGCACAAGTTTGAGGTGGGGACATCTTCGGTGTGGGGTCCGTCCTTCGATATAAGGATTTTTTGCAGTCAGGGCCAGGGGCCCCTGGGCACATCCTTTTTCCATTTTCCCTGGGAAAGAAAACTCAGCAGTCCAGGTTCCTGATGTCAGTTTGTAGGGCTCCCTTGGGTCTATCAGGGCAGCACAAGTTTGAGGTGGGGACAACTTCAGTGTGGGGTCCATCCTTCGATATAAGGATTCTTTGCGGTGAGGCCCCAGCCCAGGGCAAGGGGCCCCTGGGCACATCCTTTTTCCATTTTCCCTGGGAAAGAAAACTCAGCAGTCCAGGTTCCTGATGTCAGTTTGTAGGGCTCCCTTGGGTCTATCAGGGCAGCACAAGTTTGAGGTGGGGACAACTTCGGTGTGGGGTCCATCCTTCGATATAAGGATTTTTTGCAGTCAGGGACAGGGGCCCCTGGGCACATCCTTTTTCCATTTTCCCTGGGAAAGAAAACTCAGCAGTCCAGGTTCCTGATGTCAGTTTGTAGGGCTCCCTTGGGTCTATCAGGGCAGCACAAGTTTGAGGTGGGGACAACTTCGGTGTGGGGTCCATCCTTCGATATAAGGATTCTTTGCAGTCAGGGCCAGGGTCCCAGGGCCAGGGGCCCCTGGGCACATCCTTCTTCCATTTTCCCTGGGAAAGAAAACTCAGCAGTCCAGGTTCCTGATGTCAGTTTGTAGGGCTCCCTTGGGTCTATCAGGGCAGCACAAGTTTGAGGTGGGGACAACTTCGGTGTGGGGTCCATCCTTCGATATAAGGATTTTTTGCAGTCAGGGCCAGGGGCCCCTGGGCACATCCTTTTTCCATTTTCCCTGGGAAAGAAAAGTCAGCAGTCCAGGTTCCTGATGTCAGTTTGTAGGGCTCCCTTGGGTCTATCAGGGCAGCACAAGTTTGAGGTGGGGACAACTTCGGTGTGGGGTCCATCCTTCGATATAAGGATTCTTTGCAGTCAGGGCTAGGGGCCCCTGGGCACAACCTTAGGCCATTTTACCTGTGAAAGGAAACTCATCAGTCCAAGTTCCTGATGTCAGTTTGTAGGGCTCCCTTGGGTCTATCAGGGCAGCACAAGTTTGAGGTGGGGACAACTTCGGTGTGGGGTCCATCCTTCGATATAAGGATTCTTTGCAGTGAGGCCCCAGCCCATGTCCAGGGGCCCCTGGGCACATCCTTTTTCCATTTTCCCTGGGAAAGAAAACTCAGCAGTCCAGGTTCCTGATGTCAGTTTGTAGGGCTCCCTTGGGTCTATCAGGGCAGCACAAGTTTGAGGGGGGGACAACTTCGGTGTGGGGTCCATCCTTCGTTATAAGGATTCTTTGCAGTCAGGGCCAGGGGCCCCTGGGCACATCCTTTTTCTATTTTCCCTGGGAAAGAAAACTCAGCAGTCCAGGTTCCTGATGTCAGTTTGTAGGGTTCCCTTGGGTCTATCAGGGCAGCACAAGTTTGAGGTGGGGACAACTTCGGTGTGGGGTCCATCCTTCGATATAAGGATTCTTTGCAGTGAGGCCCCAGCCCAGGGCCAGGGGCCCCTGGGCACATCCTTTTTCCATTTTCCCTGGGAAAGAAAACTCAGCAGTCCAGGTTCCTGATGTCAGTTTGTAGGGCTCCCTTGGGTCTATCAGGGCAGCACAAGTTTGAGGTGGGGACAACTTCGGTCTGGGGTCCATCCTTCGATATAAGGATTCTTTGCAGTCAGGGCCAGGGTCCCAGAGCCAGGGGCCCCTGGGCACATCCTTTTTCCATTTTCCCTGGGAAAGAAAACTCAGCAGTCCAGGTTCCTGATGTCAGTTTGTAGGGCTCCCTTGGGTCTATCAGGGCAGCACAAGTTTGAGGTGGGGACAACTTCGGTCTGGGGTCCATCCTTCGATATAAGGATTCTTTGCAGTGAGGCCCCAACCCAGGGCCAGGGGCCCCTGGGCACATCCTTTTTCCATTTTCCCTGGGAAAGAAAACTCAGCAGTCCAGGTTCCTGATGTCAGTTTGTAGGACTCCCTTGGGTCTATCAGGGCAGCACAAGTTTGAGGTGGGGACAACTTCGGTGTGGGGTCCATCCTTCGATATAAGGATTCTTTGCAGTCAGGGCCAGGGTCCCAGGGCCAGGGGCCCCTGGGCACATCCTTTTTCCATTTTCCCTGGGAAAGAAAACTCAGCAGTCCAGGTTCCTGATGTCAGTTTGTAGGGCTCCCTTGGGTCTATCAGGGCAGCACAAGTTTGAGGTGGGGACATCTTCGGTGTGGGGTCCATCCTTCGATATAAGGATATTTTGCAGTCAGGGCCAGGGGCCCCTGGGCACATCCTTTTTCCATTTCCCTGGGAAAGAAAACTCAGCAGTCCAGGTTCCTGATGTCAGTTTGTAGGGCTCCCTTGGGTCTATCAGGGCAGCACAAGTTTGAGGTGGGGACAACTTCGGTCTGGGGTCCATCCTTCGATATAAGGATTCTTTGCAGTCAGGGCCAGGGTCCCAGAGCCAGGGGCCCCTGGGCACATCCTTTTTCCATTTTCCCTGGGAAAGAAAACTCAGCAGTCCAGGTTCCTGATGTCAGTTTGTAGGGCTCCCTTGGGTCTATCAGGGCAGCACAAGTTTGAGGTGGGGACAACTTCGGTGTGGGGTCCGTCCTTCGATATAAGGATTTTTTGCAGTGAGGCCCCAGCCCAGGGCCAGGGGCCCCTGGGCACATCCTTTTTCCATTTTCCCTGGGAAAGAAAACTCAGCAGTCCAGGTTCCTGATGTCAGTTTGTAGGGCTCCCTTGGGTCTATCAAGGCAGCACAAGTTTGAGGTGGGGACAACTTCGGTGTGGGGTCCATCCTTCGATATAAGGATTTTTTGCAGTCAGGGCCAGGGGCCCCTGGGCACATCGTTTTTCCATTTTCCCTGGGAAAGAAAACTCAGCAGTCCAGGTTCCTGATGTCAGTTTGTAGGGCTCCCTTGGGTCTATCAGGGCAGCACAAGTTTGAGGTGGGGACAACTTCGGTGTGGGGTCCATCCTTCGATATAAGGATTTTTTGCAGTCAGGGCCAGGGAACCCTGGGCACATCCTTTTTCCATTTTCCCTGGGAAAGAAAACTCAGCAGTCCATGTTCCTGATGTCAGTTTGTAGGGCTCCCTTGGGTCTATCAGGGCAGCACAAGTTTGAGGTGGGGACAACTTCGGTGTGAGGTCCATCCTTCGATATAAGGATTCTTTGCAGTCAGGGCCAGGGGCCCCTGGGCACATCCTTTTTCCATTTTCCCTGGGAAAGAAAACTCAGCAGTCCAGGTTCCTGATGTCAGTTTGTAGGGCTCCCTTGGGTCTATCAGGGCAGCACAAGTTTGAGGTGGGGACAACTTCGGTGTGGGGTCCATCCTTCGATATAAGGATTCTTTGCAGTGAGGCCCCAGCCCAGGGCCAGGGGCCCCTGGGCACATCCTTTGGCCAGTTTCCCTGGGAAAGAAAAGTCAGCAGTCCAGGTTCCTGATGTCAGTTTGTAGGGCTCCCTTGGGTCTATCAGGGCAGCACAAGTTTGAGGTGGGGACAACTTCGGTGTGGGGTCCATCCTTCGATATAAGGATTCTTTGCAGTCAGGGCCAGGGTTCCCTGGGCACATCCTTTGGCCAGTTTCCCTGGGAAAGAAAAGTCAGCAGTCCAGGTTCCTGATGTCAGTTTGTAGGGCTCCCTTGGGTCTATCAGGGCAGCACAAGTTTGAGGTGGGGACAACTTCGGTGTGGGGTCCATCCTTCGATATAAGGATTCTTTGCAGTCAGGGCCAGGGGCCCCTGGGCACATCCTTTTTCCATTTTCCCTGGGAAAGAAAACTCAGCAGTCCAGGTTCCTGATGTCAGTTTGTAGGGCTCCCTTGGGTCTATCAGGGCAGCACAAGTTTGAGGTGGGGACAACTTCGGTGTGGGGTCCATCCTTCGATATAAGGATTCTTTGCAGTCAGGGCCAGGGGCCCCTGGGCACATCCTTTTTCCATTTTCCCTGGGAAAGAAAACTCAGCAGTCCAGGTTCCTGATGTCAGTTTGTAGGGCTCCCTTGGGTCTATCAGGGCAGCACAAGTTTGAGGTGGGGACATCTTCGGTGTGGGGTCCATTCTTCGATATAAGGATTCTTTGCAGTGAGGCCCCAGCCCATGTCCAGGGGCCCCTGGGCACATCCTTTTTCCATTTTCCCTGGGAAAGAAAACTCAGCAGTTCAGGTTCCTGATGTCAGTTTGTAGGGCTCCCTTGGGTCTATCAGGGCAGCACAAGTTTGATGTGGGGACAACTTCGGTGTGGGGTCCATCCTTCGATATAAGGATTTTTTGCAGTCAGGGCTAGGGGCCCCTGGGCACATCATTTTTCCATTTTCCCTGGGAAAGAAAACTCAGCAGTCCAGGTTCCTGATGTCAGTTTGTAGGGCTCCCTTGGGTGTATGAGGGCAGCACAAGTTTGAGGTGGGGACATCTTCGGTGTGGGGTCCGTCCTTCGATATAAGGATTTTTTGCAGTCAGGGCCAGGGGCCCCTGGGCACATCCTTTTTCCATTTTCCCTGGGAAAGAAAACTCAGCAGTCCAGGTTCCTGATGTCAGTTTGTAGGGCTCCCTTGGGTCTATCAGGGCAGCACAAGTTTGAGGTGGGGACAACTTCAGTGTGGGGTCCATCCTTCGATATAAGGATTCTTTGCGGTGAGGCCCCAGCCCAGGGCAAGGGGCCCCTGGGCACATCCTTTTTCCATTTTCCCTGGGAAAGAAAACTCAGCAGTCCAGGTTCCTGATGTCAGTTTGTAGGGCTCCCTTGGGTCTATCAGGGCAGCACAAGTTTGAGGTGGGGACAACTTCGGTGTGGGGTCCATCCTTCGATATAAGGATTTTTTGCAGTCAGGGCCAGGGGCCCCTGGGCACATCCTTTTTCCATTTTCCCTGGGAAAGAAAACTCAGCAGTCCAGGTTCCTGATGTCAGTTTGTAGGGCTCCCTTGGGTCTATCAGGGCAGCACAAGTTTGAGGTGGGGACAACTTCGGTGTGGGGTCCATCCTTCGATATAAGGATTCTTTGCAGTCAGGGCCAGGGTCCCAGGGCCAGGGGCCCCTGGGCACATCCTTCTTCCATTTTCCCTGGGAAAGAAAAGTCAGCAGTCCAGGTTCCTGATGTCAGTTTGTAGGGCTCCCTTGGGTCTATCAGGGCAGCACAAGTTTGAGGTGGGGACAACTTCGGTGTGGGGTCCATCCTTCGATATAAGGATTTTTTGCAGTCAGGGCCAGGGGCCCCTGGGCACATCCTTTTTCCATTTTCCCTGGGAAAGAAAAGTCAGCAGTCCAGGTTCCTGATGTCAGTTTGTAGGGCTCCCTTGGGTCTATCAGGGCAGCACAAGTTTGAGGTGGGGACAACTTCGGTGTGGGGTCCATCCTTCGATATAAGGATTCTTTGCAGTCAGGGCTAGGGGCCCCTGGGCACAACCTTTGGCCATTTTACCTGTGAAAGGAAACTCATCAGTCCAAGTTCCTGATGTCAGTTTGTAGGGCTCCCTTGGGTCTATCAGGGCAGCACAAGTTTGAGGTGGGGACAACTTCGGTGTGGGGTCCATCCTTCGATATAAGGATTCTTTGCAGTGAGGTCCCAGCCCATGTCCAGGGGCCCCTGGGCACATCCTTTTTCCATTTTCCCTGGGAAAGAAAACTCAGCAGTCCAGGTTCCTGATGTCAGTTTGTAGGGCTCCCTTGGGTCTATCAGGGCAGCACAAGTTTGAGGGGGGGACAACTTCGGTGTGGGGTCCATCCTTCGTTATAAGGATTCTTTGCAGTCAGGGCCAGGGGCCCCTGGGCACATCCTTTTTCCATTTTCCCTGGGAAAGAAAACTCAGCAGTCCAGGTTCCTGATGTCAGTTTGTAGAGCTCGCTTGGGTCTATCAGGGCAGCACAAGTTTGAGGTGGGGACATCTTCGGTGTGGGGTCCATCCTTCGTTATAACGATTTTTTGCAGTCAGGGCCAGGGGCCCCTGGGCACATCCTTTTTCCATTTTCCCTGGGAAAGAAAACTCAGCAGTCCAGGTTCCTGATGTCAGTTTGTAGGGCTCCCTTGGGTCTATCAGGGCAGCACAAGTTTGAGGTGGGGACAACTTCGGTGTGGGGTCCATCCTTCGATATAAGGATTCTTTGCAGTCAGGGCCAGGGTCCCAGGGCCAGGGGCCCCTGGGCACATCCTTTTTCCATTTTCCCTGGGAAAGAAAACTCAGCAGTCCAGGTTCCTGATGTCAGTTTGTAGGGCTCCCTTGGGTCTATCAGGGCAGCACAAGTTTGAGGTGGGGACATCTTCGGTGTGGGGTCCATCCTTCGATATAAGGATATTTTGCAGTCAGGGCCAGGGGCCCCTGGGCACATCCTTTTTCCATTTCCCTGGGAAAGAAAACTCAGCAGTCCAGGTTCCTGATGTCAGTTTGTAGGGCTCCCTTGGGTCTATCAGGGCAGCACAAGTTTGAGGTGGGGACAACTTCGGTGTGGGGTCCATCCTTCGATATAAGGATTCTTTGCAGTCAGGGCCAGGGTCCCAGAGCCAGGGGCCCCTGGGCACATCCTTTTTCTATTTTCCCTGGGAAAGAAAACTCAGCAGTCCAGGTTCCTGATGTCGGTTTGTAGGGCTCCCTTGGGTCTATCAGGGCAGCACAAGTTTGAGGTGGGGACAACTTCGGTGTGGGGTCCATCCTTCGATATAAGGATTCTTTGCAGTGAGGCCCCAGCCCAGGGCCAGGGGCCCCTGGGCACATCCTTTTTCCATTTTCCCTGGGAAAGAAAACTCAGCAGTCCAGGTTCCTGATGTCAGTTTGTAGGGCTCCCTTGGGTCTATCAAGGCAGCACAAGTTTGAGGTGGGGACAACTTCGGTGTGGGGTCCATCCTTCGATATAAGGATTTTTTGCAGTCAGGGCCAGGGGCCCCTGGGCACATCCTTCGGCCATTTTCCCTGGGAAAGAAAACTCAGCAGTCCAGGTTCCTGATGTCAGTTTGTAGGGCTCCCTTGGGTGTATCAGGGCAGCAGAAGTTTGAGGTGAGGACAACTTCGGTGTGGGGTCCATCCTTCGATATAAGGATTTTTTGCAGTCAGGGCCAGGGAACCCTGGGCACATCCTTTTTCCATTTTCCCTGGGAAAGAAAACTCAGCAGTCCATGTTCCTGATGTCAGTTTGTAGGGCTCCCTTGGGTCTATCAGGGCAGCACAAGTTTGAGGTGGGGACAACTTCAGTGTGAGGTCCATCCTTCGATATAAGGATTCTTTGCAGTCAGGGCCAGGGGCCCCTGGGCACATCCTTTTTCCATTTTCCCTGGGAAAGAAAACTCAGCAGTCCAGGTTCCTGATGTCAGTTTGTAGGGCTCCCTTGGGTCTATCAGGGCAGCACAAGTTTGAGGTGGGGACAATTTCGGTGTGGGGTCCATCCTTCGATATAAGGATTCTTTGCAGTGAGGCCCCAGCCCAGGGCCAGGGGCCCCTGGGCACATCCTTTGGCCAGTTTCCCTGGGAAAGAAAAGTCAGCAGTCGAGGTTCCTGATGTCAGTTTGTAGGGCTCCCTTGGGTCTATCAGGGCAGCACAAGTTTGAGGTGGGGACAACTTCGGTGTGGGGTCCATCCTTCGATATAAGGATTCTTTGCAGTCAGGGCCAGGGGCCCCTGGGCACATCCTTTTTCCATTTTCCCTGGGAAAGAAAACTCAGCAGTCCAGGTTCCTGATGTCAGTTTGTAGGGCTCCCTTGGGTGTATGAGGGCAGCACAAGTTTGAGGTGGGGACATCTTCGGTGTGGGGTCCGTCCTTCGATATAAGGATTTTTTGCAGTCAGGGCCAGGGGCCCCTGGGCACATCCTTTTTCCATTTCCCCTGGGAAAGAAAACTCAGCAGTCCAGGTTCCTGATGTCAGTTTGTAGGGCTCCCTTGGGTCTATCAGGGCAGCACAAGTTTGAGGTGGGGACAACTTCGGTGTGGGGTCCATCCTTCGATATAAGAATTCTTTGCAGTCAGGGCCAGGGTCCCAGGGCCAGGGGCCCCTGGGCACATCCTTTTTCCATTTTCCCTGGGAAAGAAAACTCAGCAGTCCAGGTTCCTGATGTCAGTTTGTAGGGCTCCCTTGGGTCTATCAAGGCAGCACAAGTTTGAGGTGGGGACAACTTCGGTGTGGGGTCCATCCTTCGATATAAGGATTTTTTGCAGTCAGGGCCAGGGGCCCCTGGGCACATCCTTTTTCCATTTTCCCTGGGAAAGAAAACTCAGCAGTCCAGGTTCCTGATGTCAGTTTGTAGGGCTCCCTTGGGTCTATCAGGGCAGCACAAGTTTGAGGTGGGCACAACTTCGGTGTGGGGTCCATCCTTCGATATAAGGATTTTTGGCAGTCAGGTCCAGGGTTCCCTGGGCACATCCTTTGGCCAGTTTCCCTGGGAAAGAAAAGTCAGCAGTCCAGGTTCCTGATGTCAGTTTGTAGGGCTCCCTTGGGTCTATCAGGGCAGCACAAGTTTGAGGTGGGGACAACTTCGGTGTGGGGTCCATCCTTCGATATAAGGATTCTTTGCAGTCAGGGCCAGGGGCCCCTGGGCACATCCTTTTTCCATTTTCCCTGGGAAAGAAAACTCAGCAGTCCAGGTTCCTGATGTCAGTTTGTAGGGCTCCCTTGGGTCTATCAGGGCAGCACAAGTTTGAGGTGGGGACAACTTCGGTGTGGGGTCCATCCTTCGATATAAGGATTTTTTGCAGTCAGGGCCAGGGGCCCCTGGGCACATCCTTTTTCCATTTTCCCTGGGAAAGAAAACTCAGCAGTCCAGGTTCCTGATGTCAGTTTGTAGGGCTCCCTTGGGTCTATCAGGGCAGCACAAGTTTGAGGTGGGGACATCTTCGGTGTGGGGTCCATTCTTCGATATAAGGATTCTTTGCAGTGAGGCCCCAGCCCATGTCCAGGGGCCCCTGGGCACATCCTTTTTCCATTTTCCCTGGGAAAGAAAACTCAGCAGTTCAGGTTCCTGATGTCAGTTTGTAGGGCTCCCTTGGGTCTATCAGGGCAGCACAAGTTTGATGTGGGGACAACTTCGGTGTGGGGTCCATCCTTCGATATAAGGATTTTTTGCAGTCAGGGCCAGGGGCCCCTGGGCACATCATTTTTCCATTTTCCCTGGGAAAGAAAACTCAGCAGTCCAGGTTCCTGATGTCAGTTTGTAGGGCTCCCTTGGGTGTATGAGGGCAGCACAAGTTTGAGGTGGGGACATCTTCGGTGTGGGGTCCGTCCTTCGATATAAGGATTTTTTGCAGTCAGGGCCAGGGGCCCCTGGGCACATCCTTTTTCCATTTTCCCTGGGAAAGAAAACTCAGCAGTCCAGGTTCCTGATGTCAGTTTGTAGGGCTCCCTTGGGTCTATCAGGGCAGCACAAGTTTGAGGTGGGGACAACTTCAGTGTGGGGTCCATCCTTCGATATAAGGATTCTTTGCGGTGAGGCCCCAGCCCAGGGCAAGGGGCCCCTGGGCACATCCTTTTTCCATTTTCCCTGGGAAAGAAAACTCAGCAGTCCAGGTTCCTGATGTCAGTTTGTAGGGCTCCCTTGGGTCTATCAGGGCAGCACAAGTTTGAGGTGGGGACAACTTCGGTGTGGGGTCCATCCTTCGATATAAGGATTTTTTGCAGTCAGGGCCAGGGGCCCCTGGGCACATCCTTTTTCCATTTTCCCTGGGAAAGAAAACTCAGCAGTCCAGGTTCCTGATGTCAGTTTGTAGGGCTCCCTTGGGTCTATCAGGGCAGCACAAGTTTGAGGTGGGGACAACTTCGGTGTGGGGTCCATCCTTCGATATAAGGATTCTTTGCAGTCAGGGCCAGGGTCCCAGGGCCAGGGGCCCCTGGGCACATCCTTCTTCCATTTTCCCTGGGAAAGAAAAGTCAGCAGTCCAGGTTCCTGATGTCAGTTTGTAGGGCTCCCTTGGGTCTATCAGGGCAGCACAAGTTTGAGGTGGGGACAACTTCGGTGTGGGGTCCATCCTTCGATATAAGGATTTTTTGCAGTCAGGGCCAGGGGCCCCTGGGCACATCCTTTTTCCATTTTCCCTGGGAAAGAAAAGTCAGCAGTCCAGGTTCCTGATGTCAGTTTGTAGGGCTCCCTTGGGTCTATCAGGGCAGCACAAGTTTGAGGTGGGGACAACTTCGGTGTGGGGTCCATCCTTCGATATAAGGATTCTTTGCAGTCAGGGCTAGGGGCCCCTGGGCACAACCTTAGGCCATTTTACCTGTGAAAGGAAACTCATCAGTCCAAGTTCCTGATGTCAGTTTGTAGGGCTCCCTTGGGTCTATCAGGGCAGCACAAGTTTGAGGTGGGGACAACTTCGGTGTGGGGTCCATCCTTCGATATAAGGATTCTTTGCAGTGAGGCCCCAGCCCATGTCCAGGGGCCCCTGGGCACATCCTTTTTCCATTTTCCCTGGGAAAGAAAACTCAGCAGTCCAGGTTCCTGATGTCAGTTTGTAGGGCTCCCTTGGGTCTATCAGGGCAGCACAAGTTTGAGGGGGGGACAACTTCGGTGTGGGGTCCATCCTTCGTTATAAGGATTCTTTGCAGTCAGGGCCAGGGGCCCCTGGGCACATCCTTTTTCTATTTTCCCTGGGAAAGAAAACTCAGCAGTCCAGGTTCCTGATGTCAGTTTGTAGGGTTCCCTTGGGTCTATCAGGGCAGAACAAGTTTGAGGTGGGGACAACTTCGGTGTGGGGTCCATCCTTCGATATAAGGATTCTTTGCAGTGAGGCCCCAGCCCAGGGCCAGGGGCCCCTGGGCACATCCTTTTTCCATTTTCCCTGGGAAAGAAAACTCAGCAGTCCAGGTTCCTGATGTCAGTTTGTAGGGCTCCCTTGGGTCTATCAGGGCAGCACAAGTTTGAGGTGGGCACAACTTCGGTGTGGGGTCCATCCTTCGATATAAGGATTTTTGGCAGTCAGGTCCAGGGTTCCCTGGGCACATCCTTTGGCCAGTTTCCCTGGGAAAGAAAAGTCAGCAGTCCAGGTTCCTGATGTCAGTTTGTAGGGCTCCCTTGGGTCTATCAGGGCAGCACAAGTTTGAGGTGGGGACAACTTCGGTGTGGGGTCCATCCTTCGATATAAGGATTCTTTGCAGTCAGGGCCAGGGGCCCCTGGGCACATCCTTTTTCCATTTTCCCTGGGAAAGAAAACTCAGCAGTCCAGGTTCCTGATGTCAGTTTGTAGGGCTCCCTTGGGTCTATCAGGGCAGCACAAGTTTGAGGTGGGGACAACTTCGGTGTGGGGTCCATCCTTCGATATAAGGATTTTTTGCAGTCAGGGCCAGGGGCCCCTGGGCACATCCTTTTTCCATTTTCCCTGGGAAAGAAAACTCAGCAGTCCAGGTTCCTGATGTCAGTTTGTAGGGCTCCCTTGGGTCTATCAGGGCAGCACAAGTTTGAGGTGGGGACATCTTCGGTGTGGGGTCCATTCTTCGATATAAGGATTCTTTGCAGTGAGGCCCCAGCCCATGTCCAGGGGCCCCTGGGCACATCCTTTTTCCATTTTCCCTGGGAAAGAAAACTCAGCAGTTCAGGTTCCTGATGTCAGTTTGTAGGGCTCCCTTGGGTCTATCAGGGCAGCACAAGTTTGATGTGGGGACAACTTCGGTGTGGGGTCCATCCTTCGATATAAGGATTTTTTGCAGTCAGGGCCAGGGGCCCCTGGGCACATCATTTTTCCATTTTCCCTGGGAAAGAAAACTCAGCAGTCCAGGTTCCTGATGTCAGTTTGTAGGGCTCCCTTGGGTGTATGAGGGCAGCACAAGTTTGAGGTGGGGACATCTTCGGTGTGGGGTCCGTCCTTCGATATAAGGATTTTTTGCAGTCAGGGCCAGGGGCCCCTGGGCACATCCTTTTTCCATTTTCCCTGGGAAAGAAAACTCAGCAGTCCAGGTTCCTGATGTCAGTTTGTAGGGCTCCCTTGGGTCTATCAGGGCAGCACAAGTTTGAGGTGGGGACAACTTCAGTGTGGGGTCCATCCTTCGATATAAGGATTCTTTGCGGTGAGGCCCCAGCCCAGGGCAAGGGGCCCCTGGGCACATCCTTTTTCCATTTTCCCTGGGAAAGAAAACTCAGCAGTCCAGGTTCCTGATGTCAGTTTGTAGGGCTCCCTTGGGTCTATCAGGGCAGCACAAGTTTGAGGTGGGGACAACTTCGGTGTGGGGTCCATCCTTCGATATAAGGATTTTTTGCAGTCAGGGCCAGGGGCCCCTGGGCACATCCTTTTTCCATTTTCCCTGGGAAAGAAAACTCAGCAGTCCAGGTTCCTGATGTCAGTTTGTAGGGCTCCCTTGGGTCTATCAGGGCAGCACAAGTTTGAGGTGGGGACAACTTCGGTGTGGGGTCCATCCTTCGATATAAGGATTCTTTGCAGTCAGGGCCAGGGTCCCAGGGCCAGGGGCCCCTGGGCACATCCTTCTTCCATTTTCCCTGGGAAAGAAAAGTCAGCAGTCCAGGTTCCTGATGTCAGTTTGTAGGGCTCCCTTGGGTCTATCAGGGCAGCACAAGTTTGAGGTGGGGACAACTTCGGTGTGGGGTCCATCCTTCGATATAAGGATTTTTTGCAGTCAGGGCCAGGGGCCCCTGGGCACATCCTTTTTCCATTTTCCCTGGGAAAGAAAAGTCAGCAGTCCAGGTTCCTGATGTCAGTTTGTAGGGCTCCCTTGGGTCTATCAGGGCAGCACAAGTTTGAGGTGGGGACAACTTCGGTGTGGGGTCCATCCTTCGATATAAGGATTCTTTGCAGTCAGGGCTAGGGGCCCCTGGGCACAACCTTTGGCCATTTTATCTGTGAAAGGAAACTCATCAGTCCAAGTTCCTGATGTCAGTTTGTAGGGCTCCCTTGGGTCTATCAGGGCAGCACAAGTTTGAGGTGGGGACAACTTCGGTGTGGGGTCCATCCTTCGATATAAGGATTCTTTGCAGTGAGGCCCCAGCCCATGTCCAGGGGCCCCTGGGCACATCCTTTTTCCATTTTCCCTGGGAAAGAAAACTCAGCAGTCCAGGTTCCTGATGTCAGTTTGTAGGGCTCCCTTGGGTCTATCAGGGCAGCACAAGTTTGAGGGGGGGACAACTTCGGTGTGGGGTCCATCCTTCGTTATAAGGATTCTTTGCAGTCAGGGCCAGGGGCCCCTGGGCACATCCTTTTTCTATTTTCCCTGGGAAAGAAAACTCAGCAGTCCAGGTTCCTGATGTCAGTTTGTAGGGTTCCCTTGGGTCTATCAGGGCAGCACAAGTTTGAGGTGGGGACAACTTCGGTGTGGGGTCCATCCTTCGATATAAGGATTCTTTGCAGTGAGGCCCCAGCCCAGGGCCAGGGGCCCCTGGGCACATCCTTTTTCCATTTTCCCTGGGAAAGAAAACTCAGCAGTCCAGGTTCCTGATGTCAGTTTGTAGGGCTCCCTTGGGTCTATCAGGGCAGCACAAGTTTGAGGTGGGGACAACTTCGGTCTGGGGTCCATCCTTCGATATAAGGATTCTTTGCAGTGAGGCCCCAACCCAGGGCCAGGGGCCCCTGGGCACATCCTTTTTCCATTTTCCCTGGGAAAGAAAACTCAGCAGTCCAGGTTCCTGATGTCAGTTTGTAGGACTCCCTTGGGTCTATCAGGGCAGCACAAGTTTGAGGTGGGGACAACTTCGGTGTGGGGTCCATCCTTCGATATAAGGATTCTTTGCAGTCAGGGCCAGGGTCCCAGGGCCAGGGGCCCCTGGGCACATCCTTTTTCCATTTTCCCTGGGAAAGAAAACTCAGCAGTCCAGGTTCCTGATGTCAGTTTGTAGGGCTCCCTTGGGTCTATCAGGGCAGCACAAGTTTGAGGTGGGGACATCTTCGGTGTGGGGTCCATCCTTCGATATAAGGATATTTTGCAGTCAGGGCCAGGGGCCCCTGGGCACATCCTTTTTCCATTTCCCTGGGAAAGAAAACTCAGCAGTCCAGGTTCCTGATGTCAGTTTGTAGGGCTCCCTTGGGTCTATCAGGGCAGCACAAGTTTGAGGTGGGGACAACTTCGGTGTGGGGTCCATCCTTCGATATAAGGATTCTTTGCAGTCAGGGCCAGGGTCCCAGAGCCAGGGGCCCCTGGGCACATCCTTTTTCCATTTTCCCTGGGAAAGAAAACTCAGCAGTCCAGGTTCCTGATGTCAGTTTGTAGGGCTCCCTTGGGTCTATCAGGGCAGCACAAGTTTGAGGTGGGGACAACTTCGGTGTGGGGTCCATCCTTCGATATAAGGATTCTTTGCAGTGAGGCCCCAGCCCAGGGCCAGGGGCCCCTGGGCACATCCTTTTTCCATTTTCCCTGGGAAAGAAAAGTCAGCAGTCCAGGTTCCTGATGTCAGTTTGTAGGGCTCCCTTGGGTCTATCAAGGCAGCACAAGTTTGAGGTGGGGACAACTTCGGTGTGGGGTCCATCCTTCGATATAAGGATTTTTTGCAGTCAGGGCCAGGGGCCCCTGGGCACATCCTTCGGCCATTTTCCCTGGGAAAGAAAACTCAGCAGTCCAGGTTCCTGATGTCAGTTTGTAGGGCTCCCTTGGGTCTATCAGGGCAGCACAAGTTTGAGGTGGGCACAACTTCGGTGTGGGGTCCATCCTTCGATATAAGGATTTTTGGCAGTCAGGTCCAGGGTTCCCTGGGCACATCCTTTGGCCAGTTTCCCTGGGAAAGAAAAGTCAGCAGTCCAGGTTCCTGATGTCAGTTTGTAGGGCTCCCTTGGGTCTATCAGGGCAGCACAAGTTTGAGGTGGGGACAACTTCGGTGTGGGGTCCATCCTTCGATATAAGGATTCTTTGCAGTCAGGGCCAGGGGCCCCTGGGCACATCCTTTTTCCATTTTCCCTGGGAAAGAAAACTCAGCAGTCCAGGTTCCTGATGTCAGTTTGTAGGGCTCCCTTGGGTCTATCAGGGCAGCACAAGTTTGAGGTGGGGACAACTTCGGTGTGGGGTCCATCCTTCGATATAAGGATTTTTTGCAGTCAGGGCCAGGGGCCCCTGGGCACATCCTTTTTCCATTTTCCCTGGGAAAGAAAACTCAGCAGTCCAGGTTCCTGATGTCAGTTTGTAGGGCTCCCTTGGGTCTATCAGGGCAGCACAAGTTTGAGGTGGGGACATCTTCGGTGTGGGGTCCATTCTTCGATATAAGGATTCTTTGCAGTGAGGCCCCAGCCCATGTCCAGGGGCCCCTGGGCACATCCTTTTTCCATTTTCCCTGGGAAAGAAAACTCAGCAGTTCAGGTTCCTGATGTCAGTTTGTAGGGCTCCCTTGGGTCTATCAGGGCAGCACAAGTTTGATGTGGGGACAACTTCGGTGTGGGGTCCATCCTTCGATATAAGGATTTTTTGCAGTCAGGGCCAGGGGCCCCTGGGCACATCATTTTTCCATTTTCCCTGGGAAAGAAAACTCAGCAGTCCAGGTTCCTGATGTCAGTTTGTAGGGCTCCCTTGGGTGTATGAGGGCAGCACAAGTTTGAGGTGGGGACATCTTCGGTGTGGGGTCCGTCCTTCGATATAAGGATTTTTTGCAGTCAGGGCCAGGGGCCCCTGGGCACATCCTTTTTCCATTTTCCCTGGGAAAGAAAACTCAGCAGTCCAGGTTCCTGATGTCAGTTTGTAGGGCTCCCTTGGGTCTATCAGGGCAGCACAAGTTTGAGGTGGGGACAACTTCAGTGTGGGGTCCATCCTTCGATATAAGGATTCTTTGCGGTGAGGCCCCAGCCCAGGGCAAGGGGCCCCTGGGCACATCCTTTTTCCATTTTCCCTGGGAAAGAAAACTCAGCAGTCCAGGTTCCTGATGTCAGTTTGTAGGGCTCCCTTGGGTCTATCAGGGCAGCACAAGTTTGAGGTGGGGACAACTTCGGTGTGGGGTCCATCCTTCGATATAAGGATTTTTTGCAGTCAGGGCCAGGGGCCCCTGGGCACATCCTTTTTCCATTTTCCCTGGGAAAGAAAACTCAGCAGTCCAGGTTCCTGATGTCAGTTTGTAGGGCTCCCTTGGGTCTATCAGGGCAGCACAAGTTTGAGGTGGGGACATCTTCGGTGTGGGGTCCATTCTTCGATATAAGGATTCTTTGCAGTGAGGCCCCAGCCCATGTCCAGGGGCCCCTGGGCACATCCTTTTTCCATTTTCCCTGGGAAAGAAAACTCAGCAGTTCAGGTTCCTGATGTCAGTTTGTAGGGCTCCCTTGGGTCTATCAGGGCAGCACAAGTTTGATGTGGGGACAACTTCGGTGTGGGGTCCATCCTTCGATATAAGGATTTTTTGCAGTCAGGGCCAGGGGCCCCTGGGCACATCATTTTTCCATTTTCCCTGGGAAAGAAAACTCAGCAGTCCAGGTTCCTGATGTCAGTTTGTAGGGCTCCCTTGGGTGTATGAGGGCAGCACAAGTTTGAGGTGGGGACATCTTCGGTGTGGGGTCCGTCCTTCGATATAAGGATTTTTTGCAGTCAGGGCCAGGGGCCCCTGGGCACATCCTTTTTCCATTTTCCCTGGGAAAGAAAACTCAGCAGTCCAGGTTCCTGATGTCAGTTTGTAGGGCTCCCTTGGGTCTATCAGGGCAGCACAAGTTTGAGGTGGGGACAACTTCAGTGTGGGGTCCATCCTTCGATATAAGGATTCTTTGCGGTGAGGCCCCAGCCCAGGGCAAGGGGCCCCTGGGCACATCCTTTTTCCATTTTCCCTGGGAAAGAAAACTCAGCAGTCCAGGTTCCTGATGTCAGTTTGTAGGGCTCCCTTGGGTCTATCAGGGCAGCACAAGTTTGAGGTGGGGACAACTTCGGTGTGGGGTCCATCCTTCGATATAAGGATTTTTTGCAGTCAGGGCCAGGGGCCCCTGGGCACATCCTTTTTCCATTTTCCCTGGGAAAGAAAACTCAGCAGTCCAGGTTCCTGATGTCAGTTTGTAGGGCTCCCTTGGGTCTATCAGGGCAGCACAAGTTTGAGGTGGGGACAACTTCGGTGTGGGGTCCATCCTTCGATATAAGGATTCTTTGCAGTCAGGGCCAGGGTCCCAGGGCCAGGGGCCCCTGGGCACATCCTTCTTCCATTTTCCCTGGGAAAGAAAAGTCAGCAGTCCAGGTTCCTGATGTCAGTTTGTAGGGCTCCCTTGGGTCTATCAGGGCAGCACAAGTTTGAGGTGGGGACAACTTCGGTGTGGGGTCCATCCTTCGATATAAGGATTTTTTGCAGTCAGGGCCAGGGGCCCCTGGGCACATCCTTTTTCCATTTTCCCTGGGAAAGAAAAGTCAGCAGTCCAGGTTCCTGATGTCAGTTTGTAGGGCTCCCTTGGGTCTATCAGGGCAGCACAAGTTTGAGGTGGGGACAACTTCGGTGTGGGGTCCATCCTTCGATATAAGGATTCTTTGCAGTCAGGGCTAGGGGCCCCTGGGCACAACCTTTGGCCATTTTATCTGTGAAAGGAAACTCATCAGTCCAAGTTCCTGATGTCAGTTTGTAGGGCTCCCTTGGGTCTATCAGGGCAGCACAAGTTTGAGGTGGGGACAACTTCGGTGTGGGGTCCATCCTTCGATATAAGGATTCTTTGCAGTGAGGCCCCAGCCCATGTCCAGGGGCCCCTGGGCACATCCTTTTTCCATTTTCCCTGGGAAAGAAAACTCAGCAGTCCAGGTTCCTGATGTCAGTTTGTAGGGCTCCCTTGGGTCTATCAGGGCAGCACAAGTTTGAGGGGGGGACAACTTCGGTGTGGGGTCCATCCTTCGTTATAAGGATTCTTTGCAGTCAGGGCCAGGGGCCCCTGGGCACATCCTTTTTCTATTTTCCCTGGGAAAGAAAACTCAGCAGTCCAGGTTCCTGATGTCAGTTTGTAGGGTTCCCTTGGGTCTATCAGGGCAGCACAAGTTTGAGGTGGGGACAACTTCGGTGTGGGGTCCATCCTTCGATATAAGGATTCTTTGCAGTGAGGCCCCAGCCCAGGGCCAGGGGCCCCTGGGCACATCCTTTTTCCATTTTCCCTGGGAAAGAAAACTCAGCAGTCCAGGTTCCTGATGTCAGTTTGTAGGGCTCCCTTGGGTCTATCAGGGCAGCACAAGTTTGAGGTGGGGACAACTTCGGTCTGGGGTCCATCCTTCGATATAAGGATTCTTTGCAGTGAGGCCCCAACCCAGGGCCAGGGGCCCCTGGGCACATCCTTTTTCCATTTTCCCTGGGAAAGAAAACTCAGCAGTCCAGGTTCCTGATGTCAGTTTGTAGGACTCCCTTGGGTCTATCAGGGCAGCACAAGTTTGAGGTGGGGACAACTTCGGTGTGGGGTCCATCCTTCGATATAAGGATTCTTTGCAGTCAGGGCCAGGGTCCCAGGGCCAGGGGCCCCTGGGCACATCCTTTTTCCATTTTCCCTGGGAAAGAAAACTCAGCAGTCCAGGTTCCTGATGTCAGTTTGTAGGGCTCCCTTGGGTCTATCAGGGCAGCACAAGTTTGAGGTGGGGACATCTTCGGTGTGGGGTCCATCCTTCGATATAAGGATATTTTGCAGTCAGGGCCAGGGGCCCCTGGGCACATCCTTTTTCCATTTCCCTGGGAAAGAAAACTCAGCAGTCCAGGTTCCTGATGTCAGTTTGTAGGGCTCCCTTGGGTCTATCAGGGCAGCACAAGTTTGAGGTGGGGACAACTTCGGTGTGGGGTCCATCCTTCGATATAAGGATTCTTTGCAGTCAGGGCCAGGGTCCCAGAGCCAGGGGCCCCTGGGCACATCCTTTTTCCATTTTCCCTGGGAAAGAAAACTCAGCAGTCCAGGTTCCTGATGTCAGTTTGTAGGGCTCCCTTGGGTCTATCAGGGCAGCACAAGTTTGAGGTGGGGACAACTTCGGTGTGGGGTCCATCCTTCGATATAAGGATTCTTTGCAGTGAGGCCCCAGCCCAGGGCCAGGGGCCCCTGGGCACATCCTTTTTCCATTTTCCCTGGGAAAGAAAAGTCAGCAGTCCAGGTTCCTGATGTCAGTTTGTAGGGCTCCCTTGGGTCTATCAAGGCAGCACAAGTTTGAGGTGGGGACAACTTCGGTGTGGGGTCCATCCTTCGATATAAGGATTTTTTGCAGTCAGGGCCAGGGGCCCCTGGGCACATCCTTCGGCCATTTTCCCTGGGAAAGAAAACTCAGCAGTCCAGGTTCCTGATGTCAGTTTGTAGGGCTCCCTTGGGTCTATCAGGGCAGCACAAGTTTGAGGTGGGCACAACTTCGGTGTGGGGTCCATCCTTCGATATAAGGATTTTTGGCAGTCAGGTCCAGGGTTCCCTGGGCACATCCTTTGGCCAGTTTCCCTGGGAAAGAAAAGTCAGCAGTCCAGGTTCCTGATGTCAGTTTGTAGGGCTCCCTTGGGTCTATCAGGGCAGCACAAGTTTGAGGTGGGGACAACTTCGGTGTGGGGTCCATCCTTCGATATAAGGATTCTTTGCAGTCAGGGCCAGGGGCCCCTGGGCACATCCTTTTTCCATTTTCCCTGGGAAAGAAAACTCAGCAGTCCAGGTTCCTGATGTCAGTTTGTAGGGCTCCCTTGGGTCTATCAGGGCAGCACAAGTTTGAGGTGGGGACAACTTCGGTGTGGGGTCCATCCTTCGATATAAGGATTTTTTGCAGTCAGGGCCAGGGGCCCCTGGGCACATCCTTTTTCCATTTTCCCTGGGAAAGAAAAGTCAGCAGTCCAGGTTCCTGATGTCAGTTTGTAGGGCTCCCTTGGGTCTATCAGGGCAGCACAAGTTTGAGGTGGGGACAACTTCGGTGTGGGGTCCATCCTTCGATATAAGGATTCTTTGCAGTCAGGGCTAGGGGCCCCTGGGCACAACCTTAGGCCATTTTACCTGTGAAAGGAAACTCATCAGTCCAAGTTCCTGATGTCAGTTTGTAGGGCTCCCTTGGGTCTATCAGGGCAGCACAAGTTTGAGGTGGGGACAACTTCGGTGTGGGGTCCATCCTTCGATATAAGGATTCTTTGCAGTGAGGCCCCAGCCCATGTCCAGGGGCCCCTGGGCACATCCTTTTTCCATTTTCCCTGGGAAAGAAAACTCAGCAGTCCAGGTTCCTGATGTCAGTTTGTAGGGCTCCCTTGGGTCTATCAGGGCAGCACAAGTTTGAGGGGGGGACAACTTCGGTGTGGGGTCCATCCTTCGTTATAAGGATTCTTTGCAGTCAGGGCCAGGGGCCCCTGGGCACATCCTTTTTCTATTTTCCCTGGGAAAGAAAAGTCAGCAGTCCAGGTTCCTGATGTCAGTTTGTAGGGTTCCCTTGGGTCTATCAGGGCAGAACAAGTTTGAGGTGGAGACAACTTCGGTGTGGGGTCCATCCTTCGATATAAGGATTCTTTGCAGTGAGGCCCCAGCCCAGGGCCAGGGGCCCCTGGGCACATCCTTTTTCCATTTTCCCTGGGAAAGAAAACTCAGCAGTCCAGGTTCCTGATGTCAGTTTGTAGGGCTCCCTTGGGTCTATCAGGGCAGCACAAGTTTGAGGTGGGCACAACTTCGGTGTGGGGTCCATCCTTCGATATAAGGATTTTTGGCAGTCAGGTCCAGGGTTCCCTGGGCACATCCTTTGGCCAGTTTCCCTGGGAAAGAAAAGTCAGCAGTCCAGGTTCCTGATGTCAGTTTGTAGGGCTCCCTTGGGTCTATCAGGGCAGCACAAGTTTGAGGTGGGGACAACTTCGGTGTGGGGTCCATCCTTCGATATAAGGATTCTTTGCAGTCAGGGCCAGGGGCCCCTGGGCACATCCTTTTTCCATTTTCCCTGGGAAAGAAAACTCAGCAGTCCAGGTTCCTGATGTCAGTTTGTAGGGCTCCCTTGGGTCTATCAGGGCAGCACAAGTTTGAGGTGGGGACAACTTCGGTGTGGGGTCCATCCTTCGATATAAGGATTTTTTGCAGTCAGGGCCAGGGGCCCCTGGGCACATCCTTTTTCCATTTTCCCTGGGAAAGAAAACTCAGCAGTCCAGGTTCCTGATGTCAGTTTGTAGGGCTCCCTTGGGTCTATCAGGGCAGCACAAGTTTGAGGTGGGGACATCTTCGGTGTGGGGTCCATTCTTCGATATAAGGATTCTTTGCAGTGAGGCCCCAGCCCATGTCCAGGGGCCCCTGGGCACATCCTTTTTCCATTTTCCCTGGGAAAGAAAACTCAGCAGTTCAGGTTCCTGATGTCAGTTTGTAGGGCTCCCTTGGGTCTATCAGGGCAGCACAAGTTTGATGTGGGGACAACTTCGGTGTGGGGTCCATCCTTCGATATAAGGATTTTTTGCAGTCAGGGCCAGGGGCCCCTGGGCACATCATTTTTCCATTTTCCCTGGGAAAGAAAACTCAGCAGTCCAGGTTCCTGATGTCAGTTTGTAGGGCTCCCTTGGGTGTATGAGGGCAGCACAAGTTTGAGGTGGGGACATCTTCGGTGTGGGGTCCGTCCTTCGATATAAGGATTTTTTGCAGTCAGGGCCAGGGGCCCCTGGGCACATCCTTTTTCCATTTTCCCTGGGAAAGAAAACTCAGCAGTCCAGGTTCCTGATGTCAGTTTGTAGGGCTCCCTTGGGTCTATCAGGGCAGCACAAGTTTGAGGTGGGGACAACTTCAGTGTGGGGTCCATCCTTCGATATAAGGATTCTTTGCGGTGAGGCCCCAGCCCAGGGCAAGGGGCCCCTGGGCACATCCTTTTTCCATTTTCCCTGGGAAAGAAAACTCAGCAGTCCAGGTTCCTGATGTCAGTTTGTAGGGCTCCCTTGGGTCTATCAGGGCAGCACAAGTTTGAGGTGGGGACAACTTCGGTGTGGGGTCCATCCTTCGATATAAGGATTTTTTGCAGTCAGGGCCAGGGGCCCCTGGGCACATCCTTTTTCCATTTTCCCTGGGAAAGAAAACTCAGCAGTCCAGGTTCCTGATGTCAGTTTGTAGGGCTCCCTTGGGTCTATCAGGGCAGCACAAGTTTGAGGTGGGGACAACTTCGGTGTGGGGTCCATCCTTCGATATAAGGATTCTTTGCAGTCAGGGCCAGGGTCCCAGGGCCAGGGGCCCCTGGGCACATCCTTCTTCCATTTTCCCTGGGAAAGAAAAGTCAGCAGTCCAGGTTCCTGATGTCAGTTTGTAGGGCTCCCTTGGGTCTATCAGGGCAGCACAAGTTTGAGGTGGGGACAACTTCGGTGTGGGGTCCATCCTTCGATATAAGGATTTTTTGCAGTCAGGGCCAGGGGCCCCTGGGCACATCCTTTTTCCATTTTCCCTGGGAAAGAAAAGTCAGCAGTCCAGGTTCCTGATGTCAGTTTGTAGGGCTCCCTTGGGTCTATCAGGGCAGCACAAGTTTGAGGTGGGGACAACTTCGGTGTGGGGTCCATCCTTCGATATAAGGATTCTTTGCAGTCAGGGCTAGGGGCCCCTGGGCACAACCTTTGGCCATTTTATCTGTGAAAGGAAACTCATCAGTCCAAGTTCCTGATGTCAGTTTGTAGGGCTCCCTTGGGTCTATCAGGGCAGCACAAGTTTGAGGTGGGGACAACTTCGGTGTGGGGTCCATCCTTCGATATAAGGATTCTTTGCAGTGAGGCCCCAGCCCATGTCCAGGGGCCCCTGGGCACATCCTTTTTCCATTTTCCCTGGGAAAGAAAACTCAGCAGTCCAGGTTCCTGATGTCAGTTTGTAGGGCTCCCTTGGGTCTATCAGGGCAGCACAAGTTTGAGGGGGGGACAACTTCGGTGTGGGGTCCATCCTTCGTTATAAGGATTCTTTGCAGTCAGGGCCAGGGGCCCCTGGGCACATCCTTTTTCTATTTTCCCTGGGAAAGAAAACTCAGCAGTCCAGGTTCCTGATGTCAGTTTGTAGGGTTCCCTTGGGTCTATCAGGGCAGCACAAGTTTGAGGTGGGGACAACTTCGGTGTGGGGTCCATCCTTCGATATAAGGATTCTTTGCAGTGAGGCCCCAGCCCAGGGCCAGGGGCCCCTGGGCACATCCTTTTTCCATTTTCCCTGGGAAAGAAAACTCAGCAGTCCAGGTTCCTGATGTCAGTTTGTAGGGCTCCCTTGGGTCTATCAGGGCAGCACAAGTTTGAGGTGGGGACAACTTCGGTCTGGGGTCCATCCTTCGATATAAGGATTCTTTGCAGTGAGGCCCCAACCCAGGGCCAGGGGCCCCTGGGCACATCCTTTTTCCATTTTCCCTGGGAAAGAAAACTCAGCAGTCCAGGTTCCTGATGTCAGTTTGTAGGACTCCCTTGGGTCTATCAGGGCAGCACAAGTTTGAGGTGGGGACAACTTCGGTGTGGGGTCCATCCTTCGATATAAGGATTCTTTGCAGTCAGGGCCAGGGTCCCAGGGCCAGGGGCCCCTGGGCACATCCTTTTTCCATTTTCCCTGGGAAAGAAAACTCAGCAGTCCAGGTTCCTGATGTCAGTTTGTAGGGCTCCCTTGGGTCTATCAGGGCAGCACAAGTTTGAGGTGGGGACATCTTCGGTGTGGGGTCCATCCTTCGATATAAGGATATTTTGCAGTCAGGGCCAGGGGCCCCTGGGCACATCCTTTTTCCATTTCCCTGGGAAAGAAAACTCAGCAGTCCAGGTTCCTGATGTCAGTTTGTAGGGCTCCCTTGGGTCTATCAGGGCAGCACAAGTTTGAGGTGGGGACAACTTCGGTGTGGGGTCCATCCTTCGATATAAGGATTCTTTGCAGTCAGGGCCAGGGTCCCAGAGCCAGGGGCCCCTGGGCACATCCTTTTTCCATTTTCCCTGGGAAAGAAAACTCAGCAGTCCAGGTTCCTGATGTCAGTTTGTAGGGCTCCCTTGGGTCTATCAGGGCAGCACAAGTTTGAGGTGGGGACAACTTCGGTGTGGGGTCCATCCTTCGATATAAGGATTCTTTGCAGTGAGGCCCCAGCCCAGGGCCAGGGGCCCCTGGGCACATCCTTTTTCCATTTTCCCTGGGAAAGAAAAGTCAGCAGTCCAGGTTCCTGATGTCAGTTTGTAGGGCTCCCTTGGGTCTATCAAGGCAGCACAAGTTTGAGGTGGGGACAACTTCGGTGTGGGGTCCATCCTTCGATATAAGGATTTTTTGCAGTCAGGGCCAGGGGCCCCTGGGCACATCCTTCGGCCATTTTCCCTGGGAAAGAAAACTCAGCAGTCCAGGTTCCTGATGTCAGTTTGTAGGGCTCCCTTGGGTCTATCAGGGCAGCACAAGTTTGAGGTGGGGACAACTTCGGTGTGGGGTCCATCCTTCGATATAAGGATTTTTTGCAGTCAGGGCCAGGGAACCCTGGGCACATCCTTTTTCCATTTTCCCTGGGAAAGAAAACTCAGCAGTCCATGTTCCTGATGTCAGTTTGTAGGGCTCCCTTGGGTCTATCAGGGCAGCACAAGTTTGAGGTGGGGACAACTTCGGTGTGAGGTCCATCCTTCGATATAAGGATTCTTTGCAGTCAGGGCCAGGGGCCCCTGGGCACATCCTTTTTCCATTTTCCCTGGGAAAGAAAACTCAGCAGTCCAGGTTCCTGATGTCAGTTTGTAGGGCTCCCTTGGGTCTATCAGGGCAGCACAAGTTTGAGGTGGGGACAACTTCGGTGTGGGGTCCATCCTTCGATATAAGGATTCTTTGCAGTGAGGCCCCAGCCCAGGGCCAGGGGCCCCTGGGCACATCCTTTGGCCAGTTTCCCTGGGAAAGAAAAGTCAGCAGTCCAGGTTCCTGATGTCAGTTTGTAGGGCTCCCTTGGGTCTATCAGGGCAGCACAAGTTTGAGGTGGGGACAACTTCGGTGTGGGGTCCATCCTTCGATATAAGGATTCTTTGCAGTCAGGGCCAGGGTTCCCTGGGCACATCCTTTGGCCAGTTTCCCTGGGAAAGAAAAGTCAGCAGTCCAGGTTCCTGATGTCAGTTTGTAGGGCTCCCTTGGGTCTATCAGGGCAGCACAAGTTTGAGGTGGGGACAACTTCGGTGTGGGGTCCATCCTTCGATATAAGGATTCTTTGCAGTCAGGGCCAGGGGCCCCTGGGCACATCCTTTTTCCATTTTCCCTGGGAAAGAAAACTCAGCAGTCCAGGTTCCTGATGTCAGTTTGTAGGGCTCCCTTGGGTCTATCAGGGCAGCACAAGTTTGAGGTGGGGACAACTTCGGTGTGGGGTCCATCCTTCGATATAAGGATTTTTTGCAGTCAGGGCCAGGGGCCCCTGGGCACATCCTTTTTCCATTTTCCCTGGGAAAGAAAACTCAGCAGTCCAGGTTCCTGATGTCAGTTTGTAGGGCTCCCTTGGGTCTATCAGGGCAGCACAAGTTTGAGGTGGGGACATCTTCGGTGTGGGGTCCATTCTTCGATATAAGGATTCTTTGCAGTGAGGCCCCAGCCCATGTCCAGGGGCCCCTGGGCACATCCTTTTTCCATTTTCCCTGGGAAAGAAAACTCAGCAGTTCAGGTTCCTGATGTCAGTTTGTAGGGCTCCCTTGGGTCTATCAGGGCAGCACAAGTTTGATGTGGGGACAACTTCGGTGTGGGGTCCATCCTTCGATATAAGGATTTTTTGCAGTCAGGGCTAGGGGCCCCTGGGCACATCATTTTTCCATTTTCCCTGGGAAAGAAAACTCAGCAGTCCAGGTTCCTGATGTCAGTTTGTAGGGCTCCCTTGGGTGTATGAGGGCAGCACAAGTTTGAGGTGGGGACATCTTCGGTGTGGGGTCCGTCCTTCGATATAAGGATTTTTTGCAGTCAGGGCCAGGGGCCCCTGGGCACATCCTTTTTCCATTTTCCCTGGGAAAGAAAACTCAGCAGTCCAGGTTCCTGATGTCAGTTTGTAGGGCTCCCTTGGGTCTATCAGGGCAGCACAAGTTTGAGGTGGGGACAACTTCAGTGTGGGGTCCATCCTTCGATATAAGGATTCTTTGCGGTGAGGCCCCAGCCCAGGGCAAGGGGCCCCTGGGCACATCCTTTTTCCATTTTCCCTGGGAAAGAAAACTCAGCAGTCCAGGTTCCTGATGTCAGTTTGTAGGGCTCCCTTGGGTCTATCAGGGCAGCACAAGTTTGAGGTGGGGACAACTTCGGTGTGGGGTCCATCCTTCGATATAAGGATTTTTTGCAGTCAGGGCCAGGGGCCCCTGGGCACATCCTTTTTCCATTTTCCCTGGGAAAGAAAACTCAGCAGTCCAGGTTCCTGATGTCAGTTTGTAGGGCTCCCTTGGGTCTATCAGGGCAGCACAAGTTTGAGGTGGGGACAACTTCGGTGTGGGGTCCATCCTTCGATATAAGGATTCTTTGCAGTCAGGGCCAGGGTCCCAGGGCCAGGGGCCCCTGGGCACATCCTTCTTCCATTTTCCCTGGGAAAGAAAAGTCAGCAGTCCAGGTTCCTGATGTCAGTTTGTAGGGCTCCCTTGGGTCTATCAGGGCAGCACAAGTTTGAGGTGGGGACAACTTCGGTGTGGGGTCCATCCTTCGATATAAGGATTTTTTGCAGTCAGGGCCAGGGGCCCCTGGGCACATCCTTTTTCCATTTTCCCTGGGAAAGAAAAGTCAGCAGTCCAGGTTCCTGATGTCAGTTTGTAGGGCTCCCTTGGGTCTATCAGGGCAGCACAAGTTTGAGGTGGGGACAACTTCGGTGTGGGGTCCATCCTTCGATATAAGGATTCTTTGCAGTCAGGGCTAGGGGCCCCTGGGCACAACCTTTGGCCATTTTACCTGTGAAAGGAAACTCATCAGTCCAAGTTCCTGATGTCAGTTTGTAGGGCTCCCTTGGGTCTATCAGGGCAGCACAAGTTTGAGGTGGGGACAACTTCGGTGTGGGGTCCATCCTTCGATATAAGGATTCTTTGCAGTGAGGCCCCAGCCCATGTCCAGGGGCCCCTGGGCACATCCTTTTTCCATTTTCCCTGGGAAAGAAAACTCAGCAGTCCAGGTTCCTGATGTCAGTTTGTAGGGCTCCCTTGGGTCTATCAGGGCAGCACAAGTTTGAGGGGGGGACAACTTCGGTGTGGGGTCCATCCTTCGTTATAAGGATTCTTTGCAGTCAGGGCCAGGGGCCCCTGGGCACATCCTTTTTCTATTTTCCCTGGGAAAGAAAACTCAGCAGTCCAGGTTCCTGATGTCAGTTTGTAGGGTTCCCTTGGGTCTATCAGGGCAGAACAAGTTTGAGGTGGGGACAACTTCGGTGTGGGGTCCATCCTTCGATATAAGGATTCTTTGCAGTGAGGCCCCAGCCCAGGGCCAGGGGCCCCTGGGCACATCCTTTTTCCATTTTCCCTGGGAGAGAAAACTCAGCAGTCCAGGTTCCTGATGTCAGTTTGTAGGGCTCCCTTGGGTCTATCAGGGCAGCACAAGTTTGAGGTGGGGACATCTTCGGTGTGGGGTCCATCCTTCGTTATAACGATTTTTTGCAGTCAGGGCCAGGGGCCCCTGGGCACATCCTTTTTCCATTTTCCCTGGGAAAGAAAACTCAGCAGTCCAGGTTCCTGATGTCAGTTTGTAGGGCTCCCTTGAGTCTATCAGGGCAGCACAAGTTTGAGGTGGCGACAACTTCGGTGTGGGGTCCATCCTTCGATATAAGGATTCTTTGCAGTCAGGGCCAGGGTCCCAGGGCCAGGGGCCCCTGGGCACATCCTTTTTCCATTTTCCCTGGGAAAGAAAACTCAGCAGTCCAAGTTCCTGATGTCAGTTTGTAGGGCTCCCTTGGGTCTATCAGGGCAGCACAAGTTTGAGGTGGGGACAACTTCGGTGTGGGGTCCATCCTTCGATATAAGGATTCTTTGCAGTGAGGCCCCAGCCCATGTCCAGGGGCCCCTGGGCACATCCTTTTTCCATTTTCCCTGGGAAAGAAAACTCAGCAGTCCAGGTTCCTGATGTCAGTTTGTAGGGCTCCCTTGGGTCTATCAGGGCAGCACAAGTTTGAGGGGGGGACAACTTCGGTGTGGGGTCCATCCTTCGTTATAAGGATTCTTTGCAGTCAGGGCCAGGGGCCCCTGGGCACATCCTTTTTCTATTTTCCCTGGGAAAGAAAACTCAGCAGTCCAGGTTCCTGATGTCAGTTTGTAGGGTTCCCTTGGGTCTATCAGGGCAGAACAAGTTTGAGGTGGGGACAACTTCGGTGTGGGGTCCATCCTTCGATATAAGGATTCTTTGCAGTGAGGCCCCAGCCCAGGGCCAGGGGCCCCTGGGCACATCCTTTTTCTATTTTCCCTGGGAAAGAAAACTCAGCAGTCCAGGTTCCTGATGTCAGTTTGTAGGGCTCCCTTGGGTCTATCAGGGCAGCACAAGTTTGAGGTGGGGACAACTTCGGTGTGGGGTCCATCCTTCGATATAAGAATTCTTTCCAGTGAGGCCCACGACCAGGGCCAGGGAACCCTGGGCACATCCTTTTTCCATTTTCCCTGGGAGAGAAAACTCAGCAGTCCAGGTTCCTGATGTCAGTTTGTAGGGCTCCCTTGAGTCTATCAGGGCAGCACAAGTTTGAGGTGGGGACAACTTCGGTGTGGGGTCCATCCTTCGATATAAGGATTCTTTGCAGTCAGGGCCAGGGTCCCAGGGCCAGGGGCCCCTGGGCACATCCTTTTTCCATTTTCCCTGGGAAAGAAAACTCAGCAGTCCAGGTTCCTGATGTCAGTTTGTAGGGCTCCCTTGGGTCTATCAGGGCAGCACAAGTTTGAGGTGGGGACATCTTCGGTGTGGGGTCCATCCTTCGATATAAGGATATTTTGCAGTCAGGGCCAGGGGCCCCTGGGCACATCCTTTTTCCATTTCCCTGGGAAAGAAAACTCAGCAGTCCAGGTTCCTGATGTCAGTTTGTAGGGCTCCCTTGGGTCTATCAGGGCAGCACAAGTTTGAGGTGGGGACAACTTCGGTGTGGGGTCCATCCTTCGATATAAGGATTCTTTGCAGTCAGGGCCAGGGTCCCAGAGCCAGGGGCCCCTGGGCACATCCTTTTTCCATTTTCCCTGGGAAAGAAAACTCAGCAGTCCAGGTTCCTGATGTCAGTTTGTAGGGCTCCCTTGGGTCTATCAGGGCAGCACAAGTTTGAGGTGGGGACAACTTCGGTCTGGGGTCCATCCTTCGATATAAGGATTCTTTGCAGTGAGGCCCCAGCCCAGGGCCAGGGGCCCCTGGGCACATCCTTTTTCCATTTTCCCTGGGAAAGAAAACTCAGCAGTCCAGGTTCCTGATGTCAGTTTGTAGGACTCCCTTGGGTCTATCAGGGCAGCACAAGTTTGAGGTGGGGACAACTTCGGTGTGGGGTCCATCCTTCGATATAAGGATTCTTTGCAGTCAGGGCCAGGGTCCCAGGGCCAGGGGCCCCTGGGCACATCCTTTTTCCATTTTCCCTGGGAAAGAAAACTCAGCAGTCCAGGTTCCTGATGTCAGTTTGTAGGGCTCCCTTGGGTCTATCAGGGCAGCACAAGTTTGAGGTGGGGACATCTTCGGTGTGGGGTCCATCCTTCGATATAAGGATATTTTGCAGTCAGGGCCAGGGGCCCCTGGGCACATCCTTTTTCCATTTCCCTGGGAAAGAAAACTCAGCAGTCCAGGTTCCTGATGTCAGTTTGTAGGGCTCCCTTGGGTCTATCAGGGCAGCACAAGTTTGAGGTGGGGACAACTTCGGTGTGGGGTCCATCCTTCGATATAAGGATTCTTTGCAGTCAGGGCCAGGGTCCCAGAGCCAGGGGCCCCTGGGCACATCCTTTTTCCATTTTCCCTGGGAAAGAAAACTCAGCAGTCCAGGTTCCTGATGTCAGTTTGTAGGGCTCCCTTGGGTCTATCAGGGCAGCACAAGTTTGAGGTGGGGACAACTTCGGTGTGGGGTCCATCCTTCGATATAAGGATTCTTTGCAGTGAGGCCCCAGCCCAGGGCCAGGGGCCCCTGGGCACATCCTTTTTCCATTTTCCCTGGGAAAGAAAAGTCAGCAGTCCAGGTTCCTGATGTCAGTTTGTAGGGCTCCCTTGGGTCTATCAAGGCAGCACAAGTTTGAGGTGGGGACAACTTCGGTGTGGGGTCCATCCTTCGATATAAGGATTTTTTGCAGTCAGGGCCAGGGGCCCCTGGGCACATCCTTCGGCCATTTTCCCTGGGAAAGAAAACTCAGCAGTCCAGGTTCCTGATGTCAGTTTGTAGGGCTCCCTTGGGTCTATCAGGGCAGCACAAGTTTGAGGTGGGGACAACTTCGGTGTGGGGTCCATCCTTCGATATAAGGATTTTTTGCAGTCAGGGCCAGGGAACCCTGGGCACATCCTTTTTCCATTTTCCCTGGGAAAGAAAACTCAGCAGTCCATGTTCCTGATGTCAGTTTGTAGGGCTCCCTTGGGTCTATCAGGGCAGCACAAGTTTGAGGTGGGGACAACTTCGGTGTGAGGTCCATCCTTCGATATAAGGATTCTTTGCAGTCAGGGCCAGGGGCCCCTGGGCACATCCTTTTTCCATTTTCCCTGGGAAAGAAAACTCAGCAGTCCAGGTTCCTGATGTCAGTTTGTAGGGCTCCCTTGGGTCTATCAGGGCAGCACAAGTTTGAGGTGGGGACAACTTCGGTGTGGGGTCCATCCTTCGATATAAGGATTCTTTGCAGTGAGGCCCCAGCCCAGGGCCAGGGGCCCCTGGGCACATCCTTTGGCCAGTTTCCCTGGGAAAGAAAAGTCAGCAGTCCAGGTTCCTGATGTCAGTTTGTAGGGCTCCCTTGGGTCTATCAGGGCAGCACAAGTTTGAGGTGGGGACAACTTCGGTGTGGGGTCCATCCTTCGATATAAGGATTCTTTGCAGTGTGGCCCCAGCCCATGTCCAGGGGCCCCTGGGCACATCCTTTTTCCATTTTCCCTGGGAAAGAAAACTCAGCAGTCCAGGTTCCTGATGTCAGTTTGTAGGGCTCCCTTGGGTCTATCAGGGCAGCACAAGTTTGAGGTGGGGACAACTTCGGTGTGGGGTCCATCCTTCGATATAAGGATTCTTTGCAGTGAGGCCCCAGCCCAGGGCCAGGGGCCCCTGGGCACATCCTTTGGCCAGTTTCCCTGGGAAAGAAAAGTCAGCAGTCCAGGTTCCTGATGTCAGTTTGTAGGGCTCCCTTGGGTCTATCAGGGCAGCACAAGTTTGAGGTGGGGACAACTTCGGTGTGGGGTCCATCCTTCGATATAAGGATTCTTTGCAGTGTGGCCCCAGCCCATGTCCAGGGGCCCCTGGGCACATCCTTTTTCCATTTTCCCTGGGAAAGAAAACTCAGCAGTCCAGGTTCCTGATGTCAGTTTGTAGGGCTCCCTTGGGTGTATGAGGGCAGCACAAGTTTGAGGTGGGGACATCTTCGGTGTGGGGTCCATCCTTCGATATAAGGATTTTTTGCAGTCAGGGCCAGGGGCCCCTGGGCACATCCTTTTTCCATTTTCCCTGGGAAAGAAAACTCAGCAGTCCAGGTTCCTGATGTCAGTTTGTAGGGCTCCCTTGGGTCTATCAGGGCAGCACAAGTTTGAAGTGGGGACAACTTCGGTGTGGGGTCCATCCTTCGATATAAGGATTCTTTGCAGTCAGGGCCAGGGTCCCAGGGCCAGGGGCCCCTGGGCACATCCTTCTTCCATTTTCCCTGGGAAAGAAAACTCAGCAGTCCAGGTTCCTGATGTCAGTTTGTAGGGCTCCCTTGGGTCTATCAGGGCAGCACAAGTTTGAGGTGGGGACAACTTCGGTGTGGGGTCCATCCTTCGATATAAGGATTTTTTGCAGTCAGGGCCAGGGGCCCCTGGGCACATCCTTTTTCCATTTTCCCTGGGAAAGAAAAGTCAGCAGTCCAGGTTCCTGATGTCAGTTTGTAGGGCTCCCTTGGGTCTATCAGGGCAGCACAAGTTTGAGGTGGGGACAACTTCGGTGTGGGGTCCATCCTTCGATATAAGGATTCTTTGCAGTCAGGGCTAGGGGCCCCTGGGCACAACCTTAGGCCATTTTACCTGTGAAAGGAAACTCATCAGTCCAAGTTCCTGATGTCAGTTTGTAGGGCTCCCTTGGGTCTATCAGGGCAGCACAAGTTTGAGGTGGGGACAACTTCGGTGTGGGGTCCATCCTTCGATATAAGGATTCTTTGCAGTGAGGCCCCAGCCCATGTCCAGGGGCCCCTGGGCACATCCTTTTTCCATTTTCCCTGGGAAAGAAAACTCAGCAGTCCAGGTTCCTGATGTCAGTTTGTAGGGCTCCCTTGGGTCTATCAGGGCAGCACAAGTTTGAGGGGGGGACAACTTCGGTGTGGGGTCCATCCTTCGTTATAAGGATTCTTTGCAGTCAGGGCCAGGGGCCCCTGGGCACATCCTTTTTCTATTTTCCCTGGGAAAGAAAACTCAGCAGTCCAGGTTCCTGATGTCAGTTTGTAGGGTTCCCTTGGGTCTATCAGGGCAGAACAAGTTTGAGGTGGGGACAACTTCGGTGTGGGGTCCATCCTTCGATATAAGGATTCTTTGCAGTGAGGCCCCAGCCCAGGGCCAGGGGCCCCTGGGCACATCCTTTTTCCATTTTCCCTGGGAAAGAAAACTCAGCAGTCCAGGTTCCTGATGTCAGTTTGTAGGGCTCCCTTGGGTCTATCAGGGCAGCACAAGTTTGAGGTGGGCACAACTTCGGTGTGGGGTCCATCCTTCGATATAAGGATTTTTGGCAGTCAGGTCCAGGGTTCCCTGGGCACATCCTTTGGCCAGTTTCCCTGGGAAAGAAAAGTCAGCAGTCCAGGTTCCTGATGTCAGTTTGTAGGGCTCCCTTGGGTCTATCAGGGCAGCACAAGTTTGAGGTGGGGACAACTTCGGTGTGGGGTCCATCCTTCGATATAAGGATTCTTTGCAGTCAGGGCCAGGGGCCCCTGGGCACATCCTTTTTCCATTTTCCCTGGGAAAGAAAACTCAGCAGTCCAGGTTCCTGATGTCAGTTTGTAGGGCTCCCTTGGGTCTATCAGGGCAGCACAAGTTTGAGGTGGGGACAACTTCGGTGTGGGGTCCATCCTTCGATATAAGGATTTTTTGCAGTCAGGGCCAGGGGCCCCTGGGCACATCCTTTTTCCATTTTCCCTGGGAAAGAAAACTCAGCAGTCCAGGTTCCTGATGTCAGTTTGTAGGGCTCCCTTGGGTCTATCAGGGCAGCACAAGTTTGAGGTGGGGACATCTTCGGTGTGGGGTCCATTCTTCGATATAAGGATTCTTTGCAGTGAGGCCCCAGCCCATGTCCAGGGGCCCCTGGGCACATCCTTTTTCCATTTTCCCTGGGAAAGAAAACTCAGCAGTTCAGGTTCCTGATGTCAGTTTGTAGGGCTCCCTTGGGTCTATCAGGGCAGCACAAGTTTGATGTGGGGACAACTTCGGTGTGGGGTCCATCCTTCGATATAAGGATTTTTTGCAGTCAGGGCCAGGGGCCCCTGGGCACATCATTTTTCCATTTTCCCTGGGAAAGAAAACTCAGCAGTCCAGGTTCCTGATGTCAGTTTGTAGGGCTCCCTTGGGTCTATCAGGGCAGCACAAGTTTGAGGTGGGGACAACTTCGGTGTGGGGTCCATCCTTCGATATAAGGATTCTTTGCAGTGAGGCCCCAGCCCATGTCCAGGGGCCCCTGGGCACATCCTTTTTCCATTTTCCCTGGGAAAGAAAACTCAGCAGTCCAGGTTCCTGATGTCAGTTTGTAGGGCTCCCTTGGGTCTATCAGGGCAGCACAAGTTTGAGGGGGGGACAACTTCGGTGTGGGGTCCATCCTTCGTTATAAGGATTCTTTGCAGTCAGGGCCAGGGGCCCCTGGGCACATCCTTTTTCTATTTTCCCTGGGAAAGAAAACTCAGCAGTCCAGGTTCCTGATGTCAGTTTGTAGGGTTCCCTTGGGTCTATCAGGGCAGAACAAGTTTGAGGTGGGGACAACTTCGGTGTGGGGTCCATCCTTCGATATAAGGATTCTTTGCAGTGAGGCCCCAGCCCAGGGCCAGGGGCCCCTGGGCACATCCTTTTTCCATTTTCCCTGGGAAAGAAAACTCAGCAGTCCAGGTTCCTGATGTCAGTTTGTAGGGCTCCCTTGGGTCTATCAGGGCAGCACAAGTTTGAGGTGGGGACAACTTCGGTGTGGGGTCCATCCTTCGATATAAGAATTCTTTCCAGTGAGGCCCACGACCAGGGCCAGGGAACCCTGGGCACATCCTTTTTCCATTTTCCCTGGGAGAGAAAACTCAGCAGTCCAGGTTCCTGATGTCAGTTTGTAGGGCTCCCTTGGGTCTATCAGGGCAGCACAAGTTTGAGGTGGGGACATCTTCGGTGTGGGGTCCATCCTTCGTTATAACGATTTTTTGCAGTCAGGGCCAGGGGCCCCTGGGCACATCCTTTTTCCATTTTCCCTGGGAAAGAAAACTCAGCAGTCCAGGTTCCTGATGTCAGTTTGTAGGGCTCCCTTGGGTCTATCAGGGCAGCACAAGTTTGAAGTGGGGACAACTTCGGTGTGGGGTCCATCCTTCGATATAAGGATTCTTTGCAGTCAGGGCCAGGGTCCCAGGGCCAGGGGCCCCTGGGCACATCCTTCTTCCATTTTCCCTGGGAAAGAAAACTCAGCAGTCCAGGTTCCTGATGTCAGTTTGTAGGGCTCCCTTGGGTCTATCAGGGCAGCACAAGTTTGAGGTGGGGACAACTTCGGTGTGGGGTCCATCCTTCGATATAAGGATTTTTTGCAGTCAGGGCCAGGGGCCCCTGGGCACATCCTTTTTCCATTTTCCCTGGGAAAGAAAAGTCAGCAGTCCAGGTTCCTGATGTCAGTTTGTAGGGCTCCCTTGGGTCTATCAGGGCAGCACAAGTTTGAGGTGGGGACAACTTCGGTGTGGGGTCCATCCTTCGATATAAGGATTCTTTGCAGTCAGGGCTAGGGGCCCCTGGGCACAACCTTAGGCCATTTTACCTGTGAAAGGAAACTCATCAGTCCAAGTTCCTGATGTCAGTTTGTAGGGCTCCCTTGGGTCTATCAGGGCAGCACAAGTTTGAGGTGGGGACAACTTCGGTGTGGGGTCCATCCTTCGATATAAGGATTCTTTGCAGTGAGGCCCCAGCCCATGTCCAGGGGCCCCTGGGCACATCCTTTTTCCATTTTCCCTGGGAAAGAAAACTCAGCAGTCCAGGTTCCTGATGTCAGTTTGTAGGGCTCCCTTGGGTCTATCAGGGCAGCACAAGTTTGAGGGGGGGACAACTTCGGTGTGGGGTCCATCCTTCGTTATAAGGATTCTTTGCAGTCAGGGCCAGGGGCCCCTGGGCACATCCTTTTTCTATTTTCCCTGGGAAAGAAAACTCAGCAGTCCAGGTTCCTGATGTCAGTTTGTAGGGTTCCCTTGGGTCTATCAGGGCAGAACAAGTTTGAGGTGGGGACAACTTCGGTGTGGGGTCCATCCTTCGATATAAGGATTCTTTGCAGTGAGGCCCCAGCCCAGGGCCAGGGGCCCCTGGGCACATCCTTTTTCCATTTTCCCTGGGAAAGAAAACTCAGCAGTCCAGGTTCCTGATGTCAGTTTGTAGGGCTCCCTTGGGTCTATCAGGGCAGCACAAGTTTGAGGTGGGCACAACTTCGGTGTGGGGTCCATCCTTCGATATAAGGATTTTTGGCAGTCAGGTCCAGGGTTCCCTGGGCACATCCTTTGGCCAGTTTCCCTGGGAAAGAAAAGTCAGCAGTCCAGGTTCCTGATGTCAGTTTGTAGGGCTCCCTTGGGTCTATCAGGGCAGCACAAGTTTGAGGTGGGGACAACTTCGGTGTGGGGTCCATCCTTCGATATAAGGATTCTTTGCAGTCAGGGCCAGGGGCCCCTGGGCACATCCTTTTTCCATTTTCCCTGGGAAAGAAAACTCAGCAGTCCAGGTTCCTGATGTCAGTTTGTAGGGCTCCCTTGGGTCTATCAGGGCAGCACAAGTTTGAGGTGGGGACAACTTCGGTGTGGGGTCCATCCTTCGATATAAGGATTTTTTGCAGTCAGGGCCAGGGGCCCCTGGGCACATCCTTTTTCCATTTTCCCTGGGAAAGAAAACTCAGCAGTCCAGGTTCCTGATGTCAGTTTGTAGGGCTCCCTTGGGTCTATCAGGGCAGCACAAGTTTGAGGTGGGGACATCTTCGGTGTGGGGTCCATTCTTCGATATAAGGATTCTTTGCAGTGAGGCCCCAGCCCATGTCCAGGGGCCCCTGGGCACATCCTTTTTCCATTTTCCCTGGGAAAGAAAACTCAGCAGTTCAGGTTCCTGATGTCAGTTTGTAGGGCTCCCTTGGGTCTATCAGGGCAGCACAAGTTTGATGTGGGGACAACTTCGGTGTGGGGTCCATCCTTCGATATAAGGATTTTTTGCAGTCAGGGCCAGGGGCCCCTGGGCACATCATTTTTCCATTTTCCCTGGGAAAGAAAACTCAGCAGTCCAGGTTCCTGATGTCAGTTTGTAGGGCTCCCTTGGGTCTATCAGGGCAGCACAAGTTTGAGGTGGGGACAACTTCGGTGTGGGGTCCATCCTTCGATATAAGGATTCTTTGCAGTGAGGCCCCAGCCCATGTCCAGGGGCCCCTGGGCACATCCTTTTTCCATTTTCCCTGGGAAAGAAAACTCAGCAGTCCAGGTTCCTGATGTCAGTTTGTAGGGCTCCCTTGGGTCTATCAGGGCAGCACAAGTTTGAGGGGGGGACAACTTCGGTGTGGGGTCCATCCTTCGTTATAAGGATTCTTTGCAGTCAGGGCCAGGGGCCCCTGGGCACATCCTTTTTCTATTTTCCCTGGGAAAGAAAACTCAGCAGTCCAGGTTCCTGATGTCAGTTTGTAGGGTTCCCTTGGGTCTATCAGGGCAGAACAAGTTTGAGGTGGGGACAACTTCGGTGTGGGGTCCATCCTTCGATATAAGGATTCTTTGCAGTGAGGCCCCAGCCCAGGGCCAGGGGCCCCTGGGCACATCCTTTTTCCATTTTCCCTGGGAAAGAAAACTCAGCAGTCCAGGTTCCTGATGTCAGTTTGTAGGGCTCCCTTGGGTCTATCAGGGCAGCACAAGTTTGAGGTGGGGACAACTTCGGTGTGGGGTCCATCCTTCGATATAAGAATTCTTTCCAGTGAGGCCCACGACCAGGGCCAGGGAACCCTGGGCACATCCTTTTTCCATTTTCCCTGGGAGAGAAAACTCAGCAGTCCAGGTTCCTGATGTCAGTTTGTAGGGCTCCCTTGGGTCTATCAGGGCAGCACAAGTTTGAGGTGGGGACATCTTCGGTGTGGGGTCCATCCTTCGTTATAACGATTTTTTGCAGTCAGGGCCAGGGGCCCCTGGGCACATCCTTTTTCCATTTTCCCTGGGAAAGAAAACTCAGCAGTCCAGGTTCCTGATGTCAGTTTGTAGGGCTCCCTTGAGTCTATCAGGGCAGCACAAGTTTGAGGTGGGGACAACTTCGGTGTGGGGTCCATCCTTCGATATAAGGATTCTTTGCAGTCAGGGCCAGGGTCCCAGGGCCAGGGGCCCCTGGGCACATCCTTTTTCCATTTTCCCTGGGAAAGAAAACTCAGCAGTCCAGGTTCCTGATGTCAGTTTGTAGGGCTCCCTTGGGTCTATCAGGGCAGCACAAGTTTGAGGTGGGGACATCTTCGGTGTGGGGTCCATCCTTCGATATAAGGATATTTTGCAGTCAGGGCCAGGGGCCCCTGGGCACATCCTTTTTCCATTTCCCTGGGAAAGAAAACTCAGCAGTCCAGGTTCCTGATGTCAGTTTGTAGGGCTCCCTTGGGTCTATCAGGGCAGCACAAGTTTGAGGTGGGGACAACTTCGGTGTGGGGTCCATCCTTCGATATAAGGATTCTTTGCAGTCAGGGCCAGGGTCCCAGAGCCAGGGGCCCCTGGGCACATCCTTTTTCCATTTTCCCTGGGAAAGAAAACTCAGCAGTCCAGGTTCCTGATGTCAGTTTGTAGGGCTCCCTTGGGTCTATCAGGGCAGCACAAGTTTGAGGTGGGGACAACTTCGGTCTGGGGTCCATCCTTCGATATAAGGATTCTTTGCAGTGAGGCCCCAGCCCAGGGCCAGGGGCCCCTGGGCACATCCTTTTTCCATTTTCCCTGGGAAAGAAAACTCAGCAGTCCAGGTTCCTGATGTCAGTTTGTAGGACTCCCTTGGGTCTATCAGGGCAGCACAAGTTTGAGGTGGGGACAACTTCGGTGTGGGGTCCATCCTTCGATATAAGGATTCTTTGCAGTCAGGGCCAGGGTCCCAGGGCCAGGGGCCCCTGGGCACATCCTTTTTCCATTTTCCCTGGGAAAGAAAACTCAGCAGTCCAGGTTCCTGATGTCAGTTTGTAGGGCTCCCTTGGGTCTATCAGGGCAGCACAAGTTTGAGGTGGGGACATCTTCGGTGTGGGGTCCATCCTTCGATATAAGGATATTTTGCAGTCAGGGCCAGGGGCCCCTGGGCACATCCTTTTTCCATTTCCCTGGGAAAGAAAACTCAGCAGTCCAGGTTCCTGATGTCAGTTTGTAGGGCTCCCTTGGGTCTATCAGGGCAGCACAAGTTTGAGGTGGGGACAACTTCGGTGTGGGGTCCATCCTTCGATATAAGGATTCTTTGCAGTCAGGGCCAGGGTCCCAGAGCCAGGGGCCCCTGGGCACATCCTTTTTCCATTTTCCCTGGGAAAGAAAACTCAGCAGTCCAGGTTCCTGATGTCAGTTTGTAGGGCTCCCTTGGGTCTATCAGGGCAGCACAAGTTTGAGGTGGGGACAACTTCGGTGTGGGGTCCATCCTTCGATATAAGGATTCTTTGCAGTGAGGCCCCAGCCCAGGGCCAGGGGCCCCTGGGCACATCCTTTTTCCATTTTCCCTGGGAAAGAAAAGTCAGCAGTCCAGGTTCCTGATGTCAGTTTGTAGGGCTCCCTTGGGTCTATCAAGGCAGCACAAGTTTGAGGTGGGGACAACTTCGGTGTGGGGTCCATCCTTCGATATAAGGATTTTTTGCAGTCAGGGCCAGGGGCCCCTGGGCACATCCTTCGGCCATTTTCCCTGGGAAAGAAAACTCAGCAGTCCAGGTTCCTGATGTCAGTTTGTAGGGCTCCCTTGGGTCTATCAGGGCAGCACAAGTTTGAGGTGGGGACAACTTCGGTGTGGGGTCCATCCTTCGATATAAGGATTTTTTGCAGTCAGGGCCAGGGAACCCTGGGCACATCCTTTTTCCATTTTCCCTGGGAAAGAAAACTCAGCAGTCCATGTTCCTGATGTCAGTTTGTAGGGCTCCCTTGGGTCTATCAGGGCAGCACAAGTTTGAGGTGGGGACAACTTCGGTGTGAGGTCCATCCTTCGATATAAGGATTCTTTGCAGTCAGGGCCAGGGGCCCCTGGGCACATCCTTTTTCCATTTTCCCTGGGAAAGAAAACTCAGCAGTCCAGGTTCCTGATGTCAGTTTGTAGGGCTCCCTTGGGTCTATCAGGGCAGCACAAGTTTGAGGTGGGGACAACTTCGGTGTGGGGTCCATCCTTCGATATAAGGATTCTTTGCAGTGAGGCCCCAGCCCAGGGCCAGGGGCCCCTGGGCACATCCTTTGGCCAGTTTCCCTGGGAAAGAAAAGTCAGCAGTCCAGGTTCCTGATGTCAGTTTGTAGGGCTCCCTTGGGTCTATCAGGGCAGCACAAGTTTGAGGTGGGGACAACTTCGGTGTGGGGTCCATCCTTCGATATAAGGATTCTTTGCAGTGTGGCCCCAGCCCATGTCCAGGGGCCCCTGGGCACATCCTTTTTCCATTTTCCCTGGGAAAGAAAACTCAGCAGTCCAGGTTCCTGATGTCAGTTTGTAGGGCTCCCTTGGGTGTATGAGGGCAGCACAAGTTTGAGGTGGGGACATCTTCGGTGTGGGGTCCATCCTTCGATATAAGGATTTTTTGCAGTCAGGGCCAGGGGCCCCTGGGCACATCCTTTTTCCATTTTCCCTGGGAAAGAAAACTCAGCAGTCCAGGTTCCTGATGTCAGTTTGTAGGGCTCCCTTGGGTCTATCAGGGCAGCACAAGTTTGAAGTGGGGACAACTTCGGTGTGGGGTCCATCCTTCGATATAAGGATTCTTTGCAGTCAGGGCCAGGGTCCCAGGGCCAGGGGCCCCTGGGCACATCCTTCTTCCATTTTCCCTGGGAAAGAAAAGTCAGCAGTCCAGGTTCCTGATGTCAGTTTGTAGGGCTCCCTTGGGTCTATCAGGGCAGCACAAGTTTGAGGTGGGGACAACTTCGGTGTGGGGTCCATCCTTCGATATAAGGATTTTTTGCAGTCAGGGCCAGGGGCCCCTGGGCACATCCTTTTTCCATTTTCCCTGGGAAAGAAAAGTCAGCAGTCCAGGTTCCTGATGTCAGTTTGTAGGGCTCCCTTGGGTCTATCAGGGCAGCACAAGTTTGAGGTGGGGACAACTTCGGTGTGGGGTCCATCCTTCGATATAAGGATTCTTTGCAGTCAGGGCTAGGGGCCCCTGGGCACAACCTTAGGCCATTTTACCTGTGAAAGGAAACTCATCAGTCCAAGTTCCTGATGTCAGTTTGTAGGGCTCCCTTGGGTCTATCAGGGCAGCACAAGTTTGAGGTGGGGACAACTTCGGTGTGGGGTCCATCCTTCGATATAAGGATTCTTTGCAGTGAGGCCCCAGCCCATGTCCAGGGGCCCCTGGGCACATCCTTTTTCCATTTTCCCTGGGAAAGAAAACTCAGCAGTCCAGGTTCCTGATGTCAGTTTGTAGGGCTCCCTTGGGTCTATCAGGGCAGCACAAGTTTGAGGGGGGGACAACTTCGGTGTGGGGTCCATCCTTCGTTATAAGGATTCTTTGCAGTCAGGGCCAGGGGCCCCTGGGCACATCCTTTTTCTATTTTCCCTGGGAAAGAAAACTCAGCAGTCCAGGTTCCTGATGTCAGTTTGTAGGGTTCCCTTGGGTCTATCAGGGCAGAACAAGTTTGAGGTGGGGACAACTTCGGTGTGGGGTCCATCCTTCGATATAAGGATTCTTTGCAGTGAGGCCCCAGCCCAGGGCCAGGGGCCCCTGGGCACATCCTTTTTCCATTTTCCCTGGGAAAGAAAACTCAGCAGTCCAGGTTCCTGATGTCAGTTTGTAGGGCTCCCTTGGGTCTATCAGGGCAGCACAAGTTTGAGGTGGGCACAACTTCGGTGTGGGGTCCATCCTTCGATATAAGGATTTTTGGCAGTCAGGTCCAGGGTTCCCTGGGCACATCCTTTGGCCAGTTTCCCTGGGAAAGAAAAGTCAGCAGTCCAGGTTCCTGATGTCAGTTTGTAGGGCTCCCTTGGGTCTATCAGGGCAGCACAAGTTTGAGGTGGGGACAACTTCGGTGTGGGGTCCATCCTTCGATATAAGGATTCTTTGCAGTCAGGGCCAGGGGCCCCTGGGCACATCCTTTTTCCATTTTCCCTGGGAAAGAAAACTCAGCAGTCCAGGTTCCTGATGTCAGTTTGTAGGGCTCCCTTGGGTCTATCAGGGCAGCACAAGTTTGAGGTGGGGACAACTTCGGTGTGGGGTCCATCCTTCGATATAAGGATTTTTTGCAGTCAGGGCCAGGGGCCCCTGGGCACATCCTTTTTCCATTTTCCCTGGGAAAGAAAACTCAGCAGTCCAGGTTCCTGATGTCAGTTTGTAGGGCTCCCTTGGGTCTATCAGGGCAGCACAAGTTTGAGGTGGGGACATCTTCGGTGTGGGGTCCATTCTTCGATATAAGGATTCTTTGCAGTGAGGCCCCAGCCCATGTCCAGGGGCCCCTGGGCACATCCTTTTTCCATTTTCCCTGGGAAAGAAAACTCAGCAGTTCAGGTTCCTGATGTCAGTTTGTAGGGCTCCCTTGGGTCTATCAGGGCAGCACAAGTTTGATGTGGGGACAACTTCGGTGTGGGGTCCGTCCTTCGATATAAGGATTTTTTGCAGTCAGGGCCAGGGGCCCCTGGGCACATCCTTTTTCCATTTTCCCTGGGAAAGAAAACTCAGCAGTCCAGGTTCCTGATGTCAGTTTGTAGGGCTCCCTTGGGTCTATCAGGGCAGCACAAGTTTGAGGTGGGGACAACTTCAGTGTGGGGTCCATCCTTCGATATAAGGATTCTTTGCGGTGAGGCCCCAGCCCAGGGCAAGGGGCCCCTGGGCACATCCTTTTTCCATTTTCCCTGGGAAAGAAAACTCAGCAGTCCAGGTTCCTGATGTCAGTTTGTAGGGCTCCCTTGGGTCTATCAGGGCAGCACAAGTTTGAGGTGGGGACAACTTCGGTGTGGGGTCCATCCTTCGATATAAGGATTCTTTGCAGTGAGGCCCCAGCCCATGTCCAGGGGCCCCTGGGCACATCCTTTTTCCATTTTCCCTGGGAAAGAAAACTCAGCAGTCCAGGTTCCTGATGTCAGTTTGTAGGGCTCCCTTGGGTCTATCAGGGCAGCACAAGTTTGAGGGGGGGACAACTTCGGTGTGGGGTCCATCCTTCGTTATAAGGATTCTTTGCAGTCAGGGCCAGGGGCCCCTGGGCACATCCTTTTTCTATTTTCCCTGGGAAAGAAAACTCAGCAGTCCAGGTTCCTGATGTCAGTTTGTAGGGTTCCCTTGGGTCTATCAGGGCAGAACAAGTTTGAGGTGGGGACAACTTCGGTGTGGGGTCCATCCTTCGATATAAGGATTCTTTGCAGTGAGGCCCCAGCCCAGGGCCAGGGGCCCCTGGGCACATCCTTTTTCCATTTTCCCTGGGAAAGAAAACTCAGCAGTCCAGGTTCCTGATGTCAGTTTGTAGGGCTCCCTTGGGTCTATCAGGGCAGCACAAGTTTGAGGTGGGGACAACTTCGGTGTGGGGTCCATCCTTCGATATAAGAATTCTTTCCAGTGAGGCCCACGACCAGGGCCAGGGAACCCTGGGCACATCCTTTTTCCATTTTCCCTGGGAGAGAAAACTCAGCAGTCCAGGTTCCTGATGTCAGTTTGTAGGGCTCCCTTGGGTCTATCAGGGCAGCACAAGTTTGAGGTGGGGACATCTTCGGTGTGGGGTCCATCCTTCGTTATAACGATTTTTTGCAGTCAGGGCCAGGGGCCCCTGGGCACATCCTTTTTCCATTTTCCCTGGGAAAGAAAACTCAGCAGTCCAGGTTCCTGATGTCAGTTTGTAGGGCTCCCTTGAGTCTATCAGGGCAGCACAAGTTTGAGGTGGGGACAACTTCGGTGTGGGGTCCATCCTTCGATATAAGGATTCTTTGCAGTCAGGGCCAGGGTCCCAGGGCCAGGGGCCCCTGGGCACATCCTTTTTCCATTTTCCCTGGGAAAGAAAACTCAGCAGTCCAGGTTCCTGATGTCAGTTTGTAGGGCTCCCTTGGGTCTATCAGGGCAGCACAAGTTTGAGGTGGGGACATCTTCGGTGTGGGGTCCATCCTTCGATATAAGGATATTTTGCAGTCAGGGCCAGGGGCCCCTGGGCACATCCTTTTTCCATTTCCCTGGGAAAGAAAACTCAGCAGTCCAGGTTCCTGATGTCAGTTTGTAGGGCTCCCTTGGGTCTATCAGGGCAGCACAAGTTTGAGGTGGGGACAACTTCGGTGTGGGGTCCATCCTTCGATATAAGGATTCTTTGCAGTCAGGGCCAGGGTCCCAGAGCCAGGGGCCCCTGGGCACATCCTTTTTCCATTTTCCCTGGGAAAGAAAACTCAGCAGTCCAGGTTCCTGATGTCAGTTTGTAGGGCTCCCTTGGGTCTATCAGGGCAGCACAAGTTTGAGGTGGGGACAACTTCGGTCTGGGGTCCATCCTTCGATATAAGGATTCTTTGCAGTGAGGCCCCAGCAAAGGGCCAGGGGCCCCTGGGCACATCCTTTTTCCATTTTCCCTGGGAAAGAAAACTCAGCAGTCCAGGTTCCTGATGTCAGTTTGTAGGACTCCCTTGGGTCTATCAGGGCAGCACAAGTTTGAGGTGGGGACAACTTCGGTGTGGGGTCCATCCTTCGATATAAGGATTCTTTGCAGTCAGGGCCAGGGTCCCAGGGCCAGGGGCCCCTGGGCACATCCTTTTTCCATTTTCCCTGGGAAAGAAAACTCAGCAGTCCAGGTTCCTGATGTCAGTTTGTAGGGCTCCCTTGGGTCTATCAGGGCAGCACAAGTTTGAGGTGGGGACATCTTCGGTGTGGGGTCCATCCTTCGATATAAGGATATTTTGCAGTCAGGGCCAGGGGCCCCTGGGCACATCCTTTTTCCATTTCCCTGGGAAAGAAAACTCAGCAGTCCAGGTTCCTGATGTCAGTTTGTAGGGCTCCCTTGGGTCTATCAGGGCAGCACAAGTTTGAGGTGGGGACAACTTCGGTGTGGGGTCCATCCTTCGATATAAGGATTCTTTGCAGTCAGGGCCAGGGTCCCAGAGCCAGGGGCCCCTGGGCACATCCTTTTTCCATTTTCCCTGGGAAAGAAAACTCAGCAGTCCAGGTTCCTGATGTCAGTTTGTAGGGCTCCCTTGGGTCTATCAGGGCAGCACAAGTTTGAGGTGGGGACAACTTCGGTGTGGGGTCCATCCTTCGATATAAGGATTCTTTGCAGTGAGGCCCCAGCCCAGGGCCAGGGGCCCCTGGGCACATCCTTTTTCCATTTTCCCTGGGAAAGAAAAGTCAGCAGTCCAGGTTCCTGATGTCAGTTTGTAGGGCTCCCTTGGGTCTATCAAGGCAGCACAAGTTTGAGGTGGGGACAACTTCGGTGTGGGGTCCATCCTTCGATATAAGGATTTTTTGCAGTCAGGGCCAGGGGCCCCTGGGCACATCCTTCGGCCATTTTCCCTGGGAAAGAAAACTCAGCAGTCCAGGTTCCTGATGTCAGTTTGTAGGGCTCCCTTGGGTCTATCAGGGCAGCACAAGTTTGAGGTGGGGACAACTTCGGTGTGGGGTCCATCCTTCGATATAAGGATTTTTTGCAGTCAGGGCCAGGGAACCCTGGGCACATCCTTTTTCCATTTTCCCTGGGAAAGAAAACTCAGCAGTCCATGTTCCTGATGTCAGTTTGTAGGGCTCCCTTGGGTCTATCAGGGCAGCACAAGTTTGAGGTGGGGACAACTTCGGTGTGAGGTCCATCCTTCGATATAAGGATTCTTTGCAGTCAGGGCCAGGGGCCCCTGGGCACATCCTTTTTCCATTTTCCCTGGGAAAGAAAACTCAGCAGTCCAGGTTCCTGATGTCAGTTTGTAGGGCTCCCTTGGGTCTATCAGGGCAGCACAAGTTTGAGGTGGGGACAACTTCGGTGTGGGGTCCATCCTTCGATATAAGGATTCTTTGCAGTGAGGCCCCAGCCCAGGGCCAGGGGCCCCTGGGCACATCCTTTGGCCAGTTTCCCTGGGAAAGAAAAGTCAGCAGTCCAGGTTCCTGATGTCAGTTTGTAGGGCTCCCTTGGGTCTATCAAGGCAGCACAAGTTTGAGGTGGGGACAACTTCGGTGTGGGGTCCATCCTTCGATATAAGGATTCTTTGCAGTGTGGCCCCAGCCCATGTCCAGGGGCCCCTGGGCACATCCTTTTTCCATTTTCCCTGGGAAAGAAAACTCAGCAGTCCAGGTTCCTGATGTCAGTTTGTAGGGCTCCCTTGGGTGTATGAGGGCAGCACAAGTTTGAGGTGGGGACATCTTCGGTGTGGGGTCCATCCTTCGATATAAGGATTTTTTGCAGTCAGGGCCAGGGGCCCCTGGGCACATCCTTTTTCCATTTTCCCTGGGAAAGAAAACTCAGCAGTCCAGGTTCCTGATGTCAGTTTGTAGGGCTCCCTTGGGTCTATCAGGGCAGCACAAGTTTGAAGTGGGGACAACTTCGGTGTGGGGTCCATCCTTCGATATAAGGATTCTTTGCAGTCAGGGCCAGGGTCCCAGGGCCAGGGGCCCCTGGGCACATCCTTCTTCCATTTTCCCTGGGAAAGAAAAGTCAGCAGTCCAGGTTCCTGATGTCAGTTTGTAGGGCTCCCTTGGGTCTATCAGGGCAGCACAAGTTTGAGGTGGGGACAACTTCGGTGTGGGGTCCATCCTTCGATATAAGGATTTTTTGCAGTCAGGGCCAGGGGCCCCTGGGCACATCCTTTTTCCATTTTCCCTGGGAAAGAAAAGTCAGCAGTCCAGGTTCCTGATGTCAGTTTGTAGGGCTCCCTTGGGTCTATCAGGGCAGCACAAGTTTGAGGTGGGGACAACTTCGGTGTGGGGTCCATCCTTCGATATAAGGATTCTTTGCAGTCAGGGCTAGGGGCCCCTGGGCACAACCTTAGGCCATTTTACCTGTGAAAGGAAACTCATCAGTCCAAGTTCCTGATGTCAGTTTGTAGGGCTCCCTTGGGTCTATCAGGGCAGCACAAGTTTGAGGTGGGGACAACTTCGGTGTGGGGTCCATCCTTCGATATAAGGATTCTTTGCAGTGAGGCCCCAGCCCATGTCCAGGGGCCCCTGGGCACATCCTTTTTCCATTTTCCCTGGGAAAGAAAACTCAGCAGTCCAGGTTCCTGATGTCAGTTTGTAGGGCTCCCTTGGGTCTATCAGGGCAGCACAAGTTTGAGGGGGGGACAACTTCGGTGTGGGGTCCATCCTTCGTTATAAGGATTCTTTGCAGTCAGGGCCAGGGGCCCCTGGGCACATCCTTTTTCTATTTTCCCTGGGAAAGAAAACTCAGCAGTCCAGGTTCCTGATGTCAGTTTGTAGGGTTCCCTTGGGTCTATCAGGGCAGAACAAGTTTGAGGTGGGGACAACTTCGGTGTGGGGTCCATCCTTCGATATAAGGATTCTTTGCAGTGAGGCCCCAGCCCAGGGCCAGGGGCCCCTGGGCACATCCTTTTTCCATTTTCCCTGGGAAAGAAAACTCAGCAGTCCAGGTTCCTGATGTCAGTTTGTAGGGCTCCCTTGGGTCTATCAGGGCAGCACAAGTTTGAGGTGGGCACAACTTCGGTGTGGGGTCCATCCTTCGATATAAGGATTTTTGGCAGTCAGGTCCAGGGTTCCCTGGGCACATCCTTTTTCCAGTTTCCCTGGGAAAGAAAAGTCAGCAGTCCAGGTTCCTGATGTCAGTTTGTAGGGCTCCCTTGGGTCTATCAGGGCAGCACAAGTTTGAGGTGGGGACAACTTCGGTGTGGGGTCCATCCTTCGATATAAGGATTCTTTGCAGTCAGGGCCAGGGGCCCCTGGGCACATCCTTTTTCCATTTTCCCTGGGAAAGAAAACTCAGCAGTCCAGGTTCCTGATGTCAGTTTGTAGGGCTCCCTTGGGTCTATCAGGGCAGCACAAGTTTGAGGTGGGGACAACTTCGGTGTGGGGTCCATCCATCGATATAAGGATTTTTTGCAGTCAGGGCCAGGGGCCCCTGGGCACATCCTTTTTCCATTTTCCCTGGGAAAGAAAACTCAGCAGTCCAGGTTCCTGATGTCAGTTTGTAGGGCTCCCTTGGGTCTATCAGGGCAGCACAAGTTTGAGGTGGGGACATCTTCGGTGTGGGGTCCATTCTTCGATATAAGGATTCTTTGCAGTGAGGCCCCAGCCCATGTCCAGGGGCCCCTGGGCACATCCTTTTTCCATTTTCCCTGGGAAAGAAAACTCAGCAGTTCAGGTTCCTGATGTCAGTTTGTAGGGCTCCCTTGGGTCTATCAGGGCAGCACAAGTTTGATGTGGGGACAACTTCGGTGTGGGGTCCATCCTTCGATATAAGGATTTTTTGCAGTCAGGGCCAGGGGCCCCTGGGCACATCATTTTTCCATTTTCCCTGGGAAAGAAAAGTCAGCAGTCCAGGTTCCTGATGTCAGTTTGTAGGGCTCCCTTGGGTCTATCAGGGCAGCACAAGTTTGAGGTGGGGACAACTTCGGTGTGGGGTCCATCCTTCGATATAAGGATTCTTTGCAGTGAGGCCCCAGCCCATGTCCAGGGGCCCCTGGGCACATCCTTTTTCCATTTTCCCTGGGAAAGAAAACTCAGCAGTCCAGGTTCCTGATGTCAGTTTGTAGGGCTCCCTTGGGTCTATCAGGGCAGCACAAGTTTGAGGGGGGGACAACTTCGGTGTGGGGTCCATCCTTCGTTATAAGGATTCTTTGCAGTCAGGGCCAGGGGCCCCTGGGCACATCCTTTTTCTATTTTCCCTGGGAAAGAAAACTCAGCAGTCCAGGTTCCTGATGTCAGTTTGTAGGGTTCCCTTGGGTCTATCAGGGCAGAACAAGTTTGAGGTGGGGACAACTTCGGTGTGGGGTCCATCCTTCGATATAAGGATTCTTTGCAGTGAGGCCCCAGCCCAGGGCCAGGGGCCCCTGGGCACATCCTTTTTCCATTTTCCCTGGGAAAGAAAACTCAGCAGTCCAGGTTCCTGATGTCAGTTTGTAGGGCTCCCTTGGGTCTATCAGGGCAGCACAAGTTTGAGGTGGGGACAACTTCGGTGTGGGGTCCATCCTTCGATATAAGAATTCTTTCCAGTGAGGCCCACGACCAGGGCCAGGGAACCCTGGGCACATCCTTTTTCCATTTTCCCTGGGAGAGAAAACTCAGCAGTCCAGGTTCCTGATGTCAGTTTGTAGGGCTCCCTTGGGTCTATCAGGGCAGCACAAGTTTGAGGTGGGGACATCTTCGGTGTGGGGTCCATCCTTCGTTATAACGATTTTTTGCAGTCAGGGCCAGGGGCCCCTGGGCACATCCTTTTTCCATTTTCCCTGGGAAAGAAAACTCAGCAGTCCAGGTTCCTGATGTCAGTTTGTAGGGCTCCCTTGAGTCTATCAGGGCAGCACAAGTTTGAGGTGGGGACAACTTCGGTGTGGGGTCCATCCTTCGATATAAGGATTCTTTGCAGTCAGGGCCAGGGTCCCAGGGCCAGGGGCCCCTGGGCACATCCTTTTTCCATTTTCCCTGGGAAAGAAAACTCAGCAGTCCAGGTTCCTGATGTCAGTTTGTAGGGCTCCCTTGGGTCTATCAGGGCAGCACAAGTTTGAGGTGGGGACATCTTCGGTGTGGGGTCCATCCTTCGATATAAGGATATTTTGCAGTCAGGGCCAGGGGCCCCTGGGCACATCCTTTTTCCATTTCCCTGGGAAAGAAAACTCAGCAGTCCAGGTTCCTGATGTCAGTTTGTAGGGCTCCCTTGGGTCTATCAGGGCAGCACAAGTTTGAGGTGGGGACAACTTCGGTGTGGGGTCCATCCTTCGATATAAGGATTCTTTGCAGTCAGGGCCAGGGTCCCAGAGCCAGGGGCCCCTGGGCACATCCTTTTTCCATTTTCCCTGGGAAAGAAAACTCAGCCGTCCAGGTTCCTGATGTCAGTTTGTAGGGCTCCCTTGGGTCTATCAGGGCAGCACAAGTTTGAGGTGGGGACAACTTCGGTCTGGGGTCCATCCTTCGATATAAGGATTCTTTGCAGTGAGGCCCCAGCCCAGGGCCAGGGGCCCCTGGGCACATCCTTTTTCCATTTTCCCTGGGAAAGAAAACTCAGCAGTCCAGGTTCCTGATGTCAGTTTGTAGGACTCCCTTGGGTCTATCAGGGCAGCACAAGTTTGAGGTGGGGACAACTTCGGTGTGGGGTCCATCCTTCGATATAAGGATTCTTTGCAGTCAGGGCCAGGGTCCCAGGGCCAGGGGCCCCTGGGCACATCCTTTTTCCATTTTCCCTGGGAAAGAAAACTCAGCAGTCCAGGTTCCTGATGTCAGTTTGTAGGGCTCCCTTGGGTCTATCAGGGCAGCACAAGTTTGAGGTGGGGACATCTTCGGTGTGGGGTCCATCCTTCGATATAAGGATATTTTGCAGTCAGGGCCAGGGGCCCCTGGGCACATCCTTTTTCCATTTCCCTGGGAAAGAAAACTCAGCAGTCCAGGTTCCTGATGTCAGTTTGTAGGGCTCCCTTGGGTCTATCAGGGCAGCACAAGTTTGAGGTGGGGACAACTTCGGTGTGGGGTCCATCCTTCGATATAAGGATTCTTTGCAGTCAGGGCCAGGGTCCCAGAGCCAGGGGCCCCTGGGCACATCCTTTTTCCATTTTCCCTGGGAAAGAAAACTCAGCAGTCCAGGTTCCTGATGTCAGTTTGTAGGGCTCCCTTGGGTCTATCAGGGCAGCACAAGTTTGAGGTGGGGACAACTTCGGTGTGGGGTCCATCCTTCGATATAAGGATTCTTTGCAGTGAGGCCCCAGCCCAGGGCCAGGGGCCCCTGGGCACATCCTTTTTCCATTTTCCCTGGGAAAGAAAAGTCAGCAGTCCAGGTTCCTGATGTCAGTTTGTAGGGCTCCCTTGGGTCTATCAAGGCAGCACAAGTTTGAGGTGGGGACAACTTCGGTGTGGGGTCCATCCTTCGATATAAGGATTTTTTGCAGTCAGGGCCAGGGGCCCCTGGGCACATCCTTCGGCCATTTTCCCTGGGAAAGAAAACTCAGCAGTCCAGGTTCCTGATGTCAGTTTGTAGGGCTCCCTTGGGTCTATCAGGGCAGCACAAGTTTGAGGTGGGGACAACTTCGGTGTGGGGTCCATCCTTCGATATAAGGATTTTTTGCAGTCAGGGCCAGGGAACCCTGGGCACATCCTTTTTCCATTTTCCCTGGGAAAGAAAACTCAGCAGTCCATGTTCCTGATGTCAGTTTGTAGGGCTCCCTTGGGTCTATCAGGGCAGCACAAGTTTGAGGTGGGGACAACTTCGGTGTGAGGTCCATCCTTCGATATAAGGATTCTTTGCAGTCAGGGCCAGGGGCCCCTGGGCACATCCTTTTTCCATTTTCCCTGGGAAAGAAAACTCAGCAGTCCAGGTTCCTGATGTCAGTTTGTAGGGCTCCCTTGGGTCTATCAGGGCAGCACAAGTTTGAGGTGGGGACAACTTCGGTGTGGGGTCCATCCTTCGATATAAGGATTCTTTGCAGTGAGGCCCCAGCCCAGGGCCAGGGGCCCCTGGGCACATCCTTTGGCCAGTTTCCCTGGGAAAGAAAAGTCAGCAGTCCAGGTTCCTGATGTCAGTTTGTAGGGCTCCCTTGGGTCTATCAGGGCAGCACAAGTTTGAGGTGGGGACAACTTCGGTGTGGGGTCCATCCTTCGATATAAGGATTCTTTGCAGTGTGGCCCCAGCCCATGTCCAGGGGCCCCTGGGCACATCCTTTTTCCATTTTCCCTGGGAAAGAAAACTCAGCAGTCCAGGTTCCTGATGTCAGTTTGTAGGGCTCCCTTGGGTGTATGAGGGCAGCACAAGTTTGAGGTGGGGACATCTTCGGTGTGGGGTCCATCCTTCGATATAAGGATTTTTTGCAGTCAGGGCCAGGGGCCCCTGGGCACATCCTTTTTCCATTTTCCCTGGGAAAGAAAACTCAGCAGTCCAGGTTCCTGATGTCAGTTTGTAGGGCTCCCTTGGGTCTATCAGGGCAGCACAAGTTTGAAGTGGGGACAACTTCGGTGTGGGGTCCATCCTTCGATATAAGGATTCTTTGCAGTCAGGGCCAGGGTCCCAGGGCCAGGGGCCCCTGGGCACATCCTTCTTCCATTTTCCCTGGGAAAGAAAAGTCAGCAGTCCAGGTTCCTGATGTCAGTTTGTAGGGCTCCCTTGGGTCTATCAGGGCAGCACAAGTTTGAGGTGGGGACAACTTCGGTGTGGGGTCCATCCTTCGATATAAGGATTTTTTGCAGTCAGGGCCAGGGGCCCCTGGGCACATCCTTTTTCCATTTTCCCTGGGAAAGAAAAGTCAGCAGTCCAGGTTCCTGATGTCAGTTTGTAGGGCTCCCTTGGGTCTATCAGGGCAGCACAAGTTTGAGGTGGGGACAACTTCGGTGTGGGGTCCATCCTTCGATATAAGGATTCTTTGCAGTCAGGGCTAGGGGCCCCTGGGCACAACCTTAGGCCATTTTACCTGTGAAAGGAAACTCATCAGTCCAAGTTCCTGATGTCAGTTTGTAGGGCTCCCTTGGGTCTATCAGGGCAGCACAAGTTTGAGGTGGGGACAACTTCGGTGTGGGGTCCATCCTTCGATATAAGGATTCTTTGCAGTGAGGCCCCAGCCCATGTCCAGGGGCCCCTGGGCACATCCTTTTTCCATTTTCCCTGGGAAAGAAAACTCAGCAGTCCAGGTTCCTGATGTCAGTTTGTAGGGCTCCCTTGGGTCTATCAGGGCAGCACAAGTTTGAGGGGGGGACAACTTCGGTGTGGGGTCCATCCTTCGTTATAAGGATTCTTTGCAGTCAGGGCCAGGGGCCCCTGGGCACATCCTTTTTCTATTTTCCCTGGGAAAGAAAACTCAGCAGTCCAGGTTCCTGATGTCAGTTTGTAGGGTTCCCTTGGGTCTATCAGGGCAGAACAAGTTTGAGGTGGGGACAACTTCGGTGTGGGGTCCATCCTTCGATATAAGGATTCTTTGCAGTGAGGCCCCAGCCCAGGGCCAGGGGCCCCTGGGCACATCCTTTTTCCATTTTCCCTGGGAAAGAAAACTCAGCAGTCCAGGTTCCTGATGTCAGTTTGTAGGGCTCCCTTGGGTCTATCAGGGCAGCACAAGTTTGAGGTGGGCACAACTTCGGTGTGGGGTCCATCCTTCGATATAAGGATTTTTGGCAGTCAGGTCCAGGGTTCCCTGGGCACATCCTTTGGCCAGTTTCCCTGGGAAAGAAAAGTCAGCAGTCCAGGTTCCTGATGTCAGTTTGTAGGGCTCCCTTGGGTCTATCAGGGCAGCACAAGTTTGAGGTGGGGACAACTTCGGTGTGGGGTCCATCCTTCGATATAAGGATTCTTTGCAGTCAGGGCCAGGGGCCCCTGGGCACATCCTTTTTCCATTTTCCCTGGGAAAGAAAACTCAGCAGTCCAGGTTCCTGATGTCAGTTTGTAGGGCTCCCTTGGGTCTATCAGGGCAGCACAAGTTTGAGGTGGGGACAACTTCGGTGTGGGGTCCATCCTTCGATATAAGGATTTTTTGCAGTCAGGGCCAGGGGCCCCTGGGCACATCCTTTTTCCATTTTCCCTGGGAAAGAAAACTCAGCAGTCCAGGTTCCTGATGTCAGTTTGTAGGGCTCCCTTGGGTCTATCAGGGCAGCACAAGTTTGAGGTGGGGACATCTTCGGTGTGGGGTCCATTCTTCGATATAAGGATTCTTTGCAGTGAGGCCCCAGCCCATGTCCAGGGGCCCCTGGGCACATCCTTTTTCCATTTTCCCTGGGAAAGAAAACTCAGCAGTTCAGGTTCCTGATGTCAGTTTGTAGGGCTCCCTTGGGTCTATCAGGGCAGCACAAGTTTGATGTGGGGACAACTTCGGTGTGGGGTCCATCCTTCGATATAAGGATTTTTTGCAGTCAGGGCCAGGGGCCCCTGGGCACATCATTTTTCCATTTTCCCTGGGAAAGAAAACTCAGCAGTCCAGGTTCCTGATGTCAGTTTGTAGGGCTCCCTTGGGTGTATGAGGGCAGCACAAGTTTGAGGTGGGGACATCTTCGGTGTGGGGTCCGTCCTTCGATATAAGGATTTTTTGCAGTCAGGGCCAGGGGCCCCTGGGCACATCCTTTTTCCATTTTCCCTGGGAAAGAAAACTCAGCAGTCCAGGTTCCTGATGTCAGTTTGTAGGGCTCCCTTGGGTCTATCAGGGCAGCACAAGTTTGAGGTGGGGACAACTTCAGTGTGGGGTCCATCCTTCGATATAAGGATTCTTTGCGGTGAGGCCCCAGCCCAGGGCAAGGGGCCCCTGGGCACATCCTTTTTCCATTTTCCCTGGGAAAGAAAACTCAGCAGTCCAGGTTCCTGATGTCAGTTTGTAGGGCTCCCTTGGGTCTATCAGGGCAGCACAAGTTTGAGGTGGGGACAACTTCGGTGTGGGGTCCATCCTTCGATATAAGGATTTTTTGCAGTCAGGGCCAGGGGCCCCTGGGCACATCCTTTTTCCATTTTCCCTGGGAAAGAAAAGTCAGCAGTCCAGGTTCCTGATGTCAGTTTGTAGGGCTCCCTTGGGTCTATCAGGGCAGCACAAGTTTGAGGTGGGGACAACTTCGGTGTGGGGTCCATCCTTCGATATAAGGATTCTTTGCAGTCAGGGCTAGGGGCCCCTGGGCACAACCTTTGGCCATTTTACCTGTGAAAGGAAACTCATCAGTCCAAGTTCCTGATGTCAGTTTGTAGGGCTCCCTTGGGTCTATCAGGGCAGCACAAGTTTGAGGTGGGGACAACTTCGGTGTGGGGTCCATCCTTCGATATAAGGATTCTTTGCAGTGAGGCCCCAGCCCATGTCCAGGGGCCCCTGGGCACATCCTTTTTCCATTTTCCCAGGGAAAGAAAACTCAGCAGTCCAGGTTCCTGATGTCAGTTTGTAGGGCTCCCTTGGGTCTATCAGGGCAGCACAAGTTTGAGGGGGGGACAACTTCGGTGTGGGGTCCATCCTTCGTTATAAGGATTCTTTGCAGTCAGGGCCAGGGGCCCCTGGGCACATCCTTTTTCTATTTTCCCTGGGAAAGAAAACTCAGCAGTCCAGGTTCCTGATGTCAGTTTGTAGGGTTCCCTTGGGTCTATCAGGGCAGCACAAGTTTGAGGTGGGGACAACTTCGGTGTGGGGTCCATCCTTCGATATAAGGATTCTTTGCAGTGAGGCCCCAGCCCAGGGCCAGGGGCCCCTGGGCACATCCTTTTTCCATTTTCCCTGGGAAAGAAAACTCAGCAGTCCAGGTTCCTGATGTCAGTTTGTAGGGCTCCCTTGGGTCTATCAGGGCAGCACAAGTTTGAGGTGGGGACAACTTCGGTCTGGGGTCCATCCTTCGATATAAGGATTCTTTGCAGTGAGGCCCCAACCCAGGGCCAGGGGCCCCTGGGCACATCCTTTTTCCATTTTCCCTGGGAAAGAAAACTCAGCAGTCCAGGTTCCTGATGTCAGTTTGTAGGACTCCCTTGGGTCTATCAGGGCAGCACAAGTTTGAGGTGGGGACAACTTCGGTGTGGGGTCCATCCTTCGATATAAGGATTCTTTGCAGTCAGGGCCAGGGTCCCAGGGCCAGGGGCCCCTGGGCACATCCTTTTTCCATTTTCCCTGGGAAAGAAAACTCAGCAGTCCAGGTTCCTGATGTCAGTTTGTAGGGCTCCCTTGGGTCTATCAGGGCAGCACAAGTTTGAGGTGGGGACATCTTCGGTGTGGGGTCCATCCTTCGATATAAGGATATTTTGCAGTCAGGGCCAGGGGCCCCTGGGCACATCCTTTTTCCATTTCCCTGGGAAAGAAAACTCAGCAGTCCAGGTTCCTGATGTCAGTTTGTAGGGCTCCCTTGGGTCTATCAGGGCAGCACAAGTTTGAGGTGGGGACAACTTCGGTGTGGGGTCCATCCTTCGATATAAGGATTCTTTGCAGTCAGGGCCAGGGTCCCAGAGCCAGGGGCCCCTGGGCACATCCTTTTTCCATTTTCCCTGGGAAAGAAAACTCAGCAGTCCAGGTTCCTGATGTCAGTTTGTAGGGCTCCCTTGGGTCTATCAGGGCAGCACAAGTTTGAGGTGGGGACAACTTCGGTGTGGGGTCCATCCTTCGATATAAGGATTCTTTGCAGTGAGGCCCCAGCCCAGGGCCAGGGGCCCCTGGGCACATCCTTTTTCCATTTTCCCTGGGAAAGAAAAGTCAGCAGTCCAGGTTCCTGATGTCAGTTTGTAGGGCTCCCTTGGGTCTATCAAGGCAGCACAAGTTTGAGGTGGGGACAACTTCGGTGTGGGGTCCATCCTTCGATATAAGGATTTTTTGCAGTCAGGGCCAGGGGCCCCTGGGCACATCCTTCGGCCATTTTCCCTGGGAAAGAAAACTCAGCAGTCCAGGTTCCTGATGTCAGTTTGTAGGGCTCCCTTGGGTCTATCAGGGCAGCACAAGTTTGAGGTGGGGACAACTTCGGTGTGGGGTCCATCCTTCGATATAAGGATTTTTTGCAGTCAGGGCCAGGGAACCCTGGGCACATCCTTTTTCCATTTTCCCTGGGAAAGAAAACTCAGCAGTCCATGTTCCTGATGTCAGTTTGTAGGGCTCCCTTGGGTCTATCAGGGCAGCACAAGTTTGAGGTGGGGACAACTTCGGTGTGAGGTCCATCCTTCGATATAAGGATTCTTTGCAGTCAGGGCCAGGGGCCCCTGGGCACATCCTTTTTCCATTTTCCCTGGGAAAGAAAACTCAGCAGTCCAGGTTCCTGATGTCAGTTTGTAGGGCTCCCTTGGGTCTATCAGGGCAGCACAAGTTTGAGGTGGGGACAACTTCGGTGTGGGGTCCATCCTTCGATATAAGGATTCTTTGCAGTGAGGCCCCAGCCCAGGGCCAGGGGCCCCTGGGCACATCCTTTGGCCAGTTTCCCTGGGAAAGAAAAGTCAGCAGTCCAGGTTCCTGATGTCAGTTTGTAGGGCTCCCTTGGGTCTATCAGGGCAGCACAAGTTTGAGGTGGGGACAACTTCGGTGTGGGGTCCATCCTTCGATATAAGGATTCTTTGCAGTCAGGGCCAGGGTTCCCTGGGCACATCCTTTGGCCAGTTTCCCTGGGAAAGAAAAGTCAGCAGTCCAGGTTCCTGATGTCAGTTTGTAGGGCTCCCTTGGGTCTATCAGGGCAGCACAAGTTTGAGGTGGGGACAACTTCGGTGTGGGGTCCATCCTTCGATATAAGGATTCTTTGCAGTCAGGGCCAGGGGCCCCTGGGCACATCCTTTTTCCATTTTCCCTGGGAAAGAAAACTCAGCAGTCCAGGTTCCTGATGTCAGTTTGTAGGGCTCCCTTGGGTCTATCAGGGCAGCACAAGTTTGAGGTGGGGACAACTTCGGTGTGGGGTCCATCCTTCGATATAAGGATTTTTTGCAGTCAGGGCCAGGGGCCCCTGGGCACATCCTTTTTCCATTTTCCCTGGGAAAGAAAACTCAGCAGTCCAGGTTCCTGATGTCAGTTTGTAGGGCTCCCTTGGGTCTATCAGGGCAGCACAAGTTTGAGGTGGGGACATCTTCGGTGTGGGGTCCATTCTTCGATATAAGGATTCTTTGCAGTGAGGCCCCAGCCCATGTCCAGGGGCCCCTGGGCACATCCTTTTTCCATTTTCCCTGGGAAAGAAAACTCAGCAGTTCAGGTTCCTGATGTCAGTTTGTAGGGCTCCCTTGGGTCTATCAGGGCAGCACAAGTTTGATGTGGGGACAACTTCGGTGTGGGGTCCATCCTTCGATATAAGGATTTTTTGCAGTCAGGGCTAGGGGCCCCTGGGCACATCATTTTTCCATTTTCCCTGGGAAAGAAAACTCAGCAGTCCAGGTTCCTGATGTCAGTTTGTAGGGCTCCCTTGGGTCTATCAGGGCAGCACAAGTTTGAGGTGGGGACATCTTCGGTGTGGGGTCCGTCCTTCGATATAAGGATTTTTTGCAGTCAGGGCCAGGGGCCCCTGGGCACATCCTTTTTCCATTTTCCCTGGGAAAGAAAACTCAGCAGTCCAGGTTCCTGATGTCAGTTTGTAGGGCTCCCTTGGGTCTATCAGGGCAGCACAAGTTTGAGGTGGGGACAACTTCAGTGTGGGGTCCATCCTTCGATATAAGGATTCTTTGCGGTGAGGCCCCAGCCCAGGGCAAGGGGCCCCTGGGCACATCCTTTTTCCATTTTCCCTGGGAAAGAAAACTCAGCAGTCCAGGTTCCTGATGTCAGTTTGTAGGGCTCCCTTGGGTCTATCAGGGCAGCACAAGTTTGAGGTGGGGACAACTTCGGTGTGGGGTCCATCCTTCAATATAAGGATTTTTTGCAGTCAGGGCCAGGGGCCCCTGGGCACATCCTTTTTCCATTTTCCCTGGGAAAGAAAACTCAGCAGTCCAGGTTCCTGATGTCAGTTTGTAGGGCTCCCTTGGGTCTATCAGGGCAGCACAAGTTTGAGGTGGGGACAACTTCGGTGTGGGGTCCATCCTTCGATATAAGGATTCTTTGCAGTCAGGGCCAGGGTCCCAGGGCCAGGGGCCCCTGGGCACATCCTTCTTCCATTTTCCCTGGGAAAGAAAAGTCAGCAGTCCAGGTTCCTGATGTCAGTTTGTAGGGCTCCCTTGGGTCTATCAGGGCAGCACAAGTTTGAGGTGGGGACAACTTCGGTGTGGGGTCCATCCTTCGATATAAGGATTTTTTGCAGTCAGGGCCAGGGGCCCCTGGGCACATCCTTTTTCCATTTTCCCTGGGAAAGAAAAGTCAGCAGTCCAGGTTCCTGATGTCAGTTTGTAGGGCTCCCTTGGGTCTATCAGGGCAGCACAAGTTTGAGGTGGGGACAACTTCGGTGTGGGGTCCATCCTTCGATATAAGGATTCTTTGCAGTCAGGGCTAGGGGCCCCTGGGCACAACCTTTGGCCATTTTACCTGTGAAAGGAAATTCATCAGTCCAAGTTCCTGATGTCAGTTTGTAGGGCTCCCTTGGGTCTATCAGGGCAGCACAAGTTTGAGGTGGGGACAACTTCGGTGTGGGGTCCATCCTTCGATATAAGGATTCTTTGCAGTGAGGCCCCAGCCCATGTCCAGGGGCCCCTGGGCACATCCTTTTTCCATTTTCCCTGGGAAAGAAAACTCAGCAGTCCAGGTTCCTGATGTCAGTTTGTAGGGCTCCCTTGGGTCTATCAGGGCAGCACAAGTTTGAGGGGGGGACAACTTCGGTGTGGGGTCCATCCTTCGTTATAAGGATTCTTTGCAGTCAGGGCCAGGGGCCCCTGGGCACATCCTTTTTCTATTTTCCCTGGGAAAGAAAACTCAGCAGTCCAGGTTCCTGATGTCAGTTTGTAGGGTTCCCTTGGGTCTATCAGGGCAGAACAAGTTTGAGGTGGGGACAACTTCGGTGTGGGGTCCATCCTTCGATATAAGGATTCTTTGCAGTGAGGCCCCAGCCCAGGGCCAGGGGCCCCTGGGCACATCCTTTTTCCATTTTCCCTGGGAAAGAAAACTCAGCAGTCCAGGTTCCTGATGTCAGTTTGTAGGGCTCCCTTGGGTCTATCAGGGCAGCACAAGTTTGAGGTGGGGACATCTTCGGTGTGGGGTCCATCCTTCGATATAAGGATATTTTGCAGTCAGGGCCAGGGGCCCCTGGGCACATCCTTTTTCCATTTCCCTGGGAAAGAAAACTCAGCAGTCCAGGTTCCTGATGTCAGTTTGTAGGGCTCCCTTGGGTCTATCAGGGCAGCACAAGTTTGAGGTGGGGACAACTTCGGTGTGGGGTCCATCCTTCGATATAAGGATTCTTTGCAGTCAGGGCCAGGGTCCCAGAGCCAGGGGCCCCTGGGCACATCCTTTTTCCATTTTCCCTGGGAAAGAAAACTCAGCAGTCCAGGTTCCTGATGTCAGTTTGTAGGGCTCCCTTGGGTCTATCAGGGCAGCACAAGTTTGAGGTGGGGACAACTTCGGTGTGGGGTCCATCCTTCGATATAAGGATTCTTTGCAGTGAGGCCCCAGCCCAGGGCCAGGGGCCCCTGGGCACATCCTTTTTCCATTTTCCCTGGGAAAGAAAAGTCAGCAGTCCAGGTTCCTGATGTCAGTTTGTAGGGCTCCCTTGGGTCTATCAAGGCAGCACAAGTTTGAGGTGGGGACAACTTCGGTGTGGGGTCCATCCTTCGATATAAGGATTTTTTGCAGTCAGGGCCAGGGGCCCCTGGGCACATCCTTCGGCCATTTTCCCTGGGAAAGAAAACTCAGCAGTCCAGGTTCCTGATGTCAGTTTGTAGGGCTCCCTTGGGTCTATCAGGGCAGCACAAGTTTGAGGTGGGGACAACTTCGGTGTGGGGTCCATCCTTCGATATAAGGATTCTTTGCAGTCAGGGCCAGGGAACCCTGGGCACATCCTTTTTCCATTTTCCCTGGGAAAGAAAACTCAGCAGTCCATGTTCCTGATGTCAGTTTGTAGGGCTCCCTTGGGTCTATCAGGGCAGCACAAGTTTGAGGTGGGGACAACTTCGGTGTGAGGTCCATCCTTCGATATAAGGATTCTTTGCAGTCAGGGCCAGGGGCCCCTGGGCACATCCTTTTTCCATTTTCCCTGGGAAAGAAAACTCAGCAGTCCAGGTTCCTGATGTCAGTTTGTAGGGCTCCCTTGGGTCTATCAGGGCAGCACAAGTTTGAGGTGGGGACAACTTCGGTGTGGGGTCCATCCTTCGATATAAGGATTCTTTGCAGTGAGGCCCCAGCCCAGGGCCAGGGGCCCCTGGGCACATCCTTTGGCCAGTTTCCCTGGGAAAGAAAAGTCAGCAGTCCAGGTTCCTGATGTCAGTTTGTAGGGCTCCCTTGGGTCTATCAGGGCAGCACAAGTTTGAGGTGGGGACAACTTCGGTGTGGGGTCCATCCTTCGATATAAGGATTCTTTGCAGTCAGGGCCAGGGGCCCCTGGGCACATCCTTTTTCCATTTTCCCTGGGAAAGAAAACTCAGCAGTCCAGGTTCCTGATGTCAGTTTGTAGGGCTCCCTTGGGTCTATCAGGGCAGCACAAGTTTGAGGTGGGGACAACTTCGGTGTGGGGTCCATCCTTCGATATAAGGATTCTTTGCAGTCAGGGCCAGGGGCCCCTGGGCACATCCTTTTTCCATTTTCCCTGGGAAAGAAAACTCAGCAGTCCAGGTTCCTGATGTCAGTTTGTAGGGCTCCCTTGGGTCTATCAGGGCAGCACAAGTTTGAGGTGGGGACAACTTCGGTCTGGGGTCCATCCTTCGATATAAGGATTCTTTGCAGTGAGGCCCCAGCCCAGGGCCAGGGGCCCCTGGGCACATCCTTTTTCCATTTTCCCTGGGAAAGAAAACTCAGCAGTCCAGGTTCCTGATGTCAGTTTGTAGGACTCCCTTGGGTCTATCAGGGCAGCACAAGTTTGAGGTGGGGACAACTTCGGTGTGGGGTCCATCCTTCGATATAAGGATTCTTTGCAGTCAGGGCCAGGGTCCCAGGGCCAGGGGCCCCTGGGCACATCCTTTTTCCATTTTCCCTGGGAAAGAAAACTCAGCAGTCCAGGTTCCTGATGTCAGTTTGTAGGGCTCCCTTGGGTCTATCAGGGCAGCACAAGTTTGAGGTGGGGACATCTTCGGTGTGGGGTCCATCCTTCGATATAAGGATATTTTGCAGTCAGGGCCAGGGGCCCCTGGGCACATCCTTTTTCCATTTCCCTGGGAAAGAAAACTCAGCAGTCCAGGTTCCTGATGTCAGTTTGTAGGGCTCCCTTGGGTCTATCAGGGCAGCACAAGTTTGAGGTGGGGACAACTTCGGTGTGGGGTCCATCCTTCGATATAAGGATTCTTTGCAGTCAGGGCCAGGGTCCCAGAGCCAGGGGCCCCTGGGCACATCCTTTTTCCATTTTCCCTGGGAAAGAAAACTCAGCAGTCCAGGTTCCTGATGTCAGTTTGTAGGGCTCCCTTGGGTCTATCAGGGCAGCACAAGTTTGAGGTGGGGACAACTTCGGTGTGGGGTCCATCCTTCGATATAAGGATTCTTTGCAGTGAGGCCCAAGCCCAGGGCCAGGGGCCCCTGGGCACATCCTTTTTCCATTTTCCCTGGGAAAGAAAAGTCAGCAGTCCAGGTTCCTGATGTCAGTTTGTAGGGCTCCCTTGGGTCTATCAAGGCAGCACAAGTTTGAGGTGGGGACAACTTCGGTGTGGGGTCCATCCTTCGATATAAGGATTTTTTGCAGTCAGGGCCAGGGGCCCCTGGGCACATCCTTCGGCCATTTTCCCTGGGAAAGAAAACTCAGCAGTCCAGGTTCCTGATGTCAGTTTGTAGGGCTCCCTTGGGTCTATCAGGGCAGCACAAGTTTGAGGTGGGGACAACTTCGGTGTGGGGTCCATCCTTCGATATAAGGATTTTTTGCAGTCAGGGCCAGGGAACCCTGGGCACATCCTTTTTCCATTTTCCCTGGGAAAGAAAACTCAGCAGTCCATGTTCCTGATGTCAGTTTGTAGGGCTCCCTTGGGTCTATCAGGGCAGCACAAGTTTGAGGTGGGGACAACTTCGGTGTGAGGTCCATCCTTCGATATAAGGATTCTTTGCAGTCAGGGCCAGGGGCCCCTGGGCACATCCTTTTTCCATTTTCCCTGGGAAAGAAAACTCAGCAGTCCAGGTTCCTGATGTCAGTTTGTAGGGCTCCCTTGGGTCTATCAGGGCAGCACAAGTTTGAGGTGGGGACAACTTCGGTGTGGGGTCCATCCTTCGATATAAGGATTCTTTGCAGTGAGGCCCCAGCCCAGGGCCAGGGGCCCCTGGGCACATCCTTTGGCCAGTTTCCCTGGGAAAGAAAAGTCAGCAGTCCAGGTTCCTGATGTCAGTTTGTAGGGCTCCCTTGGGTCTATCAGGGCAGCACAAGTTTGAGGTGGGGACAACTTCGGTGTGGGGTCCATCCTTCGATATAAGGATTCTTTGCAGTCAGGGCCAGGGGCCCCTGGGCACATCCTTTTTCCATTTTCCCTGGGAAAGAAAACTCAGCAGTCCAGGTTCCTGATGTCAGTTTGTAGGGCTCCCTTGGGTCTATCAGGGCAGCACAAGTTTGAGGTGGGGACAACTTCGGTGTGGGGTCCATCCTTCGATATAAGGATTTTTTGCAGTCAGGGCCAGGGGCCCCTGGGCACATCCTTTTTCCATTTTCCCTGGGAAAGAAAACTCAGCAGTCCAGGTTCCTGATGTCAGTTTGTAGGGCTCCCTTGGGTCTATCAGGGCAGCACAAGTTTGAGGTGGGGACATCTTCGGTGTGGGGTCCATTCTTCGATATAAGGATTCTTTGCAGTGAGGCCCCAGCCCATGTCCAGGGGCCCCTGGGCACATCCTTTTTCCATTTTCCCTGGGAAAGAAAACTCAGCAGTCCAGGTTCCTGATGTCAGTTTGTCGGGCTCCCTTGGGTCTATCAAGGCAGCACAAGTTTGAGGTGGGGACAACTTCGGTGTGGGGTCCATCCTTCGATATAAGGATTTTTTGCAGTCAGGGCCAGGTGCGCCTGGGCACATCCTTTTTCCATTTTCCCTGGGAAAGAAAACTCAGCAGTCCAGGTTCCTGATGTCAGTTTGTAGGGCTCCCTTGGGTCTATCAGGGCAGCACAAGTTTGAGGTGGGGACAACTTCGGTGTGGGGTCCATCCTTCGATATAAGGATTTTTTGCAGTCAGGGCCAGGGAACCCTGGGCACATCCTTTTTCCATTTTCCCTGGGAAAGAAAACTCAGCAGTTCAGGTTCCTGATGTCAGTTTGTAGGGCTCCCTTGGGTCTATCAGGGCAGCACAAGTTTGATGTGGGGACAACTTCGGTTTGGGGTCCATCCTTCGATATAAGGATTTTTTGCAGTCAGGGCCAGGGGCCCCTGGGCACATCCTTTTTCCATTTTCCCTGGGAAAGAAAACTCAGCAGTCCAGGTTCCTGATGTCAGTTTGTAGGGCTCCCTTGGGTGTATGAGGGCAGCACAAGTTTGAGGTGGGGACATCTTCGGTGTGGGGTCCGTCCTTCGATTATAAGGATTTTTTGCAGTCAGGGCCAGGGGCCCCTGGGCACATCCTTTTTCCATTTCCCCTGGGAAAGAAAAGTCAGCAGTCGAGGTTCCTGATGTCAGTTTGTAGGGCTCCCTTGGGTCTATCAGGGCAGCACAAGTTTGAGGTGGGGACAACTTCGGTGTGGGGTCCATCCTTCGATATAAGGATTCTTTGCAGTCAGGGCCAGGGTCCCAGGGCCAGGGGCCCCTGGGCACATCCTTTTTCCATTTTCCCTGGGAAAGAAAACTCAGCAGTCCAGGTTCCTGATGTCAGTTTGTAGGGCTCCCTTGGGTCTATCAGGGCAGCACAAGTTTGAGGTGGGGACAACTTCGGTGTGGGGTCCATCCTTCGATATAAGGATTCTTTGCAGTGAGGCCCCAGCCCAGGGCCAGGGGCCCCTGGGCACATCCTTTTTCCATTTTCCCTGGGAAAGAAAACTCAGCAGTCCAGGTTCCTGATGTCAGTTTGTAGGGCTCCCTTGGGTCTATCAAGGCAGCACAAGTTTGAGGTGGGGACAACTTCGGTGTGGGGTCCATCCTTCGATATAAGGATTTTTTGCAGTCAGGGCCAGGGGCCCCTGGGCACATCCTTTTTCCATTTTCCCTGGGAAAGAAAACTCAGCAGTCCAGGTTCCTGATGTCAGTTTGTAGGGCTCCCTTGGGTCTATCAGGGCAGCACAAGTTTGAGGTGGGGACAACTTCGGTGTGGGGTCCATCCTTCGATATAAGGATTCTTTGCAGTGAGGCCCCAGCCCAGGGCCAGGGGCCCCTGGGCACATCCTTTGGCCAGTTTCCCTGGGAAAGAAAAGTCAGCAGTCCAGGTTCCTGATGTCAGTTTGTAGGGCTCCCTTGGGTCTATCAGGGCAGCACAAGTTTGAGGTGGGGACAACTTCGGTGTGGGGTCCATCCTTCGATATAAGGATTTTTTGCAGTCAGGGCCAGGGGCCCCTGGGCACATCCTTTTTCCATTTTCCCTGGGAAAGAAAACTCAGCAGTCCAGGTTCCTGATGTCAGTTTGTAGGGCTCCCTTGGGTCTATCAGGGCAGCACAAGTTTGAGGTGGGGACAACTTCGGTGTGGGGTCCATCCTTCAATATAAGGATTTTTTGCAGTCAGGGCCAGGGGCCCCTGGGCACATCCTTTTTCCATTTTCCCTGGGAAAGAAAACTCAGCAGTCCAGGTTCCTGATGTCAGTTTGTAGGGCTCCCTTGGGTCTATCAGGGCAGCACAAGTTTGAGGTGGGGACATCTTCGGTGTGGGGTCCATCCTTCGATATAAGGATTCTTTGCAGTGAGGCCCCAGCCCATGTCCAGGGGCCCCTGGGCACATCCTTTTTCCATTTTCCCTGGGAAAGAAAACTCAGCAGTCCAGGTTCCTGATGTCAGTTTGTAGGGCTCCCTTGGGTCTATCAAGGCAGCACAAGTTTGAGGTGGGGACAACTTCGGTGTGGGGTCCATCCTTCGATATAAGGATTTTTTGCAGTCAGGGCCAGGGGCCCCTGGGCACATCCTTTTTCCATTTTCCCTGGGAAAGAAAACTCAGCAGTCCAGGTTCCTGATGTCAGTTTGTAGGGCTCCCTTGGGTCTATCAGGGCAGCACAAGTTTGAGGTGGGGACAACTTCGGTGTGGGGTCCATCCTTCGATATAAGGATTTTTTGCAGTCAGGGCCAGGGGCCCCTGGGCACATCCTTCGGCCATTTTCCCTGGGAAAGAAAACTCAGCAGTCCAGGTTCCTGATGTCAGTTTGTAGGGCTCCCTTGGGTCTATCAGGGCAGCACAAGTTTGAGGTGGGGACAACTTCGGTGTGGGGTCCATCCTTCGATATAAGGATTCTTTGCAGTCAGGGCCAGGGGCCCCTGGGCACATCCTTTTTCCATATTCCCTGGGAAAGAAAACTCAGCAGTCCAGGTTCCTGATGTCAGTTTGTAGGGCTCCCTTGGGTCTATCAGGGCAGCACAAGTTTGAGGTGGGGACAACTTCGGTGTGGGGTCCATCCTTCGATATAAGGATTTTTTGCAGTCAGGGCCAGGGGCCCCTGGGCACATCCCTTTTCCATTTTCCTTGGGAAAGAAAACTCAGCAGTCCAGGTTCCTGATGTCAGTTTGTAGGGCTCCCTTGGGTCTATCAGGGCAGCACAAGTTTGAGGTGGGGACATCTTCGGTGTGGGGTCCATTCTTCGATATAAGGATTCTTTGCAGTGAGGCCCCAGCCCATGTCCAGGGGCCCCTGGGCACATCCTTTTTCCATTTTCCCTGGGAAAGAAAACTCAGCAGTCCAGGTTCCTGATGTCAGTTTGTCGGGCTCCCTTGGGTCTATCAAGGCAGCACAAGTTTGAGGTGGGGACAACTTCGGTGTGGGGTCCATCCTTCGATATAAGGATTTTTTGCAGTCAGGGCCAGGTGCCCCTGGGCACATCCTTTTTCCATTTTCCCTGGGAAAGAAAACTCAGCAGTCCAGGTTCCTGATGTCAGTTTGTAGGGCTCCCTTGGGTCTATCAGGGCAGCACAAGTTTGAGGTGGGGACAACTTCGGTGTGGGGTCCATCCTTCGATATAAGGATTTTTTGCAGTCAGGGCCAGGGAACCCTGGGCACATCCTTTTTCCATTTTCCCTGGGAAAGAAAACTCAGCAGTCCAGGTTCCTGATGTCAGTTTGTAGGGCTCCCTTGGGTCTATCAGGGCAGCACAAGTTTGATGTGGGGACAACTTCGGTTTGGGGTCCATCCTTCGATATAAGTATTTTTTGCAGTCAGGGCCAGGGGCCCCTGGGCACATCCTTTTTCCATTTTCCCTGGGAAAGAAAACTCAGCAGTCCAGGTTCCTGATGTCAGTTTGTAGGGCTCCCTTGGGTCTATCAGGGCAGCACAAGTTTGAGGTGGGGACATCTTCGGTGTGGGGTCCGTACTTCGATATAAGGATTTTTTGCAGTCAGGGCCAGGGGCCCCTGGGCACATCCTTTTTCCATTTCCCCTGGGAAAGAAAACTCAGCAGTCCCGGTTCCTGATGTCAGTTTGTAGGGCTCCCTTGGGTCTATCAGGGCAGCACAAGTTTGAGGTGGGGACAACTTCGGTGTGGGGTCCATCCTTCGATATAAGGATTCTTTGCAGTCAGGGCCAGGGTCCCAGGGCCAGGGGCCCCTGGGCACATCCTTTTTCCATTTTCCCTGGGAAAGAAAACTCAGCAGTCCAGGTTCCTGATGTCAGTTTGTAGGGCTCCCTTGGGTCTATCAGGGCAGCACAAGTTTGAGGTGGGGACAACTTCGGTGTGGGGTCCATCCTTCGATATAAGGATTCTTTGCAGTGAGGCCCCAGCCCAGGGCCAGGGGCCCCTGGGCACATCCTTTTTCCATTTTCCCTGGGAAAGAAAACTCAGCAGTCCAGGTTCCTGATGTCAGTTTGTAGGGCTCCCTTGGGTCTATCAAGACAGCACAAGTTTGAGGTGGGGACAACTTTGGTGTGGGGTCCATCCTTCGATATAAGGATTCTTTGCAGTCAGGGCCAGGGGCCCCTGGGCACATCCTTTTTCCATTTTCCCTGGGAAAGAAAACTCAGCAGTCCAGGTTCCTGATGTCAGTTTGTAGGGCTCCCTTGGGTCTATCAGGGCAGCACAAGTTTGAGGTGGGGACAACTTCGGTGTGGGGTCCATCCTTCGATATAAGGATTTTTGGCAGTCAGGTCCAGGGTTCCCTGGGCACATCCTTTGGCCAGTTTCCCTGGGAAAGAAAAGTCAGCAGTCCAGGTTCCTGATGTCAGTTTGTAGGGCTCCCTTGGGTCTATCAGGGCAGCACAAGTTTGAGGTGGGGACAACTTCGGTGTGGGGTCCATCCTTCGATATAAGGATTCTTTGCAGTCAGGGCCAGGGGCCCCTGGGCACATCCTTTTTCCATTTTCCCTGGGAAAGAAAACTCAGCAGTCCAGGTTCCTGATGTCAGTTTGTAGGGCTCCCTTGGGTCTATCAGGGCAGCACAAGTTTGAGGTGGGGACAACTTCGGTGTGGGGTCCATCCTTCGATATAAGGATTTTTTGCAGTCAGGGCCAGGGGCCCCTGGGCACATCCTTTTTCCATTTTCCCTGGGAAAGAAAACTCAGCAGTCCAGGTTCCTGATGTCAGTTTGTAGGGCTCCCTTGGGTCTATCAGGGCAGCACAAGTTTGAGGTGGGGACATCTTCGGTGTGGGGTCCATTCTTCGATATAAGGATTCTTTGCAGTGAGGCCCCAGCCCATGTCCAGGGGCCCCTGGGCACATCCTTTTTCCATTTTCCCTGGGAAAGAAAACTCAGCAGTCCAGGTTCCTGATGTCAGTTTGTAGGGCTCCCTTGGGTCTATCAAGGCAGCACAAGTTTGAGGTGGGGACAACTTCGGTGTGGGGTCCATCCTTCGATATAAGGATTTTTTGCAGTCAGGGCCAGGGGCCCCTGGGCACATCCTTTTTCCATTTTCCCTGGGAAAGAAAACTCAGCAGTCCAGGTTCCTGATGTCAGTTTGTAGGGCTCCCTTGGGTCTATCAGGGCAGCACAAGTTTGAGGTGGGGACAACTTCGGTGTGGGGTCCATCCTTCGATATAAGGATTCTTCGCAGTCAGGGCCAGGGTCCCAGAGCCAGGGGCCCCTGGGCACATCCTTTTTCCATTTTCCCTGGGAAAGAAAACTCAGCAGTCCAGGTTCCTGATGTCAGTTTGTAGGGCTCCCTTGGGTCTATCAGGGCAGCACAAGTTTGAGGTGGGGACAACTTCGGTGTGGGGTCCATCCTTCGATATAAGGATTCTTTGCAGTCAGGGCCAGGGTCCCAGGGCCAGGGGCCCCTGGGCACATCCTTTTTCCATTTTCCCTGGGAAAGAAAACTCAGCAGTCCAGGTTCCTGATGTCAGTTTGTAGGGCTCCCTTGGGTCTATCAGGGCAGCACAAGTTTGAGGTGGGGACAACTTCGGTGTGGGGTCCATCCTTCGATATAAGGATTCTTTGCAGTCAGGGCCAGGGGCCCCTGGGCACAACCTTTTTCCATTTTCCCTGGGAAAGAAAACTCAGCAGTCCAGGTTCCTGATGTCAGTTTGTAGGGCTCCCTTGGGTCTATCAGGGCAGCACAAGTTTGAGGTGGGGACAACTTCGGTGTGGGGTCCATCCTTCGATATAAGGATTTTTTGCAGTCAGGGCCAGGGGCCCCTGGGCACATCCTTTTTCCATTTTCCCTGGGAAAGAAAACTCAGCAGTCCAGGTTCCTGATGTCAGTTTGTAGGGCTCCCTTGGGTCTATCAGGGCAGCACAAGTTTGAGGTGGGGACATCTTCGGTGTGGGGTCCATTCTTCGATATAAGGATTCTTTGCAGTGAGGCCCCAGCCCATGTCCAGGGGCCCCTGGGCACATCCTTTTTCCATTTTCCCTGGGAAAGAAAACTCAGCAGTCCAGGTTCCTGATGTCAGTTTGTCGGGCTCCCTTGGGTCTATCAAGGCAGCACAAGTTTGAGGTGGGGACAACTTCGGTGTGGGGTCCATCCTTCGATATAAGGATTTTTTGCAGTCAGGGCCAGGTGCCCCTGGGCACATCCTTTTTCCATTTTCCCTGGGAAAGAAAACTCAGCAGTCCAGGTTCCTGATGTCAGTTTGTAGGGCTCCCTTGGGTCTATCAGGGCAGCACAAGTTTGAGGTGGGGACAACTTCGGTGTGGGGTCCATCCTTCGATATAAGGATTTTTTGCAGTCAGGGCCAGGGAACCCTGGGCACATCCTTTTTCCATTTTCCCTGGGAAAGAAAACTCAGCAGTTCAGGTTCCTGATGTCAGTTTGTAGGGCTCCCTTGGGTCTATCAGGGCAGCACAAGTTTGAGGTGGGGACAACTTCGGTGTGGGGTCCATCCTTCGATATAAGGATTCTTTGCAGTCAGGGCCAGGGTCCCAGGGCCAGGGGCCCCTGGGCACATCCTTTTTCCATTTTCCCTGGGAAAGAAAACTCAGCAGTCCAGGTTCCTGATGTCAGTTTGTAGGGCTCCCTTGGGTGTATCAGGGCAGCACAAGTTTGAGGTGGGGACAACTTTGGTGTGGGGTCCATCCTTCGATATAAGGATTCTTTGCAGTGAGGCCCCAGCCCAGGGCCAGGGGCCCCTGGGCACATCCTTTTTCCATTTTCCCTGGGAAAGAAAACTCAGCAGTCCAGGTTCCTGATGTCAGTTTGTAGGGCTCCCTTGGGTCTATCAAGGCAGCACAAGTTTGAGGTGGGGACAACTTCGGTGTGGGGTCCATCCTTCGATATAAGGATTTTTTGCAGTCAGGGCCAGGGGCCCCTGGGCACATCCTTTTTCCATTTTCCCTGGGAAAGAAAACTCAGCAGTCCAGGTTCCTGATGTCAGTTTGTAGGGCTCCCTTGGGTCTATCAGGGCAGCACAAGTTTGAGGTGGGGACAACTTCGGTGTGGGGTCCATCCTTCGATATAAGGATTTTTGGCAGTCAGGTCCAGGGTTCCCTGGGCACATCCTTTGGCCAGTTTCCCTGGGAAAGAAAAGTCAGCAGTCCAGGTTCCTGATGTCAGTTTGTAGGGCTCCCTTGGGTCTATCAAGGCAGCACAAGTTTGAGGTGGGGACAACTTCGGTGTGGGGTCCATCCTTCGATATAAGGATTCTTTGCAGTCAGGGCCAGGGGCCCCTGGGCACATCCTTTTTCCATTTTCCCTGGGAAAGAAAACTCAGCAGTCCAGGTTCCTGATGTCAGTTTGTAGGGCTCCCTTGGGTCTATCAGGGCAGCACAAGTTTGAGGTGGGGACAACTTCGGTGTGGGGTCCATCCTTCGATATAAGGATTTTTTGCAGTCAGGGCCAGGGGCCCCTGGGCACATCCTTTTTCCATTTTCCCTGGGAAAGAAAACTCAGCAGTCCAGGTTCCTGATGTCAGTTTGTAGGGCTCCCTTGGGTCTATCAGGGCAGCACAAGTTTGAGGTGGGGACATCTTCGGTGTGGGGTCCATTCTTCGATATAAGGATTCTTTGCAGTGAGGCCCCAGCCCATGTCCAGGGGCCCCTGGGCACATCCTTTTTCCATTTTCCCAGGGAAAGAAAACTCAGCAGTCCAGGTTCCTGATGTCAGTTTGTAGGGCTCCCTTGGGTCTATCAAGGCAGCACAAGTTTGAGGTGGGGACAACTTCGGTGTGGGGTCCATCCTTCGATATAAGGATTTTTTGCAGTCAGGGCCAGGGGCCCCTGGGCACATCCTTTTTCCATTTTCCCTGGGAAAGAAAACTCAGCAGTCCAGGTTCCTGATGTCAGTTTGTAGGGCTCCCTTGGGTCTATCAAGGCAGCACAAGTTTGAGGTGGGGACAACTTCGGTGTGGGGTCCATCCTTCGATATAAGGATTTTTTGCAGTCAGGGCCAGGGGCCCCTGGGCACATCCTTTTTCCATTTTCCCTGGGAAAGAAAACTCAGCAGTCCAGGTTCCTGATGTCAGTTTGTAGGGCTCCCTTGGGTCTATCAGGGCAGCACAAGTTTGAGGTGGGGACAACTTCGGTGTGGGGTCCATCCTTCGATATAAGGATTCTTTGCAGTGAGGCCCCAGCCCAGGGCCAGGGGCCCCTGGGCACATCCTTTTTCCATTTTCCCTGGGAAAGAAAAGTCAGCAGTCCAGGTTCCTGATGTCAGTTTGTAGGGCTCCCTTGGGTCTATCAGGGCAGCACAAGTTTGAGGTGGGGACAACTTCGGTTTGGGGTCCATCCTTCAATATGAGGATTCTTTGCAGTCAGGGCCAGGGGCCCCGGGGCACATCCTTTTTCCATTTTCCCTGGGAAAGAAAAGTCAGCAGTCCAGGTTCCTGATGTCAGTTTGTAGGGCTCCCTTGGGTGTATGAGGGCAGCACAAGTTTGAGGTTGGGACATCTTCGGTGTGGGGCCCATCCTTCGATATAAGGATTTTTTGCAGTCAGGGCCAGGGGCCCCTGGGCACGTCCTTTTTCCATTTTCCCTGGGAAAGAAAAGTCAGCAGTCCAGGTTCCTGATGTCAGTTTGTAGGGCTCCCTTGGGTCTATCAGGGCAGCACAAGTTTGAGGTGGGGACAACTTCGGTGTGGGGTCCATCCTTCGATATAAGGATTCTTTGCAGTCAGGGCCAGGGTCCCAGGGCCAGGGGCCCCTGGGCACATCTTTTTTCCATTTTCCCTGGGAAAGAAAAATCAGCAGTCCAGGTTCCTGATGTCAGTTTGTAGGGCTCCCTTGGGTCTATCAGGGCAGCACAAGTTTGAGGTGGGGACAACTTCGGTGTGGGGTCCATCCTTCGATATAAGGATTCTTTCCAGTGAGGCCCACGACCAGGGCCAGGGAACCCTGGGCACATCCTTTTTCCATTTTCCCTGGGAAAGAAAACTCAGCAGTCCAGGTTCCTGATGTCAGTTTGTAGGGCTCCCTTGGGTCTATCAAGGCAGCACAAGTTTGAGGTGGGGACAATTTCGGTGTGGGGTCCATCCTTCGATATAAGGATTTTTTGCAGTCAGGGCCAGGGGCCCCTGGGCACATCCTTTTTCCATTTTCCCTGGGAAAGAAAACTCAGCAGTCCAGGTTCCTGATGTCAGTTTGTAGGGCTCCCTTGGGTCTATCAGGGCAGCACAAGTTTGAGGTGGGGACAACTTCGGTGTGGGGTCCATCCTTCGATATAAGGATTCTTTGCAGTGAGGCCCCAGCCCAGGGCCAGGGGCCCCTGGGCACATCCTTTGGCCAGTTTCCCTGGGAAAGAAAAGTCAGCAGTCCAGGTTCCTGATGTCAGTTTGTAGGGCTCCCTTGGGTCTATCAGGGCAGCACAAATTTGAGGTGGGGACAACTTCGGTGTGGGGTCCACCCTTCGATATAAGGATTCTTTGCAGTCAGGGCCAGGGGCCCCTGGGCACATCCTTTTTCCATTTTCCCTGGGAAAGAAAACTCAGCAGTCCAGGTTCCTGATGTCAGTTTGTAGGGCTCCCTTGGGTCTATCAGGGCAGCACAAGTTTGAGGTGGGGACAACTTCGGTGTGGGGTCCATCCTTCGATATAAGGATTTTTTGCAGTCAGGGCCAGGGGCCCCTGGGCACATCCCTTTTCCATTTTCCCTGGGAAAGAAAACTCAGCAGTCCAGGTTCCTGATGTCAGTTTGTAGGGCTCCCTTGGGTCTATCAGGGCAGCACAAGTTTGAGGTGGGGACATCTTCGGTGTGGGGTCCATTCTTCGATATAAGGATTCTTTGCAGTGAGGCCCCAGCCCATGTCCAGGGGCCCCTGGGCACATCCTTTTTCCATTTTCCCTGGGAAAGAAAACTCAGCAGTCCAGGTTCCTGATGTCAGTTTGTCGGGCTCCCTTGGGTCTATCAAGGCAGCACAAGTTTGAGGTGGGGACAACTTCGGTGTGGGGTCCATCCTTCGATATAAGGATTTTTTGCAGTCAGGGCCAGGTGCCCCTGGGCACATCCTTTTTCCATTTTCCCTGGGAAAGAAAAGTCAGCAGTCCAGGTTCCTGATGTCAGTTTGTAGGGCTCCCTTGGGTCTATCAGGGCAGCACAAGTTTGAGGTGGGGACAACTTCGGTGTGGGGTCCATCCTTCGATATAAGGATTTTTTGCAGTCAGGGCCAGGGAACCCTGGGCACATCCTTTTTCCATTTCCCCTGGGAAAGAAAACTCAGCAGTCCAGGTTCCTGATGTCAGTTTGTAGGGCTCCCTTGGGTCTATCAAGACAGCACAAGTTTGAGGTGGGGACAACTTCGGTGTGGGGTCCATCCTTCGATATAAGGATTCTTTGCAGTCAGGGCCAGGGGCCCCTGGGCACATCCTTTTTCCATTTTCCCTGGGAAACAAAACTCAGCAGTCCAGGTTCCTGATGTCAGTTTGTAGGGCTCCCTTGGGTCTATCAGGGCAGCACAAGTTTGAGGTGGGGACAACTTCGGTGTGGGGTCCATCCTTCGATATAAGGATTTTTGGCAGTCAGGTCCAGGGTTCCCTGGGCACATCCTTTGGCCAGTTTCCCTGGGAAAGAAAAGTCAGCAGTCCAGGTCCCTGATGTCAGTTTGTAGGGCTCCCTTGGGTCTATCAGGGCAGCACAAGTTTGAGGTGGGGACAACTTCGGTGTGGGGTCCATCCTTCGATATAAGGATTCTTTGCAGTCAGGGCCAGGGGCCCCTGGGCACATCCTTTTTCCATTTTCCCTGGGAAAGAAAACTCAGCAGTCCAGGTTCCTGATGTCAGTTTGTAGGGCTCCCTTGGGTCTATCAGGGCAGCACAAGTTTGAGGTGGGGACAACTTCGGTGTGGGGTCCATCCTTCGATATAAGGATTTTTTGCAGTCAGGGCCAGGGGCCCCTGGGCACATCCTTTTTCCATTTTCCCTGGGAAAGAAAACTCAGCAGTCCAGGTTCCTGATGTCAGTTTGTAGGGCTCCCTTGGGTCTATCAGGGCAGCACAAGTTTGAGGTGGGGACATCTTCGGTGTGGGGTCCATTCTTCGATATAAGGATTCTTTGCAGTGAGGCCCCAGCCCATGTCCAGGGGCCCCTGGGCACATCCTTTTTCCATTTTCCCTGGGAAAGAAAACTCAGCAGTCCAGGTTCCTGATGTCAGTTTGTAGGGCTACCTTGGGTCTATCAAGGCAGCACAAGTTTGAGGTGGGGACAACTTCGGTGTGGGGTCCATCCTTCGATATAAGGATTTTTTGCAGTCAGGGCCAGGGGCCCCTGGGCACATCCTTTTTCCATTTTCCCTGGGAAAGAAAACTCAGCAGTCCAGGTTCCTGATGTCAGTTTGTAGGGCTCCCTTGGGTCTATCAGGGCAGCACAAGTTTGAGGTGGGGACAACTTCGGTGTGGGGTCCATCCTTCGATATAAGGATTTTTTGCAGTCAGGGCCAGGGGCCCCTGGGCACATCCTTTTTCCATTTTCCCTGGGAAAGAAAACTCAGCAGTCCAGGTTCCTGATGTCAGTTTGTAGGGCTCCCTTGGGTCTATCAGGGCAGCACAAGTTTGAGGTGGGGACATCTTCGGTGTGGGGTCCATTCTTCGATATAAGGATTCTTTGCAGTGAGGCCCCAGCCCATGTCCAGGGGCCCCTGGGCACATCCTTTTTCCATTTTCCCTGGGAAAGAAAACTCAGCAGTCCAGGTTCCTGATGTCAGTTTGTCGGGCTCCCTTGGGTCTATCAAGGCAGCACAAGTTTGAGGTGGGGACAACTTCGGTGTGGGGTCCATCCTTCGATATAAGGATTTTTTGCAGTCAGGGCCAGGTGCCCCTGGGCACATCCTTTTTCCATTTTCCCTGGGAAAGAAAACTCAGCAGTCCAGGTTCCTGATGTCAGTTTGTAGGGCTCCCTTGGGTCTATCAGGGCAGCACAAGTTTGAGGTGGGGACAACTTCGGTGTGGGGTCCATCCTTCGATATAAGGATTTTTTGCAGTCAGGGCCAGGGAACCCTGGGCACATCCTTTTTCCATTTTCCCTGGGAAAGAAAACTCAGCAGTTCAGGTTCCTGATGTCAGTTTGTAGGGCTCCCTTGGGTCTATCAGGGCAGCACAAGTTTGAGGTGGGGACAACTTCGGTGTGGGGTCCATCCTTCGATATAAGGATTCTTTGCAGTCAGGGCCAGGGTCCCAGGGCCAGGGGCCCCTGGGCACATCCTTTTTCCATTTTCCCTGGGAAAGAAAACTCAGCAGTCCAGGTTCCTGATGTCAGTTTGTAGGGCTCCCTTGGGTGTATCAGGGCAGCACAAGTTTGAGGTGGGGACAACTTTGGTGTGGGGTCCATCCTTCGATATAAGGATTCTTTGCAGTGAGGCCCCAGCCCAGGGCCAGGGGCCCCTGGGCACATCCTTTTTCCATTTTCCCTGGGAAAGAAAACTCAGCAGTCCAGGTTCCTGATGTCAGTTTGTAGGGCTCCCTTGGGTCTATCAAGGCAGCACAAGTTTGAGGTGGGGACAACTTCGGTGTGGGGTCCATCCTTCGATATAAGGATTTTTTGCAGTCAGGGCCAGGGGCCCCTGGGCACATCCTTTTTCCATTTTCCCTGGGAAAGAAAACTCAGCAGTCCAGGTTCCTGATGTCAGTTTGTAGGGCTCCCTTGGGTCTATCAGGGCAGCACAAGTTTGAGGTGGGGACAACTTCGGTGTGGGGTCCATCCTTCGATATAAGGATTTTTGGCAGTCAGGTCCAGGGTTCCCTGGGCACATCCTTTGGCCAGTTTCCCTGGGAAAGAAAAGTCAGCAGTCCAGGTTCCTGATGTCAGTTTGTAGGGCTCCCTTGGGTCTATCAAGGCAGCACAAGTTTGAGGTGGGGACAACTTCGGTGTGGGGTCCATCCTTCGATATAAGGATTCTTTGCAGTCAGGGCCAGGGGCCCCTGGGCACATCCTTTTTCCATTTTCCCTGGGAAAGAAAACTCAGCAGTCCAGGTTCCTGATGTCAGTTTGTAGGGCTCCCTTGGGTCTATCAGGGCAGCACAAGTTTGAGGTGGGGACAACTTCGGTGTGGGGTCCATCCTTCGATATAAGGATTTTTTGCAGTCAGGGCCAGGGGCCCCTGGGCACATCCTTTTTCCATTTTCCCTGGGAAAGAAAACTCAGCAGTCCAGGTTCCTGATGTCAGTTTGTAGGGCTCCCTTGGGTCTATCAGGGCAGCACAAGTTTGAGGTGGGGACATCTTCGGTGTGGGGTCCATTCTTCGATATAAGGATTCTTTGCAGTGAGGCCCCAGCCCATGTCCAGGGGCCCCTGGGCACATCCTTTTTCCATTTTCCCAGGGAAAGAAAACTCAGCAGTCCAGGTTCCTGATGTCAGTTTGTAGGGCTCCCTTGGGTCTATCAAGGCAGCACAAGTTTGAGGTGGGGACAACTTCGGTGTGGGGTCCATCCTTCGATATAAGGATTTTTTGCAGTCAGGGCCAGGGGCCCCTGGGCACATCCTTTTTCCATTTTCCCTGGGAAAGAAAACTCAGCAGTCCAGGTTCCTGATGTCAGTTTGTAGGGCTCCCTTGGGTCTATCAAGGCAGCACAAGTTTGAGGTGGGGACAACTTCGGTGTGGGGTCCATCCTTCGATATAAGGATTTTTTGCAGTCAGGGCCAGGGGCCCCTGGGCACATCCTTTTTCCATTTTCCCTGGGAAAGAAAACTCAGCAGTCCAGGTTCCTGATGTCAGTTTGTAGGGCTCCCTTGGGTCTATCAGGGCAGCACAAGTTTGAGGTGGGGACAACTTCGGTGTGGGGTCCATCCTTCGATATAAGGATTCTTTGCAGTGAGGCCCCAGCCCAGGGCCAGGGGCCCCTGGGCACATCCTTTTTCCATTTTCCCTGGGAAAGAAAAGTCAGCAGTCCAGGTTCCTGATGTCAGTTTGTAGGGCTCCCTTGGGTCTATCAGGGCAGCACAAGTTTGAGGTGGGGACAACTTCGGTTTGGGGTCCATCCTTCAATATGAGGATTCTTTGCAGTCAGGGCCAGGGGCCCCGGGGCACATCCTTTTTCCATTTTCCCTGGGAAAGAAAAGTCAGCAGTCCAGGTTCCTGATGTCAGTTTGTAGGGCTCCCTTGGGTGTATGAGGGCAGCACAAGTTTGAGGTTGGGACATCTTCGGTGTGGGGCCCATCCTTCGATATAAGGATTTTTTGCAGTCAGGGCCAGGGGCCCCTGGGCACGTCCTTTTTCCATTTTCCCTGGGAAAGAAAAGTCAGCAGTCCGGGTTCCTGATGTCAGTTTGTAGGGCTCCCTTGGGTCTATCAGGGCAGCACAAGTTTGAGGTGGGGACAACTTCGGTGTGGGGTCCATCCTTCGATATAAGGATTCTTTGCAGTCAGGGCCAGGGTCCCAGGGCCAGGGGCCCCTGGGCACATCTTTTTTCCATTTTCCCTGGGAAAGAAAACTCAGCAGTCCAGGTTCCTGATGTCAGTTTGTAGGGCTCCCTTGGGTCTATCAGGGCAGCACAAGTTTGAGGTGGGGACAACTTCGGTGTGGGGTCCATCCTTCGATATAAGGATTCTTTCCAGTGAGGCCCACGACCAGGGCCAGGGAACCCTGGGCACATCCTTTTTCCATTTTCCCTGGGAAAGAAAACTCAGCAGTCCAGGTTCCTGATGTCAGTTTGTAGGGCTCCCTTGGGTCTATCAAGGCAGCACAAGTTTGAGGTGGGGACAATTTCGGTGTGGGGTCCATCCTTCGATATAAGGATTTTTTGCAGTCAGGGCCAGGGGCCCCTGGGCACATCCTTTTTCCATTTTCCCTGGGAAAGAAAACTCAGCAGTCCAGGTTCCTGATGTCAGTTTGTAGGGCTCCCTTGGGTCTATCAGGGCAGCACAAGTTTGAGGTGGGGACAACTTCGGTGTGGGGTCCATCCTTCGATATAAGGATTCTTTGCAGTGAGGCCCCAGCCCAGGGCCAGGGGCCCCTGGGCACATCCTTTGGCCAGTTTCCCTGGGAAAGAAAAGTCAGCAGTCCAGGTTCCTGATGTCAGTTTGTAGGGCTCCCTTGGGTCTATCAGGGCAGCACAAATTTGAGGTGGGGACAACTTCGGTGTGGGGTCCACCCTTCGATATAAGGATTCTTTGCAGTCAGGGCCAGGGGCCCCTGGGCACATCCTTTTTCCATTTTCCCTGGGAAAGAAAACTCAGCAGTCCAGGTTCCTGATGTCAGTTTGTAGGGCTCCCTTGGGTCTATCAGGGCAGCACAAGTTTGAGGTGGGGACAACTTCGGTGTGGGGTCCATCCTTCGATATAAGGATTTTTTGCAGTCAGGGCCAGGGGCCCCTGGGCACATCCCTTTTCCATTTTCCCTGGGAAAGAAAACTCAGCAGTCCAGGTTCCTGATGTCAGTTTGTAGGGCTCCCTTGGGTCTATCAGGGCAGCACAAGTTTGAGGTGGGGACATCTTCGGTGTGGGGTCCATTCTTCGATATAAGGATTCTTTGCAGTGAGGCCCCAGCCCATGTCCAGGGGCCCCTGGGCACATCCTTTTTCCATTTTCCCTGGGAAAGAAAACTCAGCAGTCCAGGTTCCTGATGTCAGTTTGTCGGGCTCCCTTGGGTCTATCAAGGCAGCACAAGTTTGAGGTGGGGACAACTTCGGTGTGGGGTCCATCCTTCGATATAAGGATTTTTTGCAGTCAGGGCCAGGGAACCCTGGGCACATCCTTTTTCCATTTCCCCTGGGAAAGAAAACTCAGCAGTCCAGGTTCCTGATGTCAGTTTGTAGGGCTCCCTTGGGTCTATCAAGACAGCACAAGTTTGAGGTGGGGACAACTTCGGTGTGGGGTCCATCCTTCGATATAAGGATTCTTTGCAGTCAGGGCCAGGGGCCCCTGGGCACATCCTTTTTCCATTTTCCCTGGGAAACAAAACTCAGCAGTCCAGGTTCCTGATGTCAGTTTGTAGGGCTCCCTTGGGTCTATCAGGGCAGCACAAGTTTGAGGTGGGGACAACTTCGGTGTGGGGTCCATCCTTCGATATAAGGATTTTTGGCAGTCAGGTCCAGGGTTCCCTGGGCACATCCTTTGGCCAGTTTCCCTGGGAAAGAAAAGTCAGCAGTCCAGGTCCCTGATGTCAGTTTGTAGGGCTCCCTTGGGTCTATCAGGGCAGCACAAGTTTGAGGTGGGGACAACTTCGGTGTGGGGTCCATCCTTCGATATAAGGATTCTTTGCAGTCAGGGCCAGGGGCCCCTGGGCACATCCTTTTTCCATTTTCCCTGGGAAAGAAAACTCAGCAGTCCAGGTTCCTGATGTCAGTTTGTAGGGCTCCCTTGGGTCTATCAGGGCAGCACAAGTTTGAGGTGGGGACAACTTCGGTGTGGGGTCCATCCTTCGATATAAGGATTTTTTGCAGTCAGGGCCAGGGGCCCCTGGGCACATCCTTTTTCCATTTTCCCTGGGAAAGAAAACTCAGCAGTCCAGGTTCCTGATGTCAGTTTGTAGGGCTCCCTTGGGTCTATCAGGGCAGCACAAGTTTGAGGTGGGGACATCTTCGGTGTGGGGTCCATTCTTCGATATAAGGATTCTTTGCAGTGAGGCCCCAGCCCATGTCCAGGGGCCCCTGGGCACATCCTTTTTCCATTTTCCCTGGGAAAGAAAACTCAGCAGTCCAGGTTCCTGATGTCAGTTTGTAGGGCTACCTTGGGTCTATCAAGGCAGCACAAGTTTGAGGTGGGGACAACTTCGGTGTGGGGTCCATCCTTCGATATAAGGATTTTTTGCAGTCAGGGCCAGGGGCCCCTGGGCACATCCTTTTTCCATTTTCCCTGGGAAAGAAAACTCAGCAGTCCAGGTTCCTGATGTCAGTTTGTAGGGCTCCCTTGGGTCTATCAGGGCAGCACAAGTTTGAGGTGGGGACAACTTCGGTGTGGGGTCCATCCTTCGATATAAGGATTCTTTGCAGTGAGGCCCCAGCCCAGGGCCAGGGGCCCCTGGGCACATCCTTTTTCCATTTTCCCTGGGAAAGAAAAGTCAGCAGTCCAGGTTCCTGATGTCAGTTTGTAGGGCTCCCTTGGGTCTATCAGGGCAGCACAAGTTTGAGGTGGGGACAACTTCGGTTTGGGGTCCATCCTTCAATATGAGGATTCTTTGCAGTCAGGGCCAGGGGCCCCGGGGCACATCCTTTTTCCATTTTCCCTGGGAAAGAAAAGTCAGCAGTCCAGGTTCCTGATGTCAGTTTGTAGGGCTCCCTTGGGTGTATGAGGGCAGCACAAGTTTGAGGTGGGGACATCTTCGGTGTGGGGCCCATCCTTCGATATAAGGATTTTTTGCAGTCAGGGCCAGGGGCCCCTGGGCACGTCCTTTTTCCATTTCCCCTGGGAAAGAAAAGTCAGCAGTCCAGGTTCCTGATGTCAGTTTGTAGGGCTCCCTTGGGTCTATCAGGGAAGCACAAGTTTGAGGTGGGGACAACTTCGGTGTGGGGTCCATCCTTCGATATAAGGATTCTTTGCAGTCAGGGCCAGGGTCCCAGGGCCAGGGGCCCCTGGGCACATCCTTTTTCCATTTTCCCTGGGAAAGAAAAGTCAGCAGTCCAGGTTCCTGATGTCAGTTTGTAGGGCTCCCTTGGGTCTATCAGGGCAGCACAAGTTTGAGGTGGGGACAACTTCGGTGTGGGGTCCATCCTTCGATATAAGGATTCTTTCCAGTGAGGCCCACGACCAGGGCCAGGGAACCCTGGGCACATCCTTTTTCCATTTTCCCTGGGAAAGAAAACTCAGCAGTCCAGGTTCCTGATGTCAGTTTGTAGGGCTCCCTTGGGTCTATCAGGGCAGCACAAGTTTGAGGTGGGGACATCTTCGGTGTGGGGTCCATCCTTCGTTATAACGATTTTTTGCAGTCAGGGCCAGGGGCCCCTGGGCACATCCTTTTTCCATTTTCCCTGGGAAAGAAAACTCAGCAGTCCAGGTTCCTGATGTCAGTTTGTAGGGCTCCCTTGGGTCTATCAGGGCAGCACAAGTTTGAGGTGGGGACAACTTCGGTGTGGGGTCCATCCTTCGATATAAGGATTCTTTGCAGTCAGGGCCAGGGTCCCAGGGCCAGGGGCCCCTGGGCACATCCTTTTTCCATTTTCCCTGGGAAAGAAAACTCAGCAGTCCAGGTTCCTGATGTCAGTTTGTAGGGCTCCCTTGGGTCTATCAGGGCAGCACAAGTTTGAGGTGGGGACATCTTCGGTGTGGGGTCCATCCTTCGATATAAGGATATTTTGCAGTCAGGGCCAGGGGCCCCTGGGCACATCCTTTTTCCATTTCCCTGGGAAAGAAAACTCAGCAGTCCAGGTTCCTGATGTCAGTTTGTAGGGCTCCCTTGGGTCTATCAGGGCAGCACAAGTTTGAGGTGGGGACAACTTCGGTGTGGGGTCCATCCTTCGATATAAGGATTCTTTGCAGTCAGGGCCAGGGTCCCAGAGCCAGGGGCCCCTGGGCACATCCTTTTTCCATTTTCCCTGGGAAAGAAAACTCAGCAGTCCAGGTTCCTGATGTCAGTTTGTAGGGCTCCCTTGGGTCTATCAGGGCAGCACAAGTTTGAGGTGGGGACAACTTCGGTGTGGGGTCCATCCTTCGATATAAGGATTCTTTGCAGTGAGGCCCCAGCCCAGGGCCAGGGGCCCCTGGGCACATCCTTTTTCCATTTTCCCTGGGAAAGAAAAGTCAGCAGTCCAGGTTCCTGATGTCAGTTTGTAGGGCTCCCTTGGGTCTATCAGGGCAGCACAAGTTTGAGGTGGGGACAACTTCGGTGTGGGGTCCATCCTTCGATATAAGGATTCTTTGCAGTCAGGGCCAGGGGACCCTGGGCACATCCTTTTTCCATTTTCCCTGGGAAAGAAAACTCAGCAGTCCAGGTTCCTGATGTCAGTTTGTAGGGCTCCCTTGGGTCTATCAGGGCAGCACAAGTTTGAGGTGGGGACAACTTCGGTTTGGGGTCCATCCTTCGATATAAGGATTTTTTGCAGTCAGGGCCAGGGGCCCCTGGGCACATCCTTTTTCCATTTTCCCTGGGAAAGAAAACTCAGCAGTCCAGGTTCCTGATGTCAGTTTGTAGGGCTCCCTTGGGTCTATCAGGGCAGCACAAGTTTGAGGTGGGGACATCTTCGGTGTGGGGTCCATTCTTCGATATAAGGATTCTTTGCAGTGAGGCCCCAGCCCATGTCCAGGGGCCCCTGGGCACATCCTTTTTCCATTTTCCCTGGGAAAGAAAACTCAGCAGTCCAGGTTCCTGATGTCAGTTTGTAGGGCTCCCTTGGGTCTATCAAGGCAGCACAAGTTTGAGGTGGGGACAACTTCGGTGTGGGGTCCATCCTTCGATATAAGGATTTTTTGCAGTCAGGGCCAGGGGCCCCTGGGCACATCCTTTTTCCATTTTCCCTGGGAAAGAAAACTCAGCAGTCCAGGTTCCTGATGTCAGTTTGTAGGGCTCCCTTGGGTCTATCAAGGCAGCACAAGTTTGAGGTGGGGACAACTTCGGTGTGGGGTCCATCCTTCGATATAAGGATTTTTTGCAGTCAGGGCCAGGGGCCCCTGGGCACATCCTTTTTCCATTTTCCCTGGGAAAGAAAACTCAGCAGTCCAGGTTCCTGATGTCAGTTTGTAGGGCTCCCTTGGGTCTATCAGGGCAGCACAAGTTTGAGGTGGGGACATCTTCGGTGTGGGGTCCATTCTTCGATATAAGGATTCTTTGCAGTGAGGCCCCAGCCCATGTCCAGGGGCCCCTGGGCACATCCTTTTTCCATTTTCCCTGGGAAAGAAAACTCAGCAGTCCAGGTTCCTGATGTCAGTTTGTCGGGCTCCCTTGGGTCTATCAAGGCAGCACAAGTTTGAGGTGGGGACAACTTCGGTGTGGGGTCCATCCTTCGATATAAGGATTTTTTGCAGTCAGGGCCAGGTGCCCCTGGGCACATCCTTTTTCCATTTTCCCTGGGAAAGAAAACTCAGCAGTCCAGGTTCCTGATGTCAGTTTGTAGGGCTCCCTTGGGTCTATCAGGGCAGCACAAGTTTGAGGTGGGGACAACTTCGGTGTAGGGTCCATCCTTCGATATAAGGATTTTTTGCAGTCAGGGCCAGGGAACCCTGGGCACATCCTTTTTCCATTTTCCCTGGGAAAGAAAACTCAGCAGTTCAGGTTCCTGATGTCAGTTTGTAGGGCTCCCTTGGGTCTATCAGGGCAGCACAAGTTTGAGGTGGGGACAACTTCGGTGTGGGGTCCATCCTTCGATATAAGGATTCTTTGCAGTCAGGGCCAGGGTCCCAGGGCCAGGGGCCCCTGGGCACATCCTTTTTCCATTTTCCCTGGGAAAGAAAACTCAGCAGTCCAGGTTCCTGATGTCAGTTTGTAGGGCTCCCTTGGGTGTATCAGGGCAGCACAAGTTTGAGGTGGGGACAACTTTGGTGTGGGGTCCATCCTTCGATATAAGGATTCTTTGCAGTGAGGCCCCAGCCCAGGGCCAGGGGCCCCTGGGCACATCCTTTTTCCATTTTCCCTGGGAAAGAAAACTCAGCAGTCCAGGTTCCTGATGTCAGTTTGTAGGGCTCCCTTGGGTCTATCAAGGCAGCACAAGTTTGAGGTGGGGACAACTTCGGTGTGGGGTCCATCCTTCGATATAAGGATTTTTTGCAGTCAGGGCCAGGGGCCCCTGGGCACATCCTTTTTCCATTTTCCCTGGGAAAGAAAACTCAGCAGTCCAGGTTCCTGATGTCAGTTTGTAGGGCTCCCTTGGGTCTATCAGGGCAGCACAAGTTTGAGGTGGGGACAACTTCGGTGTGGGGTCCATCCTTCGATATAAGGATTTTTGGCAGTCAGGTCCAGGGTTCCCTGGGCACATCCTTTGGCCAGTTTCCCTGGGAAAGAAAAGTCAGCAGTCCAGGTTCCTGATGTCAGTTTGTAGGGCTCCCTTGGGTCTATCAAGGCAGCACAAGTTTGAGGTGGGGACAACTTCGGTGTGGGGTCCATCCTTCGATATAAGGATTCTTTGCAGTCAGGGCCAGGGGCCCCTGGGCACATCCTTTTTCCATTTTCCCTGGGAAAGAAAACTCAGCAGTCCAGGTTCCTGATGTCAGTTTGTAGGGCTCCCTTGGGTCTATCAGGGCAGCACAAGTTTGAGGTGGGGACAACTTCGGTGTGGGGTCCATCCTTCGATATAAGGATTTTTTGCAGTCAGGGCCAGGGGCCCCTGGGCACATCCTTTTTCCATTTTCCCTGGGAAAGAAAACTCAGCAGTCCAGGTTCCTGATGTCAGTTTGTAGGGCTCCCTTGGGTCTATCAGGGCAGCACAAGTTTGAGGTGGGGACATCTTCGGTGTGGGGTCCATTCTTCGATATAAGGATTCTTTGCAGTGAGGCCCCAGCCCATGTCCAGGGGCCCCTGGGCACATCCTTTTTCCATTTTCCCAGGGAAAGAAAACTCAGCAGTCCAGGTTCCTGATGTCAGTTTGTAGGGCTCCCTTGGGTCTATCAAGGCAGCACAAGTTTGAGGTGGGGACAACTTCGGTGTGGGGTCCATCCTTCGATATAAGGATTTTTTGCAGTCAGGGCCAGGGGCCCCTGGGCACATCCTTTTTCCATTTTCCCTGGGAAAGAAAACTCAGCAGTCCAGGTTCCTGATGTCAGTTTGTAGGGCTCCCTTGGGTCTATCAAGGCAGCACAAGTTTGAGGTGGGGACAACTTCGGTGTGGGGTCCATCCTTCGATATAAGGATTTTTTGCAGTCAGGGCCAGGGGCCCCTGGGCACATCCTTTTTCCATTTTCCCTGGGAAAGAAAACTCAGCAGTCCAGGTTCCTGATGTCAGTTTGTAGGGCTCCCTTGGGTCTATCAGGGCAGCACAAGTTTGAGGTGGGGACAACTTCGGTGTGGGGTCCATCCTTCGATATAAGGATTCTTTGCAGTGAGGCCCCAGCCCAGGGCCAGGGGCCCCTGGGCACATCCTTTTTCCATTTTCCCTGGGAAAGAAAAGTCAGCAGTCCAGGTTCCTGATGTCAGTTTGTAGGGCTCCCTTGGGTCTATCAGGGCAGCACAAGTTTGAGGTGGGGACAACTTCGGTTTGGGGTCCATCCTTCAATATGAGGATTCTTTGCAGTCAGGGCCAGGGGCCCCGGGGCACATCCTTTTTCCATTTTCCCTGGGAAAGAAAAGTCAGCAGTCCAGGTTCCTGATGTCAGTTTGTAGGGCTCCCTTGGGTGTATGAGGGCAGCACAAGTTTGAGGTTGGGACATCTTCGGTGTGGGGCCCATCCTTCGATATAAGGATTTTTTGCAGTCAGGGCCAGGGGCCCCTGGGCACGTCCTTTTTCCATTTTCCCTGGGAAAGAAAAGTCAGCAGTCCAGGTTCCTGATGTCAGTTTGTAGGGCTCCCTTGGGTCTATCAGGGCAGCACAAGTTTGAGGTGGGGACAACTTCGGTGTGGGGTCCATCCTTCGATATAAGGATTCTTTGCAGTCAGGGCCAGGGTCCCAGGGCCAGGGGCCCCTGGGCACATCTTTTTTCCATTTTCCCTGGGAAAGAAAAATCAGCAGTCCAGGTTCCTGATGTCAGTTTGTAGGGCTCCCTTGGGTCTATCAGGGCAGCACAAGTTTGAGGTGGGGACAACTTCGGTGTGGGGTCCATCCTTCGATATAAGGATTCTTTCCAGTGAGGCCCACGACCAGGGCCAGGGAACCCTGGGCACATCCTTTTTCCATTTTCCCTGGGAAAGAAAACTCAGCAGTCCAGGTTCCTGATGTCAGTTTGTAGGGCTCCCTTGGGTCTATCAAGGCAGCACAAGTTTGAGGTGGGGACAATTTCGGTGTGGGGTCCATCCTTCGATATAAGGATTTTTTGCAGTCAGGGCCAGGGGCCCCTGGGCACATCCTTTTTCCATTTTCCCTGGGAAAGAAAACTCAGCAGTCCAGGTTCCTGATGTCAGTTTGTAGGGCTCCCTTGGGTCTATCAGGGCAGCACAAGTTTGAGGTGGGGACAACTTCGGTGTGGGGTCCATCCTTCGATATAAGGATTCTTTGCAGTGAGGCCCCAGCCCAGGGCCAGGGGCCCCTGGGCACATCCTTTGGCCAGTTTCCCTGGGAAAGAAAAGTCAGCAGTCCAGGTTCCTGATGTCAGTTTGTAGGGCTCCCTTGGGTCTATCAGGGCAGCACAAATTTGAGGTGGGGACAACTTCGGTGTGGGGTCCACCCTTCGATATAAGGATTCTTTGCAGTCAGGGCCAGGGGCCCCTGGGCACATCCTTTTTCCATTTTCCCTGGGAAAGAAAACTCAGCAGTCCAGGTTCCTGATGTCAGTTTGTAGGGCTCCCTTGGGTCTATCAGGGCAGCACAAGTTTGAGGTGGGGACAACTTCGGTGTGGGGTCCATCCTTCGATATAAGGATTTTTTGCAGTCAGGGCCAGGGGCCCCTGGGCACATCCCTTTTCCATTTTCCCTGGGAAAGAAAACTCAGCAGTCCAGGTTCCTGATGTCAGTTTGTAGGGCTCCCTTGGGTCTATCAGGGCAGCACAAGTTTGAGGTGGGGACATCTTCGGTGTGGGGTCCATTCTTCGATATAAGGATTCTTTGCAGTGAGGCCCCAGCCCATGTCCAGGGGCCCCTGGGCACATCCTTTTTCCATTTTCCCTGGGAAAGAAAACTCAGCAGTCCAGGTTCCTGATGTCAGTTTGTAGGGCTCCCTTGGGTCTATCAAGGCAGCACAAGTTTGAGGTGGGGACAACTTCGGTGTGGGGTCCATCCTTCGATATAAGGATTTTTTGCAGTCAGGGCCAGGTGCCCCTGGGCACATCCTTTTTCCATTTTCCCTGGGAAAGAAAACTCAGCAGTCCAGGTTCCTGATGTCAGTTTGTAGGGCTCCCTTGGGTCTATCAGGGCAGCACAAGTTTGAGGTGGGGACAACTTCGGTGTGGGGTCCATCCTTCGATATAAGGATTTTTTGCAGTCAGGGCCAGGGAACCCTGGGCACATCCTTTTTCCATTTTCCCTGGGAAAGAAAACTCAGCAGTCCAGGTTCCTGATGTCAGTTTGTAGGGCTCCCTTGGGTCTATCAAGACAGCACAAGTTTGAGGTGGGGACAACTTCGGTGTGGGGTCCATCCTTCGATATAAGGATTCTTTGCAGTCAGGGCCAGGGGCCCCTGGGCACATCCTTTTTCCATTTTCCCTGGGAAACAAAACTCAGCAGTCCAGGTTCCTGATGTCAGTTTGTAGGGCTCCCTTGGGTCTATCAGGGCAGCACAAGTTTGAGGTGGGGACAACTTCGGTGTGGGGTCCATCCTTCGATATAAGGATTTTTGGCAGTCAGGTCCAGGGTTCCCTGGGCACATCCTTTGGCCAGTTTCCCTGGGAAAGAAAAGTCAGCAGTCCAGGTCCCTGATGTCAGTTTGTAGGGCTCCCTTGGGTCTATCAGGGCAGCACAAGTTTGAGGTGGGGACAACTTCGGTGTGGGGTCCATCCTTCGATATAAGGATTCTTTGCAGTCAGGGCCAGGGGCCCCTGGGCACATCCTTTTTCCATTTTCCCTGGGAAAGAAAACTCAGCAGTCCAGGTTCCTGATGTCAGTTTGTAGGGCTCCCTTGGGTCTATCAGGGCAGCACAAGTTTGAGGTGGGGACAACTTCGGTGTGGGGTCCATCCTTCGATATAAGGATTTTTTGCAGTCAGGGCCAGGGGCCCCTGGGCACATCCTTTTTCCATTTTCCCTGGGAAAGAAAACTCAGCAGTCCAGGTTCCTGATGTCAGTTTGTAGGGCTCCCTTGGGTCTATCAGGGCAGCACAAGTTTGAGGTGGGGACATCTTCGGTGTGGGGTCCATTCTTCGATATAAGGATTCTTTGCAGTGAGGCCCCAGCCCATGTCCAGGGGCCCCTGGGCACATCCTTTTTCCATTTTCCCTGGGAAAGAAAACTCAGCAGTCCAGGTTCCTGATGTCAGTTTGTAGGGCTACCTTGGGTCTATCAAGGCAGCACAAGTTTGAGGTGGGGACAACTTCGGTGTGGGGTCCATCCTTCGATATAAGGATTTTTTGCAGTCAGGGCCAGGGGCCCCTGGGCACATCCTTTTTCCATTTTCCCTGGGAAAGAAAACTCAGCAGTCCAGGTTCCTGATGTCAGTTTGTAGGGCTCCCTTGGGTCTATCAGGGCAGCACAAGTTTGAGGTGGGGACAACTTCGGTGTGGGGTCCATCCTTCGATATAAGGATTCTTTGCAGTGAGGCCCCAGCCCAGGGCCAGGGGCCCCTGGGCACATCCTTTTTCCATTTTCCCTGGGAAAGAAAAGTCAGCAGTCCAGGTTCCTGATGTCAGTTTGTAGGGCTCCCTTGGGTCTATCAGGGCAGCACAAGTTTGAGGTGGGGACAACTTCGGTTTGGGGTCCATCCTTCAATATGAGGATTCTTTGCAGTCAGGGCCAGGGGCCCCGGGGCACATCCTTTTTCCATTTTCCCTGGGAAAGAAAAGTCAGCAGTCCAGGTTCCTGATGTCAGTTTGTAGGGCTCCCTTGGGTGTATGAGGGCAGCACAAGTTTGAGGTGGGGACATCTTCGGTGTGGGGCCCATCCTTCGATATAAGGATTTTTTGCAGTCAGGGCCAGGGGCCCCTGGGCACGTCCTTTTTCCATTTCCCCTGGGAAAGAAAAGTCAGCAGTCCAGGTTCCTGATGTCAGTTTGTAGGGCTCCCTTGGGTCTATCAGGGAAGCACAAGTTTGAGGTGGGGACAACTTCGGTGTGGGGTCCATCCTTCGATATAAGGATTCTTTGCAGTCAGGGCCAGGGTCCCAGGGCCAGGGGCCCCTGGGCACATCCTTTTTCCATTTTCCCTGGGAAAGAAAAGTCAGCAGTCCAGGTTCCTGATGTCAGTTTGTAGGGCTCCCTTGGGTCTATCAGGGCAGCACAAGTTTGAGGTGGGGACAACTTCGGTGTGGGGTCCATCCTTCGATATAAGGATTCTTTCCAGTGAGGCCCACGACCAGGGCCAGGGAACCCTGGGCACATCCTTTTTCCATTTTCCCTGGGAAAGAAAAGTCAGCAGTCCAGGTTCCTGATGTCAGTTTGTAGGGCTCCCTTGGGTCTATCAGGGCAGCACAAGTTTGAGGTGGGGACATCTTCGGTGTGGGGTCCATCCTTCGTTATAACGATTTTTTGCAGTCAGGGCCAGGGGCCCCTGGGCACATCCTTTTTCCATTTTCCCTGGGAAAGAAAACTCAGCAGTCCAGGTTCCTGATGTCAGTTTGTAGGGCTCCCTTGGGTCTATCAGGGCAGCACAAGTTTGAGGTGGGGACAACTTCGGTGTGGGGTCCATCCTTCGATATAAGGATTCTTTGCAGTCAGGGCCAGGGTCCCAGGGCCAGGGGCCCCTGGGCACATCCTTTTTCCATTTTCCCTGGGAAAGAAAACTCAGCAGTCCAGGTTCCTGATGTCAGTTTGTAGGGCTCCCTTGGGTCTATCAGGGCAGCACAAGTTTGAGGTGGGGACATCTTCGGTGTGGGGTCCATCCTTCGATATAAGGATATTTTGCAGTCAGGGCCAGGGGCCCCTGGGCACATCCTTTTTCCATTTCCCTGGGAAAGAAAACTCAGCAGTCCAGGTTCCTGATGTCAGTTTGTAGGGCTCCCTTGGGTCTATCAGGGCAGCACAAGTTTGAGGTGGGGACAACTTCGGTGTGGGGTCCATCCTTCGATATAAGGATTCTTTGCAGTCAGGGCCAGGGTCCCAGAGCCAGGGGCCCCTGGGCACATCCTTTTTCCATTTTCCCTGGGAAAGAAAACTCAGCAGTCCAGGTTCCTGATGTCAGTTTGTAGGGCTCCCTTGGGTCTATCAGGGCAGCACAAGTTTGAGGTGGGGACAACTTCGGTGTGGGGTCCATCCTTCGATATAAGGATTCTTTGCAGTGAGGCCCCAGCCCAGGGCCAGGGGCCCCTGGGCACATCCTTTTTCCATTTTCCCTGGGAAAGAAAAGTCAGCAGTCCAGGTTCCTGATGTCAGTTTGTAGGGCTCCCTTGGGTCTATCAGGGCAGCACAAGTTTGAGGTGGGGACAACTTCGGTGTGGGGTCCATCCTTCGATATAAGGATTCTTTGCAGTCAGGGCCAGGGGACCCTGGGCACATCCTTTTTCCATTTTCCCTGGGAAAGAAAACTCAGCAGTCCAGGTTCCTGATGTCAGTTTGTAGGGCTCCCTTGGGTCTATCAGGGCAGCACAAGTTTGAGGTGGGGACAACTTCGGTTTGGGGTCCATCCTTCGATATAAGGATTTTTTGCAGTCAGGGCCAGGGGCCCCTGGGCACATCCTTTTTCCATTTTCCCTGGGAAAGAAAACTCAGCAGTCCAGGTTCCTGATGTCAGTTTGTAGGGCTCCCTTGGGTCTATCAGGGCAGCACAAGTTTGAGGTGGGGACATCTTCGGTGTGGGGTCCATTCTTCGATATAAGGATTCTTTGCAGTGAGGCCCCAGCCCATGTCCAGGGGCCCCTGGGCACATCCTTTTTCCATTTTCCCTGGGAAAGAAAACTCAGCAGTCCAGGTTCCTGATGTCAGTTTGTAGGGCTCCCTTGGGTCTATCAAGGCAGCACAAGTTTGAGGTGGGGACAACTTCGGTGTGGGGTCCATCCTTCGATATAAGGATTTTTTGCAGTCAGGGCCAGGGGCCCCTGGGCACATCCTTTTTCCATTTTCCCTGGGAAAGAAAACTCAGCAGTCCAGGTTCCTGATGTCAGTTTGTAGGGCTCCCTTGGGTCTATCAAGGCAGCACAAGTTTGAGGTGGGGACAACTTCGGTGTGGGGTCCATCCTTCGATATAAGGATTTTTTGCAGTCAGGGCCAGGGGCCCCTGGGCACATCCTTTTTCCATTTTCCCTGGGAAAGAAAACTCAGCAGTCCAGGTTCCTGATGTCAGTTTGTAGGGCTCCCTTGGGTCTATCAGGGCAGCACAAGTTTGAGGTGGGGACAACTTCGGTGTGGGGTCCATCCTTCGATATAAGGATTCTTTGCAGTGAGGCCCCAGCCCATGTCCAGGGGCCCCTGGGCACATCCTTTTTCCATTTTCCCTGGGAAAGAAAACTCAGCAGTCCAGGTTCCTGATGTCAGTTTGTAGGGCTCCCTTGGGTCTATCAGGGCAGCACAAGTTTGAGGTGGGGACATCTTCGGTCTGGGGTCCATCCTTCGATATAAGGATTTTTTGCAGTCAGGGCCAGGGTCCCAGGGCCAGGGGCCCCTGGGCACATCCTTTTTCCATTTTCCCTGGGAAAGAAAACTCAGCAGTCCAGGTTCCTGATGTCAGTTTGTAGGGCTCCCTTGGGTCTATCAGGGCAGCACAAGTTTGAGGTGGGGACAACTTCGGTGTGGGGTCCATCCTTCGATATAAGGATTCTTTGCAGTGAGGCCCCAGCCCAGGGCCAGGGAACCCTGGGGACATCCTTTTTCCATTTTCCCTGGGAAAGAAAAGTCAGCAGTCCAGGTTCCTGATGTCAGTTTGTAGGGCTCCCTTGGGTCTATCAGGGCAGCACAAGTTTGAGGTGGGGACAACTTCGGTGTGGGGTCCATCCTTCGATATAAGGATTCTTTGCATTGAGGCCCCAGCCCAGGGCCAGAGGCCCCTGGGCACATCCTTTTTCCATTTTCCCTGGGAAAGAAAACTCAGCAGTCCAGGTTCCTGATGTCAGTTTGTAGGGCTCCCTTGGGTCTATCAAGGCAGCACAAGTTTGAGGTGGGGACAACTTCGGTGTGGGGTCCATCCTTTGATATAAGAATTTTTGGCAGTCAGGTCCAGGGTTCCCTGGGCACATCCTTTTTCCATTTTCCCTGGGAAAGAAAACTCAGCAGTCCAGGTTCCTGATGTCAGTTTGTAGGGTTCCCTTGGGTCTATCAGGGCAGCACAAGTTTGAGGTGGGGACAACTTCGGTGTGGGGTCCATCCTTCGATATAAGGATTCTTTGCAGTGAGGCCCCAGCCCAGGGCCAGGGGCCCCTGGGCACATCCTTTTTCCATTTTCCCTGGGAAAGAAAACTCAGCAGTCCAGGTTCCTGATGTCAGTTTGTAGGGCTCCCTTGGGTCTATCAGGGCAGCACAAGTTTGAGGTGGGGACAACTTCGGTTTGGGGTCCATCCTTCGATATAAGGATTCTTTGCAGTCAGGGCCAGGGGCCCCTGGGCACATCCTTTTTCCATTTTCCCTGGGAAAGAAAACTCAGCAGTCCAGGTTCCTGATGTCAGTTTGTAGGGCTCCCTTGGGTCTATCAGGGCAGCACAAGTTTGAGGTGGGGACAACTTCGGTGTGGGGTCCATCCTTCGATATAAGGATTTTTTGCAGTCAGGGCCAGGGGCCCCTGGGCACATCCTTTTTCCATTTTCCCTGGGAAAGAAAACTCAGCAGTCCAGGTTCCTGATGTCAGTTTGTAGGGCTCCCTTTGGTGTATGAGGGCAGCACAAGTTTGAGGTGGGGACATCTTCGGTGTGGGGTCCATCCTTCGATATAAGGATTCTTTGCAGTCAGGGCCAGGGGCCCCTGGGCACACCCTTTTTCCATTTTCCCTGGGAAAGAAAACTCAGCAGTCCAGGTTCCTGATGTCAGTTTGTAGGGCTCCCTTGGGTGTATCAGGGCAGCACAAGTTTGAGGTGGGGACAACTTCGGTGTGGGGTCCATCCTTCGATATAAGGATTTTTTGCAGTCAGGGCCAGGGGCCCCTGGGCACATCCTTTTTCCATTTTCCCTAGGAAAGAAAACTCAGCAGTCCAGGTTCCTGATGTCAGTTTGTAGGGCTCCCTTGGGTCTATCAGGGCAGCACAAGTTTGAGGTGGGGACAACTTCGGTGTAAGGTCCATCCTTCGATATAAGGATTCTTTGCAGTCAGGGCCAGGGGCCCCTGAGCACATCCTTTTTCCATTTTCCCTGGGAAAGAAAACTCAGCAGTCCAGGTTCCTGATGTCAGTTTGTAGGGCTCCCTTGGGTCTATCAGGGCAGCACAAGTTTGAGGTGGGGACAACTTCGGTCTGGGGTCCATCCTTCGATATAAGGATTTTTTGCAGTCAGGGCTAGGGGCCCCTGGGCACAACCTTTGGCCATTTTATCTGTGAAAGGAAACTCATCAGTCCAAGTTCCTGATGTCAGTTTGTAGGGCTCCCTTGGGTCTATCAGGGCAGCACAGTTTTAAGGTGGGGACAACTTCGGTGTGGGGTACATCCTTCGATATAAGGATTCTTTGCAGTGAGGTCCCAGCCCAGGGCCAGGGGCCCCTGGGCACATCCTTCTTCCATTTTCCCTGGGAAAGAAAACTCAGCAGTCCAGGTTCCTGATGTCAGTTTGTAGGGCTCCCTTGGGTCTATCAGGGCAGCACAAGTTTGAGGTGGGGACAACTTCGGTGTGGGTCCATCCTTCGATATAGGGATTCTTTGCAGTCAGGGCCAGGGGCCCCTGGGCACGTCCTTTTTCCATTTTCCCTGGGAAAGAAAACTCAGCAGTCCAGGTTCCTGATGTCAGTTTGTAGGGCTCCCTTGGGTGTATGAGGGCAGCACAAGTTTGAGGTGGGGACATCTTCGGTGTGGGGTCCATCCTTCGATATAAGGATTCTTTGCAGTGAGGCCCCAGCCCAGGGCCAGGGGCCCCTGGGCACATCCTTTTTCCATTTTCCCTGGGAAAGAAAAGTCAGCAGTCCAGGTTCCTGATGTCAGTTTGTAGGGCTCCCTTGGGTCTATCAGGGCAGCACAAGTTTGAGGTGGGGACAACTTCGGTGTGGGGTCCATCCTTCGATATAAGGATGCTTTGCAGTGTGGCCCCAGCCCATGTCCAGGGGCCCCTGGGCACATCCTTTTTCCATTTCCCTGGGAAAGAAAACTCAGCAGTCCAGGTTCCTGATGTCAGTTTGTAGGGCTCCCTTGGGTCTATCAGGGCAGCACAAGTTTGAGGTGGGGACATCTTCAATGTGGGGTCCATCCTTCGATATAAGGATTCTTTGCAGTGAGGCCCCAGCCCATGTCCAGGGGCCCCTGGGCACATCCTTTTTCCATTTTCCCTGGGAAAGAAAACTCAGCAGTCCAGGTTCCTGATGTCAGTTTGTAGGGCTCCCTTGGGTCTATCAGGGCAGCACAAGTTTGAGGTGGGGACAACTTCGGTTTGGGGTCCATCCTTCAATATAAGGATTCTTTGCAGTCAGGGCCAGGGGCCCCTGGGCACATCCTTTTTCCATTTTCCCTGGGAAAGAAAACTCAGCAGTCCAGGTTCCTGATGTCAGTTTGTAGGGCTCCCTTGGGTCTATCAGGACAGCACAAGTTTGAGGTGGGGACAACTTCGGTGTGGGGTCCATCCTTCGATATAAGGATTCTTTGCAGTCAGGGCCAGGGGCCCCTGGGCACGTCCTTTTTCCATTTTCCCTGGGAAAGAAAACTCAGCAGTCCAGGTTCCTGATGTCAGTTTGTAGGGCTCCCTTGGGTCTATCAGGGCAGCACAAGTTTGAGGTGGGGACATCTTCGGTGTGGGGTCCATCCTTCGATATAAGGATTCTTTGCAGTGAGGCCCCAGCCCAGGGCCAGGGGCCCCTGGGCACATCCTTTTTCCATTTTCCCTGGGAAAGAAAAGTCAGCAGTCCAGGTTCCTGATGTCAGTCTGTAGGGCTCACTTGGGTCTATCAGGGCAGCACAAGTTTGAGGTGGGGACAACTTCGGTGTGGGGTCCATCCTTCGATATAAGGATTCTTTGCAGTGAGTCCCCAGCCCAGGGCCAGGGGCCCCTGGGCACATCCTTTTTCCATTTTCCCTGGGAAAGAAAACTCAGCAGTCCAGGTTCCTGATGTCAGTTTGTAGGGCTCCCTTGGGTCTATCAGGGCAGCACAAGTTTGAGGTGGGGACATCTTCCGTCTGGGGTCCATCCTTCGATATAAGGATTTTTTGCAGTCAGGGCCAGGGGCCCCTGGGCACATCCTTTTTCCATTTTCCCTGGGAAAGAAAACTCAGCAGTCCAGGTTCCTGATGTCAGTTTGTAGGGCTCCCTTGGGTCTATCAGGGCAGCACAAGTTTGAGGTGGGGACGACTTCGGTGTGGGGTCCATCCTTCGATATAAGGATTCTTTGCAGTCAGGGCCAGGGTCCCAGGGCCAGGGGCCCCTGGGCACATCCTTTTTCCATTTTCCCTGGGAAAGAAAACTCAGCAGTCCAGGTTCCTGATGTCAGTTTGTAGGGCTCCCTTGGGTCTATCAGGGCAGCACAAGTTTGAGGTGGGGACAACTTCGGTGTGGGGTCCATCCTTCGATATAAGGATTCTTTGCAGTGAGGCCCCAGCCCAGGGCCAGGGGCCCCTGGGCACATCCTTTTTCCATTTTCCCTGGGAAAGAAAACTCAGCAGTCCAGGTTCCTGATGTCAGTTTGTAGGGCTCCCTTGGGTCTATCAAGGCAGCACAAGTTTGAGGTGGGGACAACTTCGGTGTGGGGTCCATCCTTTGATATAAGAATTTTTGGCAGTCAGGTCCAGGGTTCCCTGGGCACATCCTTTTTCCATTTTCCCTGGGAAAGAAAACTCAGCAGTCCAGGTTCCTGATGTCAGTTTGTAGGGCTCCCTTGGGTCTATCAGGGCAGCACAAGTTTGAGGTGGGGACAACTTCGGTCTGGGGTCCATCCTTCGATATAAGGATTTTTTGCAGTCAGGGCTAGGGGCCCCTGGGCACAACCTTTGGCCATTTTATCTGTGAAAGGAAACTCAGCAGTCCAGGTTCCTGATGTCAGTTTGTAGGGCTCCCTTGGGTCTATCAGGGCAGCACAAGTTTGAGGTGGGGACAACTTCGGTGTGGGGTCCATCCTTCGATATAAGGATTCTTTGCAGTCCGGGCCAGGGGCCCCTGGGCATGTCCTTTTTCCATTTTCCCTGGGAAAGAAAACTCAGCAGTCCAGGTTCCTGATGTCAGTTTCTAGGGCTCCCTTGGGTCTATCAGGGCAGCACAAGTTTGAGGTGGGGACAACTTCGGTGTGGGGTCCATCCTTCGATATAAGGATTCTTTGCAGTGAGGCCCCAGCCCAGGGCCAGGGGCCCCTGGGCACATCCTTTTTCCATTTTCCCTGGGAAAGAAAACTCAGCAGTCCAGGTTCCTGATGTCAGTTTGTAGGGCTCCCTTGGGTCTATCAGGGCAGCACAAGTTTGAGGTGGGGACAACTTCGGTGTGGGGTCCATCCTTCGATATAAGGATTCTTTGCAGTGTGGCCCCAGCCCATGTCCAGGGGCCCCTGGGCACATCCTTTTTCCATTTTCCCTGGGAAAGAAAACTCAGCAGTCCAGGTTCCTGATGTCAGTTTGTAGGGCTCCCTTGGGTCTATCAGGGCAGCACAAGTTTGAGGTGGGGACAACTTCGGTGTGGGGTCCATCCTTCGATATAAGGATTCTTTGCAGTCAGGGCCAGGGTCCCAGGGCCAGGGGCCCCTGGGCACATCCTTTTTCCATTTTCCCTGGGAAAGAAAACTCAGCAGTCCAGGTTCCTGATGTCAGTTTGTAGGGCTCCCTTGGGTCTATCAGGGCAGCACAAGTTTGAGGTGGGGACAACTTCGGTGTGGGGTCCATCCTTCGATATAAGGATTCTTTGCAGTGAGGCCCCAGCCCAGGGCCGGGGAACCCTGGGCACATCCTTTTTCCATTTTCCCTGGGAAAGAAAACTCAGCAGTCCAGGTTCCTGATGTCAGTTTGTAGGGCTCCCTTGGGTGTATGAGGGCAGCACAAGTTTGGGGTGGGGACATCTTTGGTGTGGGGTCCATCCTTCGATATAAGGATTTTTTGCAGTCAGGGCCAGGGGCCCCTGGGCACATCCTTTTTCCATTTTCCCTGGGAAAGAAAACTCAGCAGTCCAGGTTCCTGATGTCAGTTTGTAGGGCTCCCTTGGGTCTATCAGGGCAGCACAAGTTTGAGGTGGGGACAACTTCGGTGTGGGGTCCATCCTTCGATATAAGGATTCTTTGCAGTCAGGGCCAGGGGCCCCTGGGCACATCCTTTTTCCATTTTCCCTGGGAAAGAAAACTCAGCAGTCCAGGTTCCTGATGTCAGTTTGTAGGGCTCCCTTGGGTCTATCAGGGCAGCACAAGTTTGAGGTGGGGACAACTTCGGTGTGGGGTCCATCCTTCGATATAAGGATTTTTTGCAGTCAGGGCTAGGGGCCCCCGGGCACATCCTTTTTCCATTTTCCCTGGGAAAGAAAACTCAGCAGTCCAGGTTCCTGATGTCAGTTTGTAGGGCTCCCTTGGGTCTATCAGGGCAGCACAGTTTTAAGGTGGGGACAACTTGGGTGTGGGGTCCATCCTTCGATATAAGGATTCTTTGCAGTGAGGCCCCAGCCCAGGGCCAGGGGCCCCTGGGCACATCCTTCTTCCATTTTCCCTGGGAAAGAAAACTCAGCAGTCCAGGTTCCTGATGTCAGTTTGTAGGGCTCCCTTGGGTCTATCAGGGCAGCACAAGTTTGAGGTGGGGACAACTTCGGTGTGGGGTCCATCCTTCGATATAAGGATTCTTTGCAGTGAGGCCCCAGCCCAGGGCCAGGGGCCCCTGGGCACATCCTTTTTCCATTTTCCCTGGGAAAGAAAAGTCAGCAGTCCAGGTTCCTGATGTCAGTTTGTAGGGCTCCCTTGGGTCTATCAGGGCAGCACAAGTTTGAGGTGGGGACAACTTCGGTGTGGGGTCCATCCTTCGATATAAGGATTCTTTGCAGTGAGGCCCCAGCCGAGGGCCAGGGGCCCCTGGGCACATCCTTTTTCCATTTTCCCTGGGAAAGAAAACTCAGCAGTCCAGGTTCCTGATGTCAGTTTGTAGGGCTCCCTTGGGTCTATCAGGGCAGCACAAGTTTGAGGTGGGGACAACTTCGGTGTGGGGTCCATCCTTCGATATAAGAATTTTTGGCAGTCAGGGCCAGGGTTCCCTGGGCACATCCTTTTTCCATTTTCCCTGGGAAAGAAAACTCAGCAGTCCAGGTACCTGATGTCAGTTTGTAGGGCTCCCTTGGGTGTATCAGGGCAGCACAAGTTTGAGGTGGGGACAACTTCGGTGTGGGGTCCATCCTTCGATATAAGGATTCTTTGCAGTCAGGGCCAGGGGCCCCTGGGCACATCCTTTTTCCATTTTCCCTGGGAAAGAAAACTCAGCAGTCCAGGTTCCTGATGTCAGTTTGTAGGGCTCCCTTGGGTCTATCAGGGCAGCACAAGTTTGAGGTGGGGACAACTTCGGTGTGGGGTCCATCCTTCGATATAAGGATTCTTTGCAGTCAGGGCCAGGGGCCCCTGGGCACGTCCTTTTTCCATTTTCCCTGGGAAAGAAAACTCAGCAGTCCAGGTTCCTGATGTCAGTTTGTAGGGCTCCCTTGGGTCTATCAGGGCAGCACAAGTTTGAGGTGGGGACATCTTCGGTGTGGGGTCCATCCTTCGATATAAGGATTCTTTGCAGTGAGGCCCCAGCCCAGGGCCAGGGGCCCCTGGGCACATCCTTTTTCCATTTTCCCTGGGAAAGAAAAGTCAGCAGTCCAGGTTCCTGATGTCAGTCTGTAGGGCTCCCTTGGGTCTATCAGGGCAGCACAAGTTTGAGGTGGGGACAACTTCGGTGTGGGGTCCATCCTTCGATATAAGGATTCTTTGCAGTGAGTCCCCAGCCCAGGGCCAGGGGCCCCTGGGCACATCCTTTTTCCATTTTCCCTGGGAAAGAAAACTCAGCAGTCCAGGTTCCTGATGTCAGTTTGTAGGGCTCCCTTGGGTCTATCAGGGCAGCACAAGTTTGAGGTGGGGACAACTTCGGTCTGGGGTCCATCCTTCGATATAAGGATTTTTTGCAGTCAGGGCCAGGGGCCCCTGGGCACACCCTTTTTCCATTTTCCCTGGGAAAGAAAACTCAGCAGTCCAGGTTCCTGATGTCAGTTTGTAGGGCTCCCTTGGGTCTATCAGGGCAGCACAAGTTTGAGGTGGGGACGACTTCGGTGTGGGGTCCATCCTTCGATATAAGGATTCTTTGCAGTCAGGGCCAGGCTCCCAGGGCCAGGGGCCCCTGGGCACATCCTTTTTCCATTTTCCCTGGGAAAGAAAACTCAGCAGTCCAGGTTCCTGATGTCAGTTTGTAGGGCTCCCTTGGGTCTATCAGGGCAGCACAAGTTTGAGGTGGGGACAACTTCGGTGTGGGGTCCATCCTTCGATATAAGGATTCTTTGCAGTGAGGCCCCAGCCCAGGGCCAGGGGCCCCTGGGCACATCCTTTTTCCATTTTCCCTGGGAAAGAAAAGTCAGCAGTCCAGGTTCCTGATGTCAGTTTGTAGGGCTCCCTTGGGTCTATCAGGGCAGCACAAGTTTGAGGTGGGGACAACTTCGGTTTGGGGTCCATCCTTCAATATGAGGATTCTTTGCAGTCAGGGCCAGGGGCCCCGGGGCACATCCTTTTTCCATTTTCCCTGGGAAAGAAAAGTCAGCAGTCCAGGTTCCTGATGTCAGTTTGTAGGGCTCCCTTGGGTGTATGAGGGCAGCACAAGTTTGAGGTGGGGACATCTTCGGTGTGGGGCCCATCCTTCGATATAAGGATTTTTTGCAGTCAGGGCCAGGGGCCCCTGGGCACGTCCTTTTTCCATTTCCCCTGGGAAAGAAAAGTCAGCAGTCCAGGTTCCTGATGTCAGTTTGTAGGGCTCCCTTGGGTCTATCAGGGAAGCACAAGTTTGAGGTGGGGACAACTTCGGTGTGGGGTCCATCCTTCGATATAAGGATTCTTTGCAGTCAGGGCCAGGGTCCCAGGGCCAGGGGCCCCTGGGCACATCCTTTTTCCATTTTCCCTGGGAAAGAAAAGTCAGCAGTCCAGGTTCCTGATGTCAGTTTGTAGGGCTCCCTTGGGTCTATCAGGGCAGCACAAGTTTGAGGTGGGGACAACTTCGGTGTGGGGTCCATCCTTCGATATAAGGATTCTTTCCAGTGAGGCCCACGACCAGGGCCAGGGAACCCTGGGCACATCCTTTTTCCATTTTCCCTGGGAAAGAAAACTCAGCAGTCCAGGTTCCTGATGTCAGTTTGTAGGGCTCCCTTGGGTCTATCAGGGCAGCACAAGTTTGAGGTGGGGACATCTTCGGTGTGGGGTCCATCCTTCGTTATAACGATTTTTTGCAGTCAGGGCCAGGGGCCCCTGGGCACATCCTTTTTCCATTTTCCCTGGGAAAGAAAACTCAGCAGTCCAGGTTCCTGATGTCAGTTTGTAGGGCTCCCTTGGGTCTATCAGGGCAGCACAAGTTTGAGGTGGGGACAACTTCGGTGTGGGGTCCATCCTTCGATATAAGGATTCTTTGCAGTCAGGGCCAGGGTCCCAGGGCCAGGGGCCCCTGGGCACATCCTTTTTCCATTTTCCCTGGGAAAGAAAACTCAGCAGTCCAGGTTCCTGATGTCAGTTTGTAGGGCTCCCTTGGGTCTATCAGGGCAGCACAAGTTTGAGGTGGGGACATCTTCGGTGTGGGGTCCATCCTTCGATATAAGGATATTTTGCAGTCAGGGCCAGGGGCCCCTGGGCACATCCTTTTTCCATTTCCCTGGGAAAGAAAACTCAGCAGTCCAGGTTCCTGATGTCAGTTTGTAGGGCTCCCTTGGGTCTATCAGGGCAGCACAAGTTTGAGGTGGGGACAACTTCGGTGTGGGGTCCATCCTTCGATATAAGGATTCTTTGCAGTCAGGGCCAGGGTCCCAGAGCCAGGGGCCCCTGGGCACATCCTTTTTCCATTTTCCCTGGGAAAGAAAACTCAGCAGTCCAGGTTCCTGATGTCAGTTTGTAGGGCTCCCTTGGGTCTATCAGGGCAGCACAAGTTTGAGGTGGGGACAACTTCGGTGTGGGGTCCATCCTTCGATATAAGGATTCTTTGCAGTGAGGCCCCAGCCCAGGGCCAGGGGCCCCTGGGCACATCCTTTTTCCATTTTCCCTGGGAAAGAAAAGTCAGCAGTCCAGGTTCCTGATGTCAGTTTGTAGGGCTCCCTTGGGTCTATCAGGGCAGCACAAGTTTGAGGTGGGGACAACTTCGGTGTGGGGTCCATCCTTCGATATAAGGATTCTTTGCAGTCAGGGCCAGGGGACCCTGGGCACATCCTTTTTCCATTTTCCCTGGGAAAGAAAACTCAGCAGTCCAGGTTCCTGATGTCAGTTTGTAGGGCTCCCTTGGGTCTATCAGGGCAGCACAAGTTTGAGGTGGGGACAACTTCGGTTTGGGGTCCATCCTTCGATATAAGGATTTTTTGCAGTCAGGGCCAGGGGCCCCTGGGCACATCCTTTTTCCATTTTCCCTGGGAAAGAAAACTCAGCAGTCCAGGTTCCTGATGTCAGTTTGTAGGGCTCCCTTGGGTCTATCAGGGCAGCACAAGTTTGAGGTGGGGACATCTTCGGTGTGGGGTCCATTCTTCGATATAAGGATTCTTTGCAGTGAGGCCCCAGCCCATGTCCAGGGGCCCCTGGGCACATCCTTTTTCCATTTTCCCTGGGAAAGAAAACTCAGCAGTCCAGGTTCCTGATGTCAGTTTGTAGGGCTCCCTTGGGTCTATCAAGGCAGCACAAGTTTGAGGTGGGGACAACTTCGGTGTGGGGTCCATCCTTCGATATAAGGATTTTTTGCAGTCAGGGCCAGGGGCCCCTGGGCACATCCTTTTTCCATTTTCCCTGGGAAAGAAAACTCAGCAGTCCAGGTTCCTGATGTCAGTTTGTAGGGCTCCCTTGGGTCTATCAAGGCAGCACAAGTTTGAGGTGGGGACAACTTCGGTGTGGGGTCCATCCTTCGATATAAGGATTTTTTGCAGTCAGGGCCAGGGGCCCCTGGGCACATCCTTTTTCCATTTTCCCTGGGAAAGAAAACTCAGCAGTCCAGGTTCCTGATGTCAGTTTGTAGGGCTCCCTTGGGTCTATCAGGGCAGCACAAGTTTGAGGTGGGGACAACTTCGGTGTGGGGTCCATCCTTCGATATAAGGATTCTTTGCAGTGAGGCCCCAGCCCATGTCCAGGGGCCCCTGGGCACATCCTTTTTCCATTTTCCCTGGGAAAGAAAACTCAGCAGTCCAGGTTCCTGATGTCAGTTTGTAGGGCTCCCTTGGGTCTATCAGGGCAGCACAAGTTTGAGGTGGGGACATCTTCGGTCTGGGGTCCATCCTTCGATATAAGGATTTTTTGCAGTCAGGGCCAGGGTCCCAGGGCCAGGGGCCCCTGGGCACATCCTTTTTCCATTTTCCCTGGGAAAGAAAACTCAGCAGTCCAGGTTCCTGATGTCAGTTTGTAGGGCTCCCTTGGGTCTATCAGGGCAGCACAAGTTTGAGGTGGGGACAACTTCGGTGTGGGGTCCATCCTTCGATATAAGGATTCTTTGCAGTGAGGCCCCAGCCCAGGGCCAGGGAACCCTGGGGACATCCTTTTTCCATTTTCCCTGGGAAAGAAAAGTCAGCAGTCCAGGTTCCTGATGTCAGTTTGTAGGGCTCCCTTGGGTCTATCAGGGCAGCACAAGTTTGAGGTGGGGACAACTTCGGTGTGGGGTCCATCCTTCGATATAAGGATTCTTTGCATTGAGGCCCCAGCCCAGGGCCAGAGGCCCCTGGGCACATCCTTTTTCCATTTTCCCTGGGAAAGAAAACTCAGCAGTCCAGGTTCCTGATGTCAGTTTGTTGGGCTCCCTTGGGTCTATCAAGGCAGCGCAAGTTTGAGGTGGGGACAACTTCGGTGTGGGGTCCATCCTTTGATATAAGAATTTTTGGCAGTCAGGTCCAGGGTTCCCTGGGCACATCCTTTTTCCATTTTCCCTGGGAAAGAAAACTCAGCAGTCCAGGTTCCTGATGTCAGTTTGTAGGGTTCCCTTGGGTCTATCAGGGCAGCACAAGTTTGAGGTGGGGACAACTTCGGTGTGGGGTCCATCCTTCGATATAAGGATTCTTTGCAGTGAGGCCCCAGCCCAGGGCCAGGGGCCCCTGGGCACATCCTTTTTCCATTTTCCCTGGGAAAGAAAACTCAGCAGTCCAGGTTCCTGATGTCAGTTTGTAGGGCTCCCTTGGGTCTATCAGGGCAGCACAAGTTTGAGGTGGGGACAACTTCGGTTTGGGGTCCATCCTTCGATATAAGGATTCTTTGCAGTCAGGGCCAGGGGCCCCTGGGCACATCCTTTTTCCATTTTCCCTGGGAAAGAAAACTCAGCAGTCCAGGTTCCTGATGTCAGTTTGTAGGGCTCCCTTGGGTCTATCAGGGCAGCACAAGTTTGAGGTGGGGACAACTTCGGTGTGGGGTCCATCCTTCGATATAAGGATTTTTTGCAGTCAGGGCCAGGGGCCCCTGGGCACATCCTTTTTCCATTTTCCCTGGGAAAGAAAACTCAGCAGTCCAGGTTCCTGATGTCAGTTTGTAGGGCTCCCTTTGGTGTATGAGGGCAGCACAAGTTTGAGGTGGGGACATCTTCGGTGTGGGGTCCATCCTTCGATATAAGGATTCTTTGCAGTCAGGGCCAGGGGCCCCTGGGCACATCCTTTTTCCATTTTCCCTGGGAAAGAAAACTCAGCAGTCCAGGTTCCTGATGTCAGTTTGTAGGGCTCCCTTGGGTGTATCAGGGCAGCACAAGTTTGAGGTGGGGACAACTTCGGTGTGGGGTCCATCCTTCGATATAAGGATTTTTTGCAGTCAGGGCCAGGGGCCCCTGGGCACATCCTTTTTCCATTTTCCCTAGGAAAGAAAACTCAGCAGTCCAGGTTCCTGATGTCAGTTTGTAGGGCTCCCTTGGGTCTATCAGGGCAGCACAAGTTTGAGGTGGGGACAACTTCGGTGTAAGGTCCATCCTTCGATATAAGGATTCTTTGCAGTCAGGGCCAGGGGCCCCTGAGCACATCCTTTTTCCATTTTCCCTGGGAAAGAAAACTCAGCAGTCCAGGTTCCTGATGTCAGTTTGTAGGGCTCCCTTGGGTCTATCAGGGCAGCACAAGTTTGAGGTGGGGACAACTTCGGTCTGGGGTCCATCCTTCGATATAAGGATTTTTTGCAGTCAGGGCTAGGGGCCCCTGGGCACAACCTTTGGCCATTTTATCTGTGAAAGGAAACTCATCAGTCCAAGTTCCTGATGTCAGTTTGTAGGGCTCCCTTGGGTCTATCAGGGCAGCACAGTTTTAAGGTGGGGACAACTTCGGTGTGGGGTACATCCTTCGATATAAGGATTCTTTGCAGTGAGGTCCCAGCCCAGGGCCAGGGGCCCCTGGGCACATCCTTCTTCCATTTTCCCTGGGAAAGAAAACTCAGCAGTCCAGGTTCCTGATGTCAGTTTGTAGGGCTCCCTTGGGTCTATCAGGGCAGCACAAGTTTGAGGTGGGGACAACTTCGGTGTGGGGTCCATCCTTCGATATAGGGATTCTTTGCAGTCAGGGCCAGGGGCCCCTGGGCACGTCCTTTTTCCATTTTCCCTGGGAAAGAAAACTCAGCAGTCCAGGTTCCTGATGTCAGTTTGTAGGGCTCCCTTGGGTGTATGAGGGCAGCACAAGTTTGAGGTGGGGACATCTTCGGTGTGGGGTCCATCCTTCGATATAAGGATTCTTTGCAGCGAGGCCCCAGCCCAGGGCCAGGGGCCCCTGGGCACATCCTTTTTCCATTTTCCCTGGGAAAGAAAAGTCAGCAGTCCAGGTTCCTGATGTCAGTTTGTAGGGCTCCCTTGGGTCTATCAGGGCAGCACAAGTTTGAGGTGGGGACAACTTCGGTGTGGGGTCCATCCTTCGATATAAGGATGCTTTGCAGTGTGGCCCCAGCCCATGTCCAGGGGCCCCTGGGCACATCCTTTTTCCATTTCCCTGGGAAAGAAAACTCAGCAGTCCAGGTTCCTGATGTCAGTTTGTAGGGCTCCCTTGGGTCTATCAGGGCAGCACAAGTTTGAGGTGGGGACATCTTCAATGTGGGGTCCATCCTTCGATATAAGGATTCTTTGCAGTGAGGCCCCAGCCCATGTCCAGGGGCCCCTGGGCACATCCTTTTTCCATTTTCCCTGGGAAAGAAAACTCAGCAGTCCAGGTTCCTGATGTCAGTTTGTAGGGCTCCCTTGGGTCTATCAGGGCAGCACAAGTTTGAGGTGGGGACAACTTCGGTTTGGGGTCCATCCTTCAATATAAGGATTCTTTGCAGTCAGGGCCAGGGGCCCCTGGGCACATCCTTTTTCCATTTTCCCTGGGAAAGAAAACTCAGCAGTCCAGGTTCCTGATGTCAGTTTGTAGGGCTCCCTTGGGTCTATCAGGACAGCACAAGTTTGAGGTGGGGACAACTTCGGTGTGGGGTCCATCCTTCGATATAAGGATTCTTTGCAGTCAGGGCCAGGGGCCCCTGGGCACGTCCTTTTTCCATTTTCCCTGGGAAAGAAAACTCAGCAGTCCAGGTTCCTGATGTCAGTTTGTAGGGCTCCCTTGGGTCTATCAGGGCAGCACAAGTTTGAGGTGGGGACATCTTCGGTGTGGGGTCCATCCTTCGATATAAGGATTCTTTGCAGTGAGGCCCCAGCCCAGGGCCAGGGGCCCCTGGGCACATCCTTTTTCCATTTTCCCTGGGAAAGAAAAGTCAGCAGTCCAGGTTCCTGATGTCAGTCTGTAGGGCTCACTTGGGTCTATCAGGGCAGCACAAGTTTGAGGTGGGGACAACTTCGGTGTGGGGTCCATCCTTCGATATAAGGATTCTTTGCAGTGAGTCCCCAGCCCAGGGCCAGGGGCCCCTGGGCACATCCTTTTTCCATTTTCCCTGGGAAAGAAAACTCAGCAGTCCAGGTTCCTGATGTCAGTTTGTAGGGCTCCCTTGGGTCTATCAGGGCAGCACAAGTTTGAGGTGGGGACATCTTCCGTCTGGGGTCCATCCTTCGATATAAGGATTTTTTGCAGTCAGGGCCAGGGGCCCCTGGGCACATCCTTTTTCCATTTTCCCTGGGAAAGAAAACTCAGCAGTCCAGGTTCCTGATGTCAGTTTGTAGGGCTCCCTTGGGTCTATCAGGGCAGCACAAGTTTGAGGTGGGGACGACTTCGGTGTGGGGTCCATCCTTCGATATAAGGATTCTTTGCAGTCAGGGCCAGGGTCCCAGGGCCAGGGGCCCCTGGGCACATCCTTTTTCCATTTTCCCTGGGAAAGAAAACTCAGCAGTCCAGGTTCCTGATGTCAGTTTGTAGGGCTCCCTTGGGTCTATCAGGGCAGCACAAGTTTGAGGTGGGGACAACTTCGGTGTGGGGTCCATCCTTCGATATAAGGATTCTTTGCAGTGAGGCCCCAGCCCAGGGCCAGGGGCCCCTGGGCACATCCTTTTTCCATTTTCCCTGGGAAAGAAAACTCAGCAGTCCAGGTTCCTGATGTCAGTTTGTAGGGCTCCCTTGGGTCTATCAAGGCAGCACAAGTTTGAGGTGGGGACAACTTCGGTGTGGGGTCCATCCTTTGATATAAGAATTTTTGGCAGTCAGGTCCAGGGTTCCCTGGGCACATCCTTTTTCCATTTTCCCTGGGAAAGAAAACTCAGCAGTCCAGGTTCCTGATGTCAGTTTGTAGGGCTCCCTTGGGTCTATCAGGGCAGCACAAGTTTGAGGTGGGGACAACTTCGGTCTGGGGTCCATCCTTCGATATAAGGATTTTTTGCAGTCAGGGCTAGGGGCCCCTGGGCACAACCTTTGGCCATTTTATCTGTGAAAGGAAACTCAGCAGTCCAGGTTCCTGATGTCAGTTTGTAGGGCTCCCTTGGGTCTATCAGGGCAGCACAAGTTTGAGGTGGGGACAACTTCGGTGTGGGGTCCATCCTTCGATATAAGGATTCTTTGCAGTCCGGGCCAGGGGCCCCTGGGCATGTCCTTTTTCCATTTTCCCTGGGAAAGAAAACTCAGCAGTCCAGGTTCCTGATGTCAGTTTCTAGGGCTCCCTTGGGTCTATCAGGGCAGCACAAGTTTGAGGTGGGGACAACTTCGGTGTGGGGTCCATCCTTCGATATAAGGATTCTTTGCAGTGAGGCCCCAGCCCAGGGCCAGGGGCCCCTGGGCACATCCTTTTTCCATTTTCCCTGGGAAAGAAAACTCAGCAGTCCAGGTTCCTGATGTCAGTTTGTAGGGCTCCCTTGGGTCTATCAGGGCAGCACAAGTTTGAGGTGGGGACAACTTCGGTGTGGGGTCCATCCTTCGATATAAGGATTCTTTGCAGTGTGGCCCCAGCCCATGTCCAGGGGCCCCTGGGCACATCCTTTTTCCATTTTCCCTGGGAAAGAAAACTCAGCAGTCCAGGTTCCTGATGTCAGTTTGTAGGGCTCCCTTGGGTCTATCAGGGCAGCACAAGTTTGAGGTGGGGACAACTTCGGTGTGGGGTCCATCCTTCGATATAAGGATTCTTTGCAGTCAGGGCCAGGGTCCCAGGGCCAGGGGCCCCTGGGCACATCCTTTTTCCATTTTCCCTGGGAAAGAAAACTCAGCAGTCCAGGTTCCTGATGTCAGTTTGTAGGGCTCCCTTGGGTCTATCAGGGCAGCACAAGTTTGAGGTGGGGACAACTTCGGTGTGGGGTCCATCCTTCGATATAAGGATTCTTTGCAGTGAGGCCCCAGCCCAGGGCCGGGGAACCCTGGGCACATCCTTTTTCCATTTTCCCTGGGAAAGAAAACTCAGCAGTCCAGGTTCCTGATGTCAGTTTGTAGGGCTCCCTTGGGTGTATGAGGGCAGCACAAGTTTGGGGTGGGGACATCTTTGGTGTGGGGTCCATCCTTCGATATAAGGATTTTTTGCAGTCAGGGCCAGGGGCCCCTGGGCACATCCTTTTTCCATTTTCCCTGGGAAAGAAAACTCAGCAGTCCAGGTTCCTGATGTCAGTTTGTAGGGCTCCCTTGGGTCTATCAGGGCAGCACAAGTTTGAGGTGGGGACAACTTCGGTGTGGGGTCCATCCTTCGATATAAGGATTCTTTGCAGTCAGGGCCAGGGGCCCCTGGGCACATCCTTTTTCCATTTTCCCTGGGAAAGAAAACTCAGCAGTCCAGGTTCCTGATGTCAGTTTGTAGGGCTCCCTTGGGTCTATCAGGGCAGCACAAGTTTGAGGTGGGGACAACTTCGGTGTGGGGTCCATCCTTCGATATAAGGATTTTTTGCAGTCAGGGCTAGGGGCCCCCGGGCACATCCTTTTTCCATTTTCCCTGGGAAAGAAAACTCAGCAGTCCAGGTTCCTGATGTCAGTTTGTAGGGCTCCCTTGGGTCTATCAGGGCAGCACAGTTTTAAGGTGGGGACAACTTGGGTGTGGGGTCCATCCTTCGATATAAGGATTCTTTGCAGTGAGGCCCCAGCCGAGGGCCAGGGGCCCCTGGGCACATCCTTTTTCCATTTTCCCTGGGAAAGAAAACTCAGCAGTCCAGGTTCCTGATGTCAGTTTGTAGGGCTCCCTTGGGTCTATCAGGGCAGCACAAGTTTGAGGTGGGGACAACTTCGGTGTGGGGTCCATCCTTCGATATAAGAATTTTTGGCAGTCAGGGCCAGGGTTCCCTGGGCACATCCTTTTTCCATTTTCCCTGGGAAAGAAAACTCAGCAGTCCAGGTACCTGATGTCAGTTTGTAGGGCTCCCTTGGGTGTATCAGGGCAGCACAAGTTTGAGGTGGGGACAACTTCGGTGTGGGGTCCATCCTTCGATATAAGGATTCTTTGCAGTCAGGGCCAGGGGCCCCTGGGCACATCCTTTTTCCATTTTCCCTGGGAAAGAAAACTCAGCAGTCCAGGTTCCTGATGTCAGTTTGTAGGGCTCCCTTGGGTCTATCAGGGCAGCACAAGTTTGAGGTGGGGACAACTTCGGTGTGGGGTCCATCCTTCGATATAAGGATTCTTTGCAGTCAGGGCCAGGGGCCCCTGGGCACGTCCTTTTTCCATTTTCCCTGGGAAAGAAAACTCAGCAGTCCAGGTTCCTGATGTCAGTTTGTAGGGCTCCCTTGGGTCTATCAGGGCAGCACAAGTTTGAGGTGGGGACATCTTCGGTGTGGGGTCCATCCTTCGATATAAGGATTCTTTGCAGTGAGGCCCCAGCCCAGGGCCAGGGGCCCCTGGGCACATCCTTTTTCCATTTTCCCTGGGAAAGAAAAGTCAGCAGTCCAGGTTCCTGATGTCAGTCTGTAGGGCTCCCTTGGGTCTATCAGGGCAGCACAAGTTTGAGGTGGGGACAACTTCGGTGTGGGGTCCATCCTTCGATATAAGGATTCTTTGCAGTGAGTCCCCAGCCCAGGGCCAGGGGCCCCTGGGCACATCCTTTTTCCATTTTCCCTGGGAAAGAAAACTCAGCAGTCCAGGTTCCTGATGTCAGTTTGTAGGGCTCCCTTGGGTCTATCAGGGCAGCACAAGTTTGAGGTGGGGACAACTTCGGTCTGGGGTCCATCCTTCGATATAAGGATTTTTTGCAGTCAGGGCCAGGGGCCCCTGGGCACACCCTTTTTCCATTTTCCCTGGGAAAGAAAACTCAGCAGTCCAGGTTCCTGATGTCAGTTTGTAGGGCTCCCTTGGGTCTATCAGGGCAGCACAAGTTTGAGGTGGGGACGACTTCGGTGTGGGGTCCATCCTTCGATATAAGGATTCTTTGCAGTCAGGGCCAGGCTCCCAGGGCCAGGGGCCCCTGGGCACATCCTTTTTCCATTTTCCCTGGGAAAGAAAACTCAGCAGTCCAGGTTCCTGATGTCAGTTTGTAGGGCTCCCTTGGGTCTATCAGGGCAGCACAAGTTTGAGGTGGGGACAACTTCGGTGTGGGGTCCATCCTTCGATATAAGGATTCTTTGCAGTGAGGCCCCAGCCCAGGGCCAGGGAACCCTGGGCACATCCTTTTTCCATTTTCCCTGGGAAAGAAAAGTCAGCAGTCCAGGTTCCTGATGTCAGTTTGTAGGGCTCCCTTGGGTCTATCAGGGCAGCACAAGTTTGAGGTGGGGACAACTTCGGTGTGGGGTCCATCCTTCGATATAAGGATTCTTTGCAGTGAGGCCCCAGCCCAGGGCCAGGGGCCCCTGGGCACATCCTTTTTCCATTTTCCCTGGGAAAGAAAAGTCAGCAGTCCAGGTTCCTGATGTCAGTTTGTAGGGCTCCCTTGGGTCTATCAAGGCAGCACAAGTTTGAGGTGGGGACAACTTCGGTGTGGGGTCCATCCTTTGATATAAGAATTTTTGGCAGTCAGGTCCAGGGTTCCCTGGGCACATCCTTTTTCCATTTTCCCTGGGAAAGAAAACTCAGCAGTCCAGGTTCCTGATGTCAGTTTGTAGGGTTCCCTTGGGTCTATCAGGGCAGCACAAGTTTGAGGTGGGGACAACTTCGGTGTGGGGTCCATCCTTCGATATAAGGATTTTTTGCAGTCAGGGCTAGGGGCCCCTGGGCACAACCTTTGGCCATTTTATCTGTGAAAGGAAACTCATCAGTCCAAGCTTGTGATGTCAGTTTGTAGGGCTCCCTTGGGTCTATCAGGGCAGCACAGTTTTAAGGTGGGGACAACTTGGGTGTGGGGTCCATCCTTCGATATAAGGATTCTTTGCAGTGAGGCCCCAGCCCAGGGCCAGGGGCCCCTGGGCACATCCTTCTTCCATTTTCCCTGGGAAAGAAAACTCAGCAGTCCAGGTTCCTGATGTCAGTTTGTAGGGCTCCCTTGGGTCTATCAGGGCAGCACAAGTTTGAGGTGGGGACAACTTCGGTGTGGGGTCCATCCTTCGATATAAGGATTCTTTGCAGTCCGGGCCAGGGGCCCCTGGGCACGTCCTTTTTCCATTTTCCCTGGGAAAGAAAACTCAGCAGTCCAGGTTCCTGATGTCAGTTTGTAGGGCTCCCTTGGGTCTATCAGGGCAGCACAAGTTTGAGGTGGGGACAACTTCGGTGTGGGGTCCATCCTTCGATATAAGGATTCTTTGCAGTGAGGCCCCAGCCCAGGGCCAGGGGCCCCTGGGCACATCCTTTTTCCATTTTCCCTGGGAAAGAAAACTCAGCAGTCCAGGTTCCTGATGTCAGTTTGTATGGCTCCCTTGGGTCTATCAGGGCAGCACAAGTTTGAGGTGGGGACAACTTCGGTGTGGGGTCCATCCTTCGATATAAGGATTCTTTGCAGTGAGGCCCCAGCCCATGTCCAGGGGCCCCTGGGCACATCCTTTTTCCATTTTCCCTGGGAAAGAAAACTCAGCAGTCCAGGTTCCTGATGTCAGTTTGTAGGGCTCCCTTGGGTCTATCAGGGCAGCACAAGTTTGAGGTGGGGACGACTTCGGTGTGGGGTCCATCCTTCGATATAAGGATTCTTTGCAGTCAGGGCCAGGCTCCCAGGGCCAGGGGCCCCTGGGCACATCCTTTTTCCATTTTCCCTGGGAAAGAAAACTCAGCAGTCCAGGTTCCTGATGTCAGTTTGTAGGGCTCCCTTGGGTCTATCAGGGCAGCACAAGTTTGAGGTGGGGACAACTTCGGTGTGGGGTCCATCCTTCGATATAAGGATTCTTTGCAGTGAGGCCCCAGCCCAGGGCCAGGGAACCCTGGGCACATCCTTTTTCCATTTTCCCTGGGAAAGAAAAGTCAGCAGTCCAGGTTCCTGATGTCAGTTTGTAGGGCTCCCTTGGGTCTATCAGGGCAGCACAAGTTTGAGGTGGGGACAACTTCGGTGTGGGGTCCATCCTTCGATATAAGGATTCTTTGCAGTGAGGCCCCAGCCCAGGGCCAGGGGCCCCTGGGCACATCCTTTTTCCATTTTCCCTGGGAAAGAAAAGTCAGCAGTCCAGGTTCCTGATGTCAGTTTGTAGGGCTCCCTTGGGTCTATCAAGGCAGCACAAGTTTGAGGTGGGGACAACTTCGGTGTGGGGTCCATCCTTTGATATAAGAATTTTTGGCAGTCAGGTCCAGGGTTCCCTGGGCACATCCTTTTTCCATTTTCCCTGGGAAAGAAAACTCAGCAGTCCAGGTTCCTGATGTCAGTTTGTAGGGTTCCCTTGGGTCTATCAGGGCAGCACAAGTTTGAGGTGGGGACAACTTCGGTGTGGGGTCCATCCTTCGATATAAGGATTTTTTGCAGTCAGGGCTAGGGGCCCCTGGGCACAACCTTTGGCCATTTTATCTGTGAAAGGAAACTCATCAGTCCAAGCTTGTGATGTCAGTTTGTAGGGCTCCCTTGGGTCTATCAGGGCAGCACAGTTTTAAGGTGGGGACAACTTGGGTGTGGGGTCCATCCTTCGATATAAGGATTCTTTGCAGTGAGGCCCCAGCCCAGGGCCAGGGGCCCCTGGGCACATCCTTCTTCCATTTTCCCTGGGAAAGAAAACTCAGCAGTCCAGGTTCCTGATGTCAGTTTGTAGGGCTCCCTTGGGTCTATCAGGGCAGCACAAGTTTGAGGTGGGGACAACTTCGGTGTGGGGTCCATCCTTCGATATAAGGATTCTTTGCAGTCCGGGCCAGGGGCCCCTGGGCACGTCCTTTTTCCATTTTCCCTGGGAAAGAAAACTCAGCAGTCCAGGTTCCTGATGTCAGTTTGTAGGGCTCCCTTGGGTCTATCAGGGCAGCACAAGTTTGAGGTGGGGACAACTTCGGTGTGGGGTCCATCCTTCGATATAAGGATTCTTTGCAGTGAGGCCCCAGCCCAGGGCCAGGGGCCCCTGGGCACATCCTTTTTCCATTTTCCCTGGGAAAGAAAACTCAGCAGTCCAGGTTCCTGATGTCAGTTTGTATGGCTCCCTTGGGTCTATCAGGGCAGCACAAGTTTGAGGTGGGGACAACTTCGGTGTGGGGTCCATCCTTCGATATAAGGATTCTTTGCAGTGAGGCCCCAGCCCATGTCCAGGGGCCCCTGGGCACATCCTTTTTCCATTTTCCCTGGGAAAGAAAACTCAGCAGTCCAGGTTCCTGATGTCAGTTTGTAGGGCTCCCTTGGGTCTATCAGGGTAGCACAAGTTTGAGGTGGGGACAACTTCGGTGTGGGGTCCATCCTTCGATATAAGGATTCTTTGCAGTCAGGGCCAGGGTCCCAGGGCCAGGGGCCCCTGGGCACATCCTTTTTCCATTTTCCCTGGGAAAGAAAACTCAGCAGTCCAGGTTCCTGATGTCAGTTTGTAGGGCTCCCTTGGGTCTATCAGGGCAGCACAAGTTTGAGGTGGGGACAACTTCGGTGTGGGGTCCATCCTTCGATATAAGGATTCTTTGCAGTGAGGCCCCAGCCCAGGGCCGGGGAACCCTGGGCACATCCTTTTTCCATTTTCCCTGGGAAAGAAAACTCAGCAGTCCAGGTTCCTGATGTCAGTTTGTAGGGCTCCCTTGGGTCTATCAGGGCAGCACAAGTTTGAGGTGGGGACATCTTTGGTGTGGGGTCCATCCTTCGATATAAGGATTTTTTGCAGTCAGGGCCAGGGGCCCCTGGGCACATCCTTTTTCCATTTTCCCTGGGAAAGAAAACTCAGCAGTCCAGGTTCCTGATGTCAGTTTGTAGGGCTCCCTTGGGTCTATCAGGGCAGCACAAGTTTGAGGTGGGGACAACTTCGGTGTGGGGTCCATCCTTCGATATAAGGATTCTTTGCAGTCAGGGCCAGGGTCCCAGGGCCAGGGGCCCCTGGGCACATCCTTTTTCCATTTTCCCTGGGAAAGAAAACTCAGCAGTCCAGGTTCCTGATGTCAGTTTGTAGGGCTCCCTTGGGTCTATCAGGGCAGCACAAGTTTGAGGTGGGGACAACTTCGGTGTGGGGTCCATCCTTCGATATAAGGATTCTTTGCAGTGAGGCCCCAGCCCAGGGCCAGGGGCCCCTGGGCACATCCTTCTTCCATTTTCCCTGGGAAAGAAAACTCAGCAGTCCAGGTTCCTGATGTCAGTTTGTAGGGCTCCCTTGGGTGTATCAGGGCAGCACAAGTTTGAGGTGGGGACAACTTCGGTGTGGGGTCCATCCTTCGATATAAGGATTCTTTGCAGTCAGGGCCAGGGGCCCCTGGGCACATCCTTTTTCCGTTTTCCCTGGGAAAGAAAACTCAGCAGTCCAGGTTCCTGATGTCAGTTTGTAGGGCTCCCTTGGGTCTATCAGGGCAGCACAAGTTTGAGGTGGGGACAACTTCGGTCTGGGGTCCATCCTTCGATATAAGGTTTTTTTGCAGTCAGGGCTAGGGGCCCCCGGGCACATCCTTTTTCCATTTTCCCTGGGAAAGAAAACTCAGCAGTCCAGGTTCCTGATGTCAGTTTGTAGGGCTCCCTTGGGTCTATCAGGGCAGCACAAGTTTGAGGTGGGGACAACTTCGGTGTGGGGTCCATCCTTCGATATAAGGATTCTTTGCAGTGAGGCCCCAGCCGAGGGCCAGGGGCCCCTGGGCACATCCTTTTTCCATTTTCCCTGGGAAAGAAAACTCAGCAGTCCAGGTTCCTGATGTCAGTTTGTAGGGCTCCCTTGGGTCTATCAGGGCAGCACAAGTTTGAGGTGGGGACAACTTCGGTGTGGGGTCCATCCTTCGATATAAGGATTCTTTGCAGTGTGGCCCCAGCCCATGTCTAGGGGCCCCTGGGCACATCCTTTTTCCATTTTCCCTGGGAAAGAAAACTCAGCAGTCCAGGTTCCTGATGTCAGTTTGTAGGGCTCCCTTGGGTCTATCAGGGCAGCACAAGTTTGAGGTGGGGACAACTTCGGTGTGGGGTCCATCCTTCGATATAAGGATTTTTTGCAGTCAGGGCCAGGGGCCCCTGGGCACATCCTTTTTCAATTTTCCCTGGGAAAGAAAACTCAGCAGTCCAGGTTCCTGATGTCAGTTTGTAGGGCTCCCTTGGGTCTATCAGGGCAGCACAAGTTTGAGGTGGGGACATCTTCGGTGTGGGGTCCATCCTTCGATATAAGGATTCTTTGCAGTGAGGCCCCAGCCCATGTCCAGGGGCCCCTGGGCACATCCTTTTTCCATTTTCCCTGGGAAAGAAAACTCAGCAATCCAGGTTCCTGATGTCAGTTTGTAGGGCTCCCTTGGGTCTATCAGGGCAGCACAAGTTTGAGGTGGGGACAACTTCGGTTTGGGGTCCATCCTTCCATATAAGGATTCTTTGCAGTCAGGGCCAGGGGCCCCTGGGCACATCCTTTTTCCATTTTCCCTGGGAAAGAAAACTCAGCAGTCCAGGTTCCTGATGTCAGTTTGTAGGGCTCCCTTGGGTCTATCAGGGCAGCACAAGTTTGAGGTGGGGACAACTTCGGTGTGGGGTCCATCCTTCGATATAAGGATTCTTTGCAGTCAGGGCCAGGGGCCCCTGGGCACGTCCTTTTTCCATTTTCCCTGGGAAAGAAAACTCAGCAGTCCAGGTTCCTGATGTCAGTTTGTAGGGCTCCCTTGGGTCTATCAGGGCAGCACAAGTTTGAGGTGGGGACAACTTCGGTCTGGGGTCCATCCTTCGATATAAGGATTCTTTGCAGTGAGGCCCCAGCCCAGGGCCAGGGGCCCCTGGGCACATCCTTTTTCCATTTTCCCTGGGAAAGAAAAGTCAGCAGTCCAGGTTCCTGATGTCAGTTTGTAGGGCTCCCTTGGGTCTATCAAGGCAGCACAAGTTTGAGGTGGGGACAACTTCGGTGTGGGGTCCATCCTTTGATATAAGAATTTTTGGCAGTCAGGTCCAGGGTTCCCTGGGCACATCCTTTTTCCATTTTCCCTGGGAAAGAAAACTCAGCAGTCCAGGTTCCTGATGTCAGTTTGTAGGGTTCCCTTGGGTCTATCAGGGCAGCACAAGTTTGAGGTGGGGACAACTTCGGTGTGGGGTCCATCCTTCGATATAAGGATTTTTTGCAGTCAGGGCTAGGGGCCCCTGGGCACAACCTTTGGCCATTTTATCTGTGAAAGGAAACTCATCAGTCCAAGTTTGTGATGTCAGTTTGTAGGGCTCCCTTGGGTCTATCAGGGCAGCACAGTTTTAAGGTGGGCACAACTTGGGTGTGGGGTCCATCCTTCGATATAAGGATTCTTTGCAGTGAGGCCCCAGCCCAGGGCCAGGGGCCCCTGGGCACATCCTTCTTCCATTTTCCCTGGGAAAGAAAAGTCAGCAGTCCAGGTTCCTGATGTCAGTTTGTAGGGCTCCCTTGGGTCTATCAGGGCAGCACAAGTTTGAGGTGGGGACAACTTCGGTGTGGGGTCCATCCTTCGATATAAGGATTCTTTGCAGTCCGGGCCAGGGGCCCCTGGGCACGTCCTTTTTCCATTTTCCCTGGGAAAGAAAACTCAGCAGTCCAGGTTCCTGATGTCAGTTTGTAGGGCTCCCTTGGGTCTATCAGGGCAGCACAAGTTTGAGGTGGGGACATCTTCGGTGTGGGGTCCATCCTTCGATATAAGGATTTTTTGCAGTCAGGGCCAGGGGCCCCTGGGCACATCCTTTTTCCATTTTCCCTGGGAAAGAAAACTCAGCAGTCCAGGTTCCTGATGTCAGTTTGTAGGGCTCCCTTGGGTCTATCAGGGCAGCACAAGTTTGAGGTGGGGACGACTTCGGTGTGGGGTCCATCCTTCGATATAAGGATTCTTTGCAGTCAGGGCCAGGGTCCCAGGGCCAGGGGCCCCTGGGCACATCCTTTTTCCATTTTCCCTGGGAAAGAAAACTCAGCAGTCCAGGTTCCTGATGTCAGTTTGTAGGGCTCCCTTGGGTCTATCAGGGCAGCACAAGTTTGAGGTGGGGACAACTTCGGTGTGGGGTCCATCCTTCGATATAAGGATTCTTTGCAGTGAGGCCCCAGCCCAGGGCCAGGGAACCCTGGGCACATCCTTTTTCCATTTTCCCTGGGAAAGAAAAGTCAGCAGTCCAGGTTCCTGATGTCAGTTTGTAGGGCTCCCTTGGGTCTATCAGGGCAGCACAAGTTTGAGGTGGGGACAACTTCGGTGTGGGGTCCATCCTTCGATATAAGGATTCTTTGCAGTGAGGCCCCAGCCCAGGGCCAGGGGCCCCTGGGCACATCCTTTTTCCATTTTCCCTGGGAAAGAAAACTCAGCAGTCCAGGTTCCTGATGTCAGTTTGTAGGGCTCCCTTGGGTCTATCAGGGCAGCACAAGTTTGAGGTGGGGACATCTTCCGTCTGGGGTCCATCCTTCGATATAAGGATTTTTTGCAGTCAGGGCCAGGGGCCCCTGGGCACATCCTTTTTCCATTTTCCCTGGGAAAGAAAACTCAGCAGTCCAGGTTCCTGATGTCAGTTTGTAGGGCTCCCTTGGGTCTATCAGGGCAGCACAAGTTTGAGGTGGGGACGACTTCGGTGTGGGGTCCATCCTTCGATATAAGGATTCTTTGCAGTCAGGGCCAGGGTCCCAGGGCCAGGGGCCCCTGGGCACATCCTTTTTCCATTTTCCCTGGGAAAGAAAACTCAGCAGTCCAGGTTCCTGATGTCAGTTTGTAGGGCTCCCTTGGGTCTATCAGGGCAGCACAAGTTTGAGGTGGGGACAACTTCGGTGTGGGGTCCATCCTTCGATATAAGGATTCTTTGCAGTGAGGCCCCAGCCCAGGGCCAGGGAACCCTGGGCACATCCTTTTTCCATTTTCCCTGGGAAAGAAAAGTCAGCAGTCCAGGTTCCTGATGTCAGTTTGTAGGGCTCCCTTGGGTCTATCAGGGCAGCACAAGTTTGAGGTGGGGACAACTTCGGTGTGGGGTCCATCCTTCGATATAAGGATTCTTTGCAGTCCGGGCCAGGGGCCCCTGGGCACATCCTTTTTCCATTTTCCCTGGGAAAGAAAACTCAGCAGTCCAGGTTCCTGATGTCAGTTTGTAGGGCTCCCTTGGGTCTATCAGGGCAGCACAAGTTTGAGGTGGGGACAACTTCGGTGTGGGGTCCATCCTTCGATATAAGGATTCTTTGCAGTCCGGGCCAGGGGCCCCTGGGCACGTCCTTTTTCCATTTTCCCTGGGAAAGAAAACTCAGCAGTCCAGGTTCCTGATGTCAGTTTGTAGGGCTCCCTTGGGTCTATCAGGGCAGCACAAGATTGAGGTGGGGACATCTTCCGTCTGGGGTCCATCCTTCGATATAAGGATTTTTTGCAGTCAGGGCCAGGGGCCCCTGGGCACATCCTTTTTCCATTTTCCCTGGGAAAGAAAACTCAGCAGTCCAGGTTCCTGATGTCAGTTTGTAGGGCTCCCTTGGGTCTATCAGGGCAGCACAAGTTTGAGGTGGGGACGACTTCGGTGTGGGGTCCATCCTTCGATATAAGGATTCTTTGCAGTCAGGGCCAGGGTCCCAGGGCCAGGGGCCCCTGGGCACATCCTTTTTCCATTTTCCCTGGGAAAGAAAACTCAGCAGTCCAGGTTCCTGATGTCAGTTTGTAGGGCTCCCTTGGGTCTATCAGGGCAGCACAAGTTTGAGGTGGGGACAACTTCGGTGTGGGGTCCATCCTTCGATATAAGGATTCTTTGCAGTGAGGCCCCAGCCCAGGGCCAGGGAACCCTGGGCACATCCTTTTTCCATTTTCCCTGGGAAAGAAAAGTCAGCAGTCCAGGTTCCTGATGTCAGTTTGTAGGGCTCCCTTGGGTCTATCAGGGCAGCACAAGTTTGAGGTGGGGACAACTTCGGTGTGGGGTCCATCCTTCGATATAAGGATTCTTTGCAGTGAGTCCCCAGCCCAGGGCCAGGGGCCCCTGGGCACATCCTTTTTCCATTTTCCCTGGGAAAGAAAACTCAGCAGTCCAGGTTCCTGATGTCAGTTTGTAGGGCTCCCTTGGGTCTATCAAGGCAGCACAAGTTTGAGGTGGGGACAACTTCGGTGTGGGGTCCATCCTTTGATATAAGAATTTTTGGCAGTCAGGTCCAGGGTTCCCTGGGCACATCCTTTTTCCATTTTCCCTGGGAAAGAAAACTCAGCAGTCCAGGTTCCTGATGTCAGTTTGTAGGGCTCCCTTGGGTCTATCAGGGCAGCACAAGTTTGAGGTGGGGACAACTTCGGTCTGGGGTCCATCCTTCGATATAAGGATTTTTTGCAGTCAGGGCTAGGGGCCCCTGGGCACAACCTTTGGCCATTTTATCTGTGAAAGGAAACTCAGCAGTCCAGGTTCCTGATGTCAGTTTGTAGGGCTCCCTTGGGTCTATCAGGGCAGCACAAGTTTGAGGTGGGGACAACTTCGGTGTGGGGTCCATCCTTCGATATAAGGATTCTTTGCAGTCCGGGCCAGGGGCCCCTGGGCACGTCCTTTTTCCATTTTCCCTGGGAAAGAAAACTCAGCAGTCCAGGTTCCTGATGTCAGTTTGTAGGGCTCCCTTGGGTCTATCAGGGCAGCACAAGTTTGAGGTGGGGACAACTTCGGTGTGGGGTCCATCCTTCGATATAAGGATTCTTTGCAGTGAGGCCCCAGCCCAGGGCCAGGGGCCCCTGGGCACATCCTTTTTCCATTTTCCCTGGGAAAGAAAACTCAGCAGTCCAGGTTCCTGATGTCAGTTTGTAGGGCTCCCTTGGGTCTATCAGGGCAGCACAAGTTTGAGGTGGGGACAACTTCGGTGTGGGGTCCATCCTTCGATATAAGGATTCTTTGCAGTGTGGCCCCAGCCCATGTCCAGGGGCCCCTGGGCACATCCTTTTTCCATTTTCCCTGGGAAAGAAAACTCAGCAGTCCAGGTTCCTGATGTCAGTTTGTAGGGCTCCCTTGGGTGTATGAGGGCAGCACAAGTTTGGGGTGGGGACATCTTTGGTGTGGGGTCCATCCTTCGATATAAGGATTTTTTGCAGTCAGGGCCAGGGGCCCCTGGGCACATCCTTTTTCCATTTTCCCTGGGAAAGAAAACTCAGCAGTCCAGGTTCCTGATGTCAGTTTGTAGGGCTCCCTTGGGTCTATCAGGGCAGCACAAGTTTGAGGTGGGGACAACTTCGGTGTGGGGTCCATCCTTCGATATAAGGATTCTTTGCAGTCAGGGCCAGGGGCCCCTGGGCACATCCTTTTTCCATTTTCCCTGGGAAAGAAAACTCAGCAGTCCAGGTTCCTGATGTCAGTTTGTAGGGCTCCCTTGGGTCTATCAGGGCAGCACAAGTTTGAGGTGGGGACAACTTCGGTGTGGGGTCCATCCTTCGATATAAGGATTTTTTGCAGTCAGGGCCAGGGGCCCCTGGGCACATCCTTTTTCCATTTTCCCTGGGAAAGAAAACTCAGCAGTCCAGGTTCCTGATGTCAGTTTGTAGGGCTCCCTTGGGTCTATCAGGGCAGCACAAGTTTGAGGTGGGGACATCTTCGGTGTGGGGTCCATCCTTCGATATAAGGATTCTTTGCAGTGAGGCCCCAGCCCATGTCCAGGGGCCCCTGGGCACATCCTTTTTCCATTTTCCCTGGGAAAGAAAACTCAGCAATCCAGGTTCCTGATGTCAGTTTGTAGGGCTCCCTTGGGTCTATCAGGGCAGCACAAGTTTGAGGTGGGGACAACTTCGGTTTGGGGTCCATCCTTCCATATAAGGATTCTTTGCAGTCAGGGCCAGGGGCCCCTGGGCACATCCTTTTTCCATTTTCCCTGGGAAAGAAAACTCAGCAGTCCAGGTTCCTGATGTCAGTTTGTAGGGCTCCCTTGGGTCTATCAGGGCAGCACAAGTTTGAGGTGGGGACAACTTCGGTGTGGGGTCCATCCTTCGATATAAGGATTCTTTGCAGTCAGGGCCAGGGGCCCCTGGGCACGTCCTTTTTCCATTTTCCCTGGGAAAGAAAACTCAGCAGTCCAGGTTCCTGATGTCAGTTTGTAGGGCTCCCTTGGGTCTATCAGGGCAGCACAAGTTTGAGGTGGGGACAACTTCGGTGTGGGGTCCATCCTTCGATATAAGGATTCTTTGCAGTGAGGCCCCAGCCCAGGGCCAGGGGCCCCTGGGCACATCCTTTTTCCATTTTCCCTGGGAAAGAAAAGTCAGCAGTCCAGGTTCCTGATGTCAGTTTGTAGGGCTCCCTTGGGTCTATCAAGGCAGCACAAGTTTGAGGTGGGGACAACTTCGGTGTGGGGTCCATCCTTTGATATAAGAATTTTTGGCAGTCAGGTCCAGGGTTCCCTGGGCACATCCTTTTTCCATTTTCCCTGGGAAAGAAAACTCAGCAGTCCAGGTTCCTGATGTCAGTTTGTAGGGTTCCCTTGGGTCTATCAGGGCAGCACAAGTTTGAGGTGGGGACAACTTCGGTGTGGGGTCCATCCTTCGATATAAGGATTTTTTGCAGTCAGGGCTAGGGGCCCCTGGGCACAACCTTTGGCCATTTTAGCTGTGAAAGGAAACTCATCAGTCCAAGTTTGTGATGTCAGTTTGTAGGGCTCCCTTGGGTCTATCAGGGCAGCACAGTTTTAAGGTGGGGACAACTTGGGTGTGGGGTCCATCCTTCGATATAAGGATTCTTTGCAGTGAGGCCCCAGCCCAGGGCCAGGGGCCCCTGGGCACATCCTTCTTCCATTTTCCCTGGGAAAGAAAAGTCAGCAGTCCAGGTTCCTGATGTCAGTTTGTAGGGCTCCCTTGGGTCTATCAGGGCAGCACAAGTTTGAGGTGGGGACAACTTCGGTGTGGGGTCCATCCTTCGATATAAGGATTCTTTGCAGTCCGGGCCAGGGGCCCCTGGGCACGTCCTTTTTCCATTTTCCCTGGGAAAGAAAACTCAGCAGTCCAGGTTCCTGATGTCAGTTTGTAGGGCTCCCTTGGGTCTATCAGGGCAGCACAAGTTTGAGGTGGGGACATCTTCCGTCTGGGGTCCATCCTTCGATATAAGGATTTTTTGCAGTCAGGGCCAGGGGCCCCTGGGCACATCCTTTTTCCATTTTCCCTGGGAAAGAAAACTCAGCAGTCCAGGTTCCTGATGTCAGTTTGTAGGGCTCCCTTGGGTCTATCAGGGCAGCACAAGTTTGAGGTGGGGACGACTTCGGTGTGGGGTCCATCCTTCGATATAAGGATTCTTTGCAGTCAGGGCCAGGGTCCCAGGGCCAGGGGCCCCTGGGCACATCCTTTTTCCATTTTCCCTGGGAAAGAAAACTCAGCAGTCCAGGTTCCTGATGTCAGTTTGTAGGGCTCCCTTGGGTCTATCAGGGCAGCACAAGTTTGAGGTGGGGACAACTTCGGTGTGGGGTCCATCCTTCGATATAAGGATTCTTTGCAGTGAGGCCCCAGCCCAGGGCCAGGGAACCCTGGGCACATCCTTTTTCCATTTTCCCTGGGAAAGAAAAGTCAGCAGTCCAGGTTCCTGATGTCAGTTTGTAGGGCTCCCTTGGGTCTATCAGGGCAGCACAAGTTTGAGGTGGGGACAACTTCGGTGTGGGGTCCATCCTTCGATATAAGGATTCTTTGCAGTGAGGCCCCAGCCCAGGGCCAGGGGCCCCTGGGCACATCCTTTTTCCATTTTCCCTGGGAAAGAAAACTCAGCAGTCCAGGTTCCTGATGTCAGTTTGTAGGGCTCCCTTGGGTCTATCAGGGCAGCACAAGTTTGAGGTGGGGACATCTTCCGTCTGGGGTCCATCCTTCGATATAAGGATTTTTTGCAGTCAGGGCCAGGGGCCCCTGGGCACATCCTTTTTCCATTTTCCCTGGGAAAGAAAACTCAGCAGTCCAGGTTCCTGATGTCAGTTTGTAGGGCTCCCTTGGGTCTATCAGGGCAGCACAAGTTTGAGGTGGGGACGACTTCGGTGTGGGGTCCATCCTTCGATATAAGGATTCTTTGCAGTCAGGGCCAGGGTCCCAGGGCCAGGGGCCCCTGGGCACATCCTTTTTCCATTTTCCCTGGGAAAGAAAACTCAGCAGTCCAGGTTCCTGATGTCAGTTTGTAGGGCTCCCTTGGGTCTATCAGGGCAGCACAAGTTTGAGGTGGGGACAACTTCGGTGTGGGGTCCATCCTTCGATATAAGGATTCTTTGCAGTGAGGCCCCAGCCCAGGGCCAGGGAACCCTGGGCACATCCTTTTTCCATTTTCCCTGGGAAAGAAAAGTCAGCAGTCCAGGTCCCTGATGTCAGTTTGTAGGGCTCCCTTGGGTCTATCAGGGCAGCACAAGTTTGAGGTGGGGACAACTTCGGTGTGGGGTCCATCCTTCGATATAAGGATTCTTTGCAGTCCGGGCCAGGGGCCCCTGGGCACGTCCTTTTTCCATTTTCCCTGGGAAAGAAAACTCAGCAGTCCAGGTTCCTGATGTCAGTTTGTAGGGCTCCCTTGGGTCTATCAGGGCAGCACAAGTTTGAGGTGGGGACAACTTCGGTGTGGGGTCCATCCTTCGATATAAGGATTCTTTGCAGTCCGGGCCAGGGGCCCCTGGGCACGTCCTTTTTCCATTTTCCCTGGGAAAGAAAACTCAGCAGTCCAGGTTCCTGATGTCAGTTTGTAGGGCTCCCTTGGGTCTATCAGGGCAGCACAAGATTGAGGTGGGGACATCTTCCGTCTGGGGTCCATCCTTCGATATAAGGATTTTTTGCAGTCAGGGCCAGGGGCCCCTGGGCACATCCTTTTTCCATTTTCCCTGGGAAAGAAAACTCAGCAGTCCAGGTTCCTGATGTCAGTTTGTAGGGCTCCCTTGGGTCTATCAGGGCAGCACAAGTTTGAGGTGGGGACGACTTCGGTGTGGGGTCCATCCTTCGATATAAGGATTCTTTGCAGTCAGGGCCAGGGTCCCAGGGCCAGGGGCCCCTGGGCACATCCTTTTTCCATTTTCCCTGGGAAAGAAAACTCAGCAGTCCAGGTTCCTGATGTCAGTTTGTAGGGCTCCCTTGGGTCTATCAGGGCAGCACAAGTTTGAGGTGGGGACAACTTCGGTGTGGGGTCCATCCTTCGATATAAGGATTCTTTGCAGTGAGGCCCCAGCCCAGGGCCAGGGAACCCTGGGCACATCCTTTTTCCATTTTCCCTGGGAAAGAAAAGTCAGCAGTCCAGGTTCCTGATGTCAGTTTGTAGGGCTCCCTTGGGTCTATCAGGGCAGCACAAGTTTGAGGTGGGGACAACTTCGGTGTGGGGTCCATCCTTCGATATAAGGATTCTTTGCAGTGAGTCCCCAGCCCAGGGCCAGGGGCCCCTGGGCACATCCTTTTTCCATTTTCCCTGGGAAAGAAAACTCAGCAGTCCAGGTTCCTGATGTCAGTTTGTAGGGCTCCCTTGGGTCTATCAGGGCAGCACAAGTTTGAGGTGGGGACATCTTCCGTCTGGGGTCCATCCTTCGATATAAGGATTTTTTGCAGTCAGGGCCAGGGGCCCCTGGGCACATCCTTTTTCCATTTTCCCTGGGAAAGAAAATTCAGCAGTCCAGGTTCCTGATGTCAGTTTGTAGGGCTCCCTTGGGTCTATCAGGGCAGCACAAGTTTGAGGTGGGGACGACTTCGGTGTGGGGTCCATCCTTCGATATAAGGATTCTTTGCAGTCAGGGCCAGGGTCCCAGGGCCAGGGGCCCCTGGGCACATCCTTTTTCCATTTTCCCTGGGAAAGAAAACTCAGCAGTCCAGGTTCCTGATGTCAGTTTGTAGGGCTCCCTTGGGTCTATCAGGGCAGCACAAGTTTGAGGTGGGGACAACTTCGGTGTGGGGTCCATCCTTCGATATAAGGATTCTTTGCAGTGAGGCCCCAGCCCAGGGCCAGGGAACCCTGGGCACATCCTTTTTCCATTTTCCCTGGGAAAGAAAACTCAGCAGTCCAGGTTCCTGATGTCAGTTTGTAGGGCTCCCTTGGGTCTATCAGGGCAGCACAAGTTTGAGGTGGGGACAACTTCGGTGTGGGGTCCATCCTTCGATATAAGGATTCTTTGCAGTGAGGCCCCAGCCCACGGCCAGGGGCCCCTGGGCACATCCTTTTTCCATTTTCCCTGGGAAAGAAAACTCAGCAGTCCAGGTTCCTGATGTCAGTTTGTAGGGCTCCCTTGGGTCTATCAAGGCAGCACAAGTTTGAGGTGGGGACAACTTCGGTGTGGGGTCCATCCTTCGATATAAGGATTCTTTGCAGTGAGGCCCCAGCCCAGGGCCAGGGGCCCCTGGGCACATCCTTTTTCCATTTTCCCTGGGAAAGAAAACTCAGCAGTCCAGGTTCCTGATGTCAGTTTGTAGGGCTCCCTTGGGTCTATCAGGGCAGCACAAGTTTGAGGTGGGGACAACTTCGGTCTGGGGTCCATCCTTCGATATAAGGATTTTTTGCAGTCAGGGCTAGGGGCCCCTGGGCACAACCTTTGGCCATTTTATCTGTGAAAGGAAACTCAGCAGTCCAGGTTCCTGATGTCAGTTTGTAGGGCTCCCTTGGGTCTATCAGGGCAGCACAAGTTTGAGGTGGGGACAACTTCGGTGTGGGGTCCATCCTTCGATATAAGGATTCTTTGCAGTCCGGGCCAGGGGCCCCTGGGCACGTCCTTTTTCCATTTTCCCTGGGAAAGAAAACTCAGCAGTCCAGGTTCCTGATGTCAGTTTGTAGGGCTCCCTTGGGTCTATCAGGGCAGCACAAGTTTGAGGTGGGGACAACTTCGGTGTGGGGTCCATCCTTCGATATAAGGATTCTTTGCAGTGAGGCCCCAGCCCAGGGCCAGGGGCCCCTGGGCACATCCTTTTTCCATTTTCCCTGGGAAAGAAAACTCAGCAGTCCAGGTTCCTGATGTCAGTTTGTAGGGCTCCCTTGGGTCTATCAGGGCAGCACAAGTTTGAGGTGGGGACAACTTCGGTGTGGGGTCCATCCTTCGATATAAGGATTCTTTGCAGTGTGGCCCCAGCCCATGTCCAGGGGCCCCTGGGCACATCCTTTTTCCATTTTCCCTGGGAAAGAAAACTCAGCAGTCCAGGTTCCTGATGTCAGTTTGTAGGGCTCCCTTGGGTGTATGAGGGCAGCACAAGTTTGGGGTGGGGACATCTTTGGTGTGGGGTCCATCCTTCGATATAAGGATTTTTTGCAGTCAGGGCCAGGGGCCCCTGGGCACATCCTTTTTCCATTTTCCCTGGGAAAGAAAACTCAGCAGTCCAGGTTCCTGATGTCAGTTTGTAGGGCTCCCTTGGGTCTATCAGGGCAGCACAAGTTTGAGGTGGGGACAACTTCGGTGTGGGGTCCATCCTTCGATATAAGGATTTTTTGCAGTCAGGGCTAGGGGCCCCCGGGCACATCCTTTTTCCATTTTCCCTGGGAAAGAAAACTCAGCAGTCCAGGTTCCTGATGTCAGTTTGTAGGGCTCCCTTGGGTCTATCAGGGCAGCACAGTTTTAAGGTGGGGACAACTTGGGTGTGGGGTCCATCCTTCGATATAAGGATTCTTTGCAGTGAGGCCCCAGCCCAGGGCCAGGGGCCCCTGGGCACATCCTTCTTCCATTTTCCCTGGGAAAGAAAACTCAGCAGTCCAGGTTCCTGATGTCAGTTTGTAGGGCTCCCTTGGGTCTATCAGGGCAGCACAAGTTTGAGGTGGGGACAACTTCGGTGTGGGGTCCATCCTTCGATATAAGGATTCTTTGCAGTGAGGCCCCAGCCCAGGGCCAGGGGCCCCTGGGCACATCCTTTTTCCATTTTCCCTGGGAAAGAAAAGTCAGCAGTCCAGGTTCCTGATGTCAGTTTGTAGGGCTCCCTTGGGTCTATCAGGGCAGCACAAGTTTGAGGTGGGGACAACTTCGGTGTGGGGTCCATCCTTCGATATAAGGATTCTTTGCAGTGAGGCCCCAGCCGAGGGCCAGGGGCCCCTGGGCACATCCTTTTTCCATTTTCCCTGGGAAAGAAAACTCAGCAGTCCAGGTTCCTGATGTCAGTTTGTAGGGCTCCCTTGGGTCTATCAGGGCAGCACAAGTTTGAGGTGGGGACAACTTCGGTGTGGGGTCCATCCTTCGATATAAGAATTTTTGGCAGTCAGGGCCAGGGTTCCCTGGGCACATCCTTTTTCCATTTTCCCTGGGAAAGAAAACTCAGCAGTCCAGGTACCTGATGTCAGTTTGTAGGGCTCCCTTGGGTCTATCAGGGCAGCACAAGTTTGAGGTGGGGACAACTTCGGTGTGGGGTCCATCCTTCGATATAAGGATTCTTTGCAGTCAGGGCCAGGGGCCCCTGGGCACATCCTTTTTCCATTTTCCCTGGGAAAGAAAACTCAGCAGTCCAGGTTCCTGATGTCAGTTTGTAGGGCTCCCTTGGGTCTATCAGGGCAGCACAAGTTTGAGGTGGGGACAACTTCGGTGTGGGGTCCATCCTTCGATATAAGGATTCTTTGCAGTCAGGGCCAGGGGCCCCTGGGCACGTCCTTTTTCCATTTTCCCTGGGAAAGAAAACTCAGCAGTCCAGGTTCCTGATGTCAGTTTGTAGGGCTCCCTTGGGTCTATCAGGGCAGCACAAGTTTGAGGTGGGGACAACTTCGGTGTGGGGTCCATCCTTCGATATAAGGATTCTTTGCAGTGAGTCCCTAGCCCAGGGCCAGGGGCCCCTGGGCACATCCTTTTTCCATTTTCCCTGGGAAAGAAAACTCAGCAGTCCAGGTTCCTGATGTCAGTTTGTAGGGCTCCCTTGGGTCTATCAGGGCAGCACAAGTTTGAGGTGGGGACATCTTCGGTCTGGGGTCCATCCTTCGATATAAGGATTTTTTGCAGTCAGGGCCAGGGGCCCCTGGGCACACCCTTTTTCCATTTTCCCTGGGAAAGAAAACTCAGCAGTCCAGGTTCCTGATGTCAGTTTGTAGGGCTCCCTTGGGTCTATCAGGGCAGCACAAGTTTGAGGTGGGGACGACTTCGGTGTGGGGTCCATCCTTCGATATAAGGATTCTTTGCAGTCAGGGCCAGGCTCCCAGGGCCAGGGGCCCCTGGGCACATCCTTTTTCCATTTTCCCTGGGAAAGAAAACTCAGCAGTCCAGGTTCCTGATGTCAGTTTGTAGGGCTCCCTTGGGTCTATCAGGGCAGCACAAGTTTGAGGTGGGGACAACTTCGGTGTGGGGTCCATCCTTCGATATAAGGATTCTTTGCAGTGAGGCCCCAGCCCAGGGCCAGGGAACCCTGGGCACATCCTTTTTCCATTTTCCCTGGGAAAGAAAAGTCAGCAGTCCAGGTTCCTGATGTCAGTTTGTAGGGCTCCCTTGGGTCTATCAGGGCAGCACAAGTTTGAGGTGGGGACAACTTCGGTGTGGGGTCCATCCTTCGATATAAGGATTCTTTGCAGTGAGGCCCCAGCCCAGGGCCAGGGGCCCCTGGGCACATCCTTTTTCCATTTTCCCTGGGAAAGAAAAGTCAGCAGTCCAGGTTCCTGATGTCAGTTTGTAGGGCTCCCTTGGGTCTATCAAGGCAGCACAAGTTTGAGGTGGGGACAACTTCGGTGTGGGGTCCATCCTTTGATATAAGAATTTTTGGCAGTCAGGTCCAGGGTTCCCTGGGCACATCCTTTTTCCATTTTCCCTGGGAAAGAAAACTCAGCAGTCCAGGTTCCTGATGTCAGTTTGTAGGGTTCCCTTGGGTCTATCAGGGCAGCACAAGTTTGAGGTGGGGACAACTTCGGTGTGGGGTCCATCCTTCGATATAAGGATTTTTTGCAGTCAGGGCTAGGGGCCCCTGGGCACAACCTTTGGCCATTTTAGCTGTGAAAGGAAACTCATCAGTCCAAGTTTGTGATGTCAGTTTGTAGGGCTCCCTTGGGTCTATCAGGGCAGCACAGTTTTAAGGTGGGGACAACGTGGGTGTGGGGTCCATCCTTCGATATAAGGATTCTTTGCAGTGAGGCCCCAGCCCAGGGCCAGGGGCCCCTGGGCACATCCTTCTTCCATTTTCCCTGGGAAAGAAAAGTCAGCAGTCCAGGTTCCTGATGTCAGTTTGTAGGGCTCCCTTGGGTCTATCAGGGCAGCACAAGTTTGAGGTGGGGACAACTTCGGTGTGGGGTCCATCCTTCGATATAAGGATTCTTTGCAGTCCGGGCCAGGGGCCCCTGGGCACGTCCTTTTTCCATTTTCCCTGGGAAAGAAAACTCAGCAGTCCAGGTTCCTGATGTCAGTTTGTAGGGCTCCCTTGGGTCTATCAGGGCAGCACAAGTTTGAGGTGGGGACATCTTCCGTCTGGGGTCCATCCTTCGATATAAGGATTTTTTGCAGTCAGGGCCAGGGGCCCCTGGGCACATCCTTTTTCCATTTTCCCTGGGAAAGAAAACTCAGCAGTCCAGGTTCCTGATGTCAGTTTGTAGGGCTCCCTTGGGTCTATCAGGGCAGCACAAGTTTGAGGTGGGGACGACTTCGGTGTGGGGTCCATCCTTCGATATAAGGATTCTTTGCAGTCAGGGCCAGGGTCCCAGGGCCAGGGGCCCCTGGGCACATCCTTTTTCCATTTTCCCTGGGAAAGAAAACTCAGCAGTCCAGGTTCCTGATGTCAGTTTGTAGGGCTCCCTTGGGTCTATCAGGGCAGCACAAGTTTGAGGTGGGGACAACTTCGGTGTGGGGTCCATCCTTCGATATAAGGATTCTTTGCAGTGAGGCCCCAGCCCAGGGCCAGGGAACCCTGGGCACATCCTTTTTCCATTTTCCCTGGGAAAGAAAAGTCAGCAGTCCAGGTTCCTGATGTCAGTTTGTAGGGCTCCCTTGGGTCTATCAGGGCAGCACAAGTTTGAGGTGGGGACAACTTCGGTGTGGGGTCCATCCTTCGATATAAGGATTCTTTGCAGTGAGGCCCCAGCCCAGGGCCAGGGGCCCCTGGGCACATCCTTTTTCCATTTTCCCTGGGAAAGAAAACTCAGCAGTCCAGGTTCCTGATGTCAGTTTGTAGGGCTCCCTTGGGTCTATCAGGGCAGCACAAGTTTGAGGTGGGGACATCTTCCGTCTGGGGTCCATCCTTCGATATAAGGATTTTTTGCAGTCAGGGCCAGGGGCCCCTGGGCACATCCTTTTTCCATTTTCCCTGGGAAAGAAAACTCAGCAGTCCAGGTTCCTGATGTCAGTTTGTAGGGCTCCCTTGGGTCTATCAGGGCAGCACAAGTTTGAGGTGGGGACGACTTCGGTGTGGGGTCCATCCTTCGATATAAGGATTCTTTGCAGTCAGGGCCAGGGTCCCAGGGCCAGGGGCCCCTGGGCACATCCTTTTTCCATTTTCCCTGGGAAAGAAAACTCAGCAGTCCAGGTTCCTGATGTCAGTTTGTAGGGCTCCCTTGGGTCTATCAGGGCAGCACAAGTTTGAGGTGGGGACAACTTCGGTGTGGGGTCCATCCTTCGATATAAGGATTCTTTGCAGTGAGGCCCCAGCCCAGGGCCAGGGAACCCTGGGCACATCCTTTTTCCATTTTCCCTGGGAAAGAAAAGTCAGCAGTCCAGGTCCCTGATGTCAGTTTGTAGGGCTCCCTTGGGTCTATCAGGGCAGCACAAGTTTGAGGTGGGGACAACTTCGGTGTGGGGTCCATCCTTCGATATAAGGATTCTTTGCAGTCCGGGCCAGGGGCCCCTGGGCACGTCCTTTTTCCATTTTCCCTGGGAAAGAAAACTCAGCAGTCCAGGTTCCTGATGTCAGTTTGTAGGGCTCCCTTGGGTCTATCAGGGCAGCACAAGTTTGAGGTGGGGACAACTTCGGTGTGGGGTCCATCCTTCGATATAAGGATTCTTTGCAGTCCGGGCCAGGGGCCCCTGGGCACGTCCTTTTTCCATTTTCCCTGGGAAAGAAAACTCAGCAGTCCAGGTTCCTGATGTCAGTTTGTAGGGCTCCCTTGGGTCTATCAGGGCAGCACAAGATTGAGGTGGGGACATCTTCCGTCTGGGGTCCATCCTTCGATATAAGGATTTTTTGCAGTCAGGGCCAGGGGCCCCTGGGCACATCCTTTTTCCATTTTCCCTGGGAAAGAAAACTCAGCAGTCCAGGTTCCTGATGTCAGTTTGTAGGGCTCCCTTGGGTCTATCAGGGCAGCACAAGTTTGAGGTGGGGACGACTTCGGTGTGGGGTCCATCCTTCGATATAAGGATTCTTTGCAGTCAGGGCCAGGGTCCCAGGGCCAGGGGCCCCTGGGCACATCCTTTTTCCATTTTCCCTGGGAAAGAAAACTCAGCAGTCCAGGTTCCTGATGTCAGTTTGTAGGGCTCCCTTGGGTCTATCAGGGCAGCACAAGTTTGAGGTGGGGACAACTTCGGTGTGGGGTCCATCCTTCGATATAAGGATTCTTTGCAGTGAGGCCCCAGCCCAGGGCCAGGGAACCCTGGGCACATCCTTTTTCCATTTTCCCTGGGAAAGAAAAGTCAGCAGTCCAGGTTCCTGATGTCAGTTTGTAGGGCTCCCTTGGGTCTATCAGGGCAGCACAAGTTTGAGGTGGGGACAACTTCGGTGTGGGGTCCATCCTTCGATATAAGGATTCTTTGCAGTGAGTCCCCAGCCCAGGGCCAGGGGCCCCTGGGCACATCCTTTTTCCATTTTCCCTGGGAAAGAAAACTCAGCAGTCCAGGTTCCTGATGTCAGTTTGTAGGGCTCCCTTGGGTCTATCAGGGCAGCACAAGTTTGAGGTGGGGACATCTTCCGTCTGGGGTCCATCCTTCGATATAAGGATTTTTTGCAGTCAGGGCCAGGGGCCCCTGGGCACATCCTTTTTCCATTTTCCCTGGGAAAGAAAATTCAGCAGTCCAGGTTCCTGATGTCAGTTTGTAGGGCTCCCTTGGGTCTATCAGGGCAGCACAAGTTTGAGGTGGGGACGACTTCGGTGTGGGGTCCATCCTTCGATATAAGGATTCTTTGCAGTCAGGGCCAGGGTCCCAGGGCCAGGGGCCCCTGGGCACATCCTTTTTCCATTTTCCCTGGGAAAGAAAACTCAGCAGTCCAGGTTCCTGATGTCAGTTTGTAGGGCTCCCTTGGGTCTATCAGGGCAGCACAAGTTTGAGGTGGGGACAACTTCGGTGTGGGGTCCATCCTTCGATATAAGGATTCTTTGCAGTGAGGCCCCAGCCCACGGCCAGGGGCCCCTGGGCACATCCTTTTTCCATTTTCCCTGGGAAAGAAAACTCAGCAGTCCAGGTTCCTGATGTCAGTTTGTAGGGCTCCCTTGGGTCTATCAAGGCAGCACAAGTTTGAGGTGGGGACAACTTCGGTGTGGGGTCCATCCTTCGATATAAGGATTCTTTGCAGTGAGGCCCCAGCCCAGGGCCAGGGGCCCCTGGGCACATCCTTTTTCCATTTTCCCTGGGAAAGAAAACTCAGCAGTCCAGGTTCCTGATGTCAGTTTGTAGGGCTCCCTTGGGTCTATCAGGGCAGCACAAGTTTGAGGTGGGGACAACTTCGGTCTGGGGTCCATCCTTCGATATAAGGATTTTTTGCAGTCAGGGCTAGGGGCCCCTGGGCACAACCTTTGGCCATTTTATCTGTGAAAGGAAACTCAGCAGTCCAGGTTCCTGATGTCAGTTTGTAGGGCTCCCTTGGGTCTATCAGGGCAGCACAAGTTTGAGGTGGGGACAACTTCGGTGTGGGGTCCATCCTTCGATATAAGGATTCTTTGCAGTCCGGGCCAGGGGCCCCTGGGCACGTCCTTTTTCCATTTTCCCTGGGAAAGAAAACTCAGCAGTCCAGGTTCCTGATGTCAGTTTGTAGGGCTCCCTTGGGTCTATCAGGGCAGCACAAGTTTGAGGTGGGGACAACTTCGGTGTGGGGTCCATCCTTCGATATAAGGATTCTTTGCAGTGAGGCCCCAGCCCAGGGCCAGGGGCCCCTGGGCACATCCTTTTTCCATTTTCCCTGGGAAAGAAAACTCAGCAGTCCAGGTTCCTGATGTCAGTTTGTAGGGCTCCCTTGGGTCTATCAGGGCAGCACAAGTTTGAGGTGGGGACAACTTCGGTGTGGGGTCCATCCTTCGATATAAGGATTCTTTGCAGTGTGGCCCCAGCCCATGTCCAGGGGCCCCTGGGCACATCCTTTTTCCATTTTCCCTGGGAAAGAAAACTCAGCAGTCCAGGTTCCTGATGTCAGTTTGTAGGGCTCCCTTGGGTGTATGAGGGCAGCACAAGTTTGGGGTGGGGACATCTTTGGTGTGGGGTCCATCCTTCGATATAAGGATTTTTTGCAGTCAGGGCCAGGGGCCCCTGGGCACATCCTTTTTCCATTTTCCCTGGGAAAGAAAACTCAGCAGTCCAGGTTCCTGATGTCAGTTTGTAGGGCTCCCTTGGGTCTATCAGGGCAGCACAAGTTTGAGGTGGGGACAACTTCGGTGTGGGGTCCATCCTTCGATATAAGGATTTTTTGCAGTCAGGGCTAGGGGCCCCCGGGCACATCCTTTTTCCATTTTCCCTGGGAAAGAAAACTCAGCAGTCCAGGTTCCTGATGTCAGTTTGTAGGGCTCCCTTGGGTCTATCAGGGCAGCACAGTTTTAAGGTGGGGACAACTTGGGTGTGGGGTCCATCCTTCGATATAAGGATTCTTTGCAGTGAGGCCCCAGCCCAGGGCCAGGGGCCCCTGGGCACATCCTTCTTCCATTTTCCCTGGGAAAGAAAACTCAGCAGTCCAGGTTCCTGATGTCAGTTTGTAGGGCTCCCTTGGGTCTATCAGGGCAGCACAAGTTTGAGGTGGGGACAACTTCGGTGTGGGGTCCATCCTTCGATATAAGGATTCTTTGCAGTGAGGCCCCAGCCCAGGGCCAGGGGCCCCTGGGCACATCCTTTTTCCATTTTCCCTGGGAAAGAAAAGTCAGCAGTCCAGGTTCCTGATGTCAGTTTGTAGGGCTCCCTTGGGTCTATCAGGGCAGCACAAGTTTGAGGTGGGGACAACTTCGGTGTGGGGTCCATCCTTCGATATAAGGATTCTTTGCAGTGAGGCCCCAGCCGAGGGCCAGGGGCCCCTGGGCACATCCTTTTTCCATTTTCCCTGGGAAAGAAAACTCAGCAGTCCAGGTTCCTGATGTCAGTTTGTAGGGCTCCCTTGGGTCTATCAGGGCAGCACAAGTTTGAGGTGGGGACAACTTCGGTGTGGGGTCCATCCTTCGATATAAGAATTTTTGGCAGTCAGGGCCAGGGTTCCCTGGGCACATCCTTTTTCCATTTTCCCTGGGAAAGAAAACTCAGCAGTCCAGGTACCTGATGTCAGTTTGTAGGGCTCCCTTGGGTCTATCAGGGCAGCACAAGTTTGAGGTGGGGACAACTTCGGTGTGGGGTCCATCCTTCGATATAAGGATTCTTTGCAGTCAGGGCCAGGGGCCCCTGGGCACATCCTTTTTCCATTTTCCCTGGGAAAGAAAACTCAGCAGTCCAGGTTCCTGATGTCAGTTTGTAGGGCTCCCTTGGGTCTATCAGGGCAGCACAAGTTTGAGGTGGGGACAACTTCGGTGTGGGGTCCATCCTTCGATATAAGGATTCTTTGCAGTCAGGGCCAGGGGCCCCTGGGCACGTCCTTTTTCCATTTTCCCTGGGAAAGAAAACTCAGCAGTCCAGGTTCCTGATGTCAGTTTGTAGGGCTCCCTTGGGTCTATCAGGGCAGCACAAGTTTGAGGTGGGGACAACTTCGGTGTGGGGTCCATCCTTCGATATAAGGATTCTTTGCAGTGAGTCCCTAGCCCAGGGCCAGGGGCCCCTGGGCACATCCTTTTTCCATTTTCCCTGGGAAAGAAAACTCAGCAGTCCAGGTTCCTGATGTCAGTTTGTAGGGCTCCCTTGGGTCTATCAGGGCAGCACAAGTTTGAGGTGGGGACATCTTCGGTCTGGGGTCCATCCTTCGATATAAGGATTTTTTGCAGTCAGGGCCAGGGGCCCCTGGGCACACCCTTTTTCCATTTTCCCTGGGAAAGAAAACTCAGCAGTCCAGGTTCCTGATGTCAGTTTGTAGGGCTCCCTTGGGTCTATCAGGGCAGCACAAGTTTGAGGTGGGGACGACTTCGGTGTGGGGTCCATCCTTCGATATAAGGATTCTTTGCAGTCAGGGCCAGGCTCCCAGGGCCAGGGGCCCCTGGGCACATCCTTTTTCCATTTTCCCTGGGAAAGAAAACTCAGCAGTCCAGGTTCCTGATGTCAGTTTGTAGGGCTCCCTTGGGTCTATCAGGGCAGCACAAGTTTGAGGTGGGGACAACTTCGGTGTGGGGTCCATCCTTCGATATAAGGATTCTTTGCAGTGAGGCCCCAGCCCAGGGCCAGGGAACCCTGGGCACATCCTTTTTCCATTTTCCCTGGGAAAGAAAAGTCAGCAGTCCAGGTTCCTGATGTCAGTTTGTAGGGCTCCCTTGGGTCTATCAGGGCAGCACAAGTTTGAGGTGGGGACAACTTCGGTGTGGGGTCCATCCTTCGATATAAGGATTCTTTGCAGTGAGGCCCCAGCCCAGGGCCAGGGGCCCCTGGGCACATCCTTTTTCCATTTTCCCTGGGAAAGAAAAGTCAGCAGTCCAGGTTCCTGATGTCAGTTTGTAGGGCTCCCTTGGGTCTATCAAGGCAGCACAAGTTTGAGGTGGGGACAACTTCGGTGTGGGGTCCATCCTTTGATATAAGAATTTTTGGCAGTCAGGTCCAGGGTTCCCTGGGCACATCCTTTTTCCATTTTCCCTGGGAAAGAAAACTCAGCAGTCCAGGTTCCTGATGTCAGTTTGTAGGGTTCCCTTGGGTCTATCAGGGCAGCACAAGTTTGAGGTGGGGACAACTTCGGTGTGGGGTCCATCCTTCGATATAAGGATTTTTTGCAGTCAGGGCTAGGGGCCCCTGGGCACAACCTTTGGCCATTTTATCTGTGAAAGGAAACTCATCAGTCCAAGTTTGTGATGTCAGTTTGTAGGGCTCCCTTGGGTCTATCAGGGCAGCACAGTTTTAAGGTGGGGACAACTTGGGTGTGGGGTCCATCCTTCGATATAAGGATTCTTTGCAGTGAGGCCCCAGCCCAGGGCCAGGGGCCCCTGGGCACATCCTTCTTCCATTTTCCCTGGGAAAGAAAAGTCAGCAGTCCAGGTTCCTGATGTCAGTTTGTAGGGCTCCCTTGGGTCTATCAGGGCAGCACAAGTTTGAGGTGGGGACAACTTCGGTGTGGGGTCCATCCTTCGATATAAGGATTCTTTGCAGTCCGGGCCAGGGGCCCCTGGGCACGTCCTTTTTCCATTTTCCCTGGGAAAGAAAACTCAGCAGTCCAGGTTCCTGATGTCAGTTTGTAGGGCTCCCTTGGGTCTATCAGGGCAGCACAAGTTTGAGGTGGGGACAACTTCGGTGTGGGGTCCATCCTTCGATATAAGGATTCTTTGCAGTGAGGCCCCAGCCCAGGGCCAGGGGCCCCTGGGCACATCCTTTTTCCATTTTCCCTGGGAAAGAAAACTCAGCAGTCCAGGTTCCTGATGTCAGTTTGTAGGGCTCCCTTGGGTCTATCAGGGCAGCACAAGTTTGAGGTGGGGACAACTTCGGTCTGGGGTCCATCCTTCGATATAAGGATTTTTTGCAGTCAGGGCTAGGGGCCCCTGGGCACAACCTTTGGCCATTTTATCTGTGAAAGGAAACTCAGCAGTCCAGGTTCCTGATGTCAGTTTGTAGGGCTCCCTTGGGTCTATCAGGGCAGCACAAGTTTGAGGTGGGGACAACTTCGGTGTGGGGTCCATCCTTCGATATAAGGATTCTTTGCAGTCCGGGCCAGGGGCCCCTGGGCACGTCCTTTTTCCATTTTCCCTGGGAAAGAAAACTCAGCAGTCCAGGTTCCTGATGTCAGTTTGTAGGGCTCCCTTGGGTCTATCAGGGCAGCACAAGTTTGAGGTGGGGACAACTTCGGTGTGGGGTCCATCCTTCGATATAAGGATTCTTTGCAGTGAGGCCCCAGCCCAGGGCCAGGGGCCCCTGGGCACATCCTTTTTCCATTTTCCCTGGGAAAGAAAACTCAGCAGTCCAGGTTCCTGATGTCAGTTTGTAGGGCTCCCTTGGGTCTATCAGGGCAGCACAAGTTTGAGGTGGGGACAACTTCGGTGTGGGGTCCATCCTTCGATATAAGGATTCTTTGCAGTGTGGCCCCAGCCCATGTCCAGGGGCCCCTGGGCACATCCTTTTTCCATTTTCCCTGGGAAAGAAAACTCAGCAGTCCAGGTTCCTGATGTCAGTTTGTAGGGCTCCCTTGGGTGTATGAGGGCAGCACAAGTTTGGGGTGGGGACATCTTTGGTGTGGGGTCCATCCTTCGATATAAGGATTTTTTGCAGTCAGGGCCAGGGGCCCCTGGGCACATCCTTTTTCCATTTTCCCTGGGAAAGAAAACTCAGCAGTCCAGGTTCCTGATGTCAGTTTGTAGGGCTCCCTTGGGTCTATCAGGGCAGCACAAGTTTGAGGTGGGGACAACTTCGGTGTGGGGTCCATCCTTCGATATAAGGATTTTTTGCAGTCAGGGCTAGGGGCCCCCGGGCACATCCTTTTTCCATTTTCCCTGGGAAAGAAAACTCAGCAGTCCAGGTTCCTGATGTCAGTTTGTAGGGCTCCCTTGGGTCTATCAGGGCAGCACAGTTTTAAGGTGGGGACAACTTGGGTGTGGGGTCCATCCTTCGATATAAGGATTCTTTGCAGTGAGGCCCCAGCCCAGGGCCAGGGGCCCCTGGGCACATCCTTCTTCCATTTTCCCTGGGAAAGAAAACTCAGCAGTCCAGGTTCCTGATGTCAGTTTGTAGGGCTCCCTTGGGTCTATCAGGGCAGCACAAGTTTGAGGTGGGGACAACTTCGGTGTGGGGTCCATCCTTCGATATAAGGATTCTTTGCAGTGAGGCCCCAGCCCAGGGCCAGGGGCCCCTGGGCACATCCTTTTTCCATTTTCCCTGGGAAAGAAAAGTCAGCAGTCCAGGTTCCTGATGTCAGTTTGTAGGGCTCCCTTGGGTCTATCAGGGCAGCACAAGTTTGAGGTGGGGACAACTTCGGTGTGGGGTCCATCCTTCGATATAAGGATTCTTTGCAGTGAGGCCCCAGCCGAGGGCCAGGGGCCCCTGGGCACATCCTTTTTCCATTTTCCCTGGGAAAGAAAACTCAGCAGTCCAGGTTCCTGATGTCAGTTTGTAGGGCTCCCTTGGGTCTATCAGGGCAGCACAAGTTTGAGGTGGGGACAACTTCGGTGTGGGGTCCATCCTTCGATATAAGAATTTTTGGCAGTCAGGGCCAGGGTTCCCTGGGCACATCCTTTTTCCATTTTCCCTGGGAAAGAAAACTCAGCAGTCCAGGTACCTGATGTCAGTTTGTAGGGCTCCCTTGGGTCTATCAGGGCAGCACAAGTTTGAGGTGGGGACAACTTCGGTGTGGGGTCCATCCTTCGATATAAGGATTCTTTGCAGTCAGGGCCAGGGGCCCCTGGGCACATCCTTTTTCCATTTTCCCTGGGAAAGAAAACTCAGCAGTCCAGGTTCCTGATGTCAGTTTGTAGGGCTCCCTTGGGTCTATCAGGGCAGCACAAGTTTGAGGTGGGGACAACTTCGGTGTGGGGTCCATCCTTCGATATAAGGATTCTTTGCAGTCAGGGCCAGGGGCCCCTGGGCACGTCCTTTTTCCATTTTCCCTGGGAAAGAAAACTCAGCAGTCCAGGTTCCTGATGTCAGTTTGTAGGGCTCCCTTGGGTCTATCAGGGCAGCACAAGTTTGAGGTGGGGACAACTTCGGTGTGGGGTCCATCCTTCGATATAAGGATTCTTTGCAGTGAGTCCCTAGCCCAGGGCCAGGGGCCCCTGGGCACATCCTTTTTCCATTTTCCCTGGGAAAGAAAACTCAGCAGTCCAGGTTCCTGATGTCAGTTTGTAGGGCTCCCTTGGGTCTATCAGGGCAGCACAAGTTTGAGGTGGGGACATCTTCGGTCTGGGGTCCATCCTTCGATATAAGGATTTTTTGCAGTCAGGGCCAGGGGCCCCTGGGCACACCCTTTTTCCATTTTCCCTGGGAAAGAAAACTCAGCAGTCCAGGTTCCTGATGTCAGTTTGTAGGGCTCCCTTGGGTCTATCAGGGCAGCACAAGTTTGAGGTGGGGACGACTTCGGTGTGGGGTCCATCCTTCGATATAAGGATTCTTTGCAGTCAGGGCCAGGCTCCCAGGGCCAGGGGCCCCTGGGCACATCCTTTTTCCATTTTCCCTGGGAAAGAAAACTCAGCAGTCCAGGTTCCTGATGTCAGTTTGTAGGGCTCCCTTGGGTCTATCAGGGCAGCACAAGTTTGAGGTGGGGACAACTTCGGTGTGGGGTCCATCCTTCGATATAAGGATTCTTTGCAGTGAGGCCCCAGCCCAGGGCCAGGGAACCCTGGGCACATCCTTTTTCCATTTTCCCTGGGAAAGAAAAGTCAGCAGTCCAGGTTCCTGATGTCAGTTTGTAGGGCTCCCTTGGGTCTATCAGGGCAGCACAAGTTTGAGGTGGGGACAACTTCGGTGTGGGGTCCATCCTTCGATATAAGGATTCTTTGCAGTGAGGCCCCAGCCCAGGGCCAGGGGCCCCTGGGCACATCCTTTTTCCATTTTCCCTGGGAAAGAAAAGTCAGCAGTCCAGGTTCCTGATGTCAGTTTGTAGGGCTCCCTTGGGTCTATCAAGGCAGCACAAGTTTGAGGTGGGGACAACTTCGGTGTGGGGTCCATCCTTTGATATAAGAATTTTTGGCAGTCAGGTCCAGGGTTCCCTGGGCACATCCTTTTTCCATTTTCCCTGGGAAAGAAAACTCAGCAGTCCAGGTTCCTGATGTCAGTTTGTAGGGTTCCCTTGGGTCTATCAGGGCAGCACAAGTTTGAGGTGGGGACAACTTCGGTGTGGGGTCCATCCTTCGATATAAGGATTTTTTGCAGTCAGGGCTAGGGGCCCCTGGGCACAACCTTTGGCCATTTTATCTGTGAAAGGAAACTCATCAGTCCAAGTTTGTGATGTCAGTTTGTAGGGCTCCCTTGGGTCTATCAGGGCAGCACAGTTTTAAGGTGGGGACAACTTGGGTGTGGGGTCCATCCTTCGATATAAGGATTCTTTGCAGTGAGGCCCCAGCCCAGGGCCAGGGGCCCCTGGGCACATCCTTCTTCCATTTTCCCTGGGAAAGAAAAGTCAGCAGTCCAGGTTCCTGATGTCAGTTTGTAGGGCTCCCTTGGGTCTATCAGGGCAGCACAAGTTTGAGGTGGGGACAACTTCGGTGTGGGGTCCATCCTTCGATATAAGGATTCTTTGCAGTCCGGGCCAGGGGCCCCTGGGCACGTCCTTTTTCCATTTTCCCTGGGAAAGAAAACTCAGCAGTCCAGGTTCCTGATGTCAGTTTGTAGGGCTCCCTTGGGTCTATCAGGGCAGCACAAGTTTGAGGTGGGGACAACTTCGGTGTGGGGTCCATCCTTCGATATAAGGATTCTTTGCAGTGAGGCCCCAGCCCAGGGCCAGGGGCCCCTGGGCACATCCTTTTTCCATTTTCCCTGGGAAAGAAAACTCAGCAGTCCAGGTTCCTGATGTCAGTTTGTATGGCTCCCTTGGGTCTATCAGGGCAGCACAAGTTTGAGGTGGGGACAACTTCGGTGTGGGGTCCATCATTCGATATAAGGATTCTTTGCAGTGTGGCCCCAGCCCATGTCCAGGGGCCCCTGGGCACATCCTTTTTCCATTTTCCCTGGGAAAGAAAACTCAGCAGTCCAGGTTCCTGATGTCAGTTTGTAGGGCTCCCTTGGGTCTATCAGGGTAGCACAAGTTTGAGGTGGGGACAACTTCGGTGTGGGGTCCATCCTTCGATATAAGGATTCTTTGCAGTCAGGGCTAGGGTCCCAGGGCCAGGGGCCCCTGGGCACATCCTTTTTCCATTTTCCCTGGGAAAGAAAACTCAGCAGTCCAGGTTCCTGATGTCAGTTTGTAGGGCTCCCTTGGGTCTATCAGGGCAGCACAAGTTTGAGGTGGGGACAACTTTGGTGTGGGGTCCATCCTTCGATATAAGGATTCTTTGCAGTGAGGCCCCAGCCCAGGGCCGGGGAACCCTGGGCACATCCTTTTTCCATTTTCCCTGGGAAAGAAAACTCAGCAGTCCAGGTTCCTGATGTCAGTTTGTAGGGCTCCCTTGGGTCTATCAGGGCAGCACAAGTTTGAGGTGGGGACATCTTTGGTGTGGGGTCCATCCTTCGATATAAGGATTTTTTGCAGTCAGGGCCAGGGGCCCCTGGGCACATCCTTTTTCCATTTTCCCTGGGAAAGAAAACTCAGCAGTCCAGGTTCCTGATGTCAGTTTGTAGGGCTCCCGTGGGTCTATCAGGGCAGCACAAGTTTGAGGTGGGGACAACTTCGGTGTGGGGTCCATCCTTCGATATAAGGATTCTTTGCAGTCAGGGCCAGGGTCCCAGGGCCAGGGGCCCCTTGGCACATCCTTTTTCCATTTTCCCTGGGAAAGAAAACTCAGCAGTCCAGGTTCCTGATGTCAGTTTGTAGGGCTCCCTTGGGTCTATCAGGGCAGCACAAGTTTGAGGTGGGGACAACTTCGGTGTGGGGTCCATCCTTCGATATAAGGATTCTTTGCAGTGAGGCCCCAGCCCAGGGCCAGGGGCCCCTGGGCACATCCTTCTTCCATTTTCCCTGGGAAAGAAAACTCAGCAGTCCAGGTTCCTGATGTCAGTTTGTAGGGCTCCCTTGGGTGTATCAGGGCAGCACAAGTTTGAGGTGGGGACAACTTCGGTGTGGGGTCCATCCTTCGATATAAGGATTCTTTGCAGTCAGGGCCAGGGGCCCCTGGGCACATCCTTTTTCCATTTTCCCTGGGAAAGAAAACTCAGCAGTCCAGGTTCCTGATGTCAGTTTGTAGGGCTCCCTTGGGTCTATCAGGGCAGCACAAGTTTGAGGTGGGGACAACTTCGGTCTGGGGTCCATCCTTCGATATAAGGTTTTTTTGCAGTCAGGGCTAGGGGCCCCCGGGCACATCCTTTTTCCATTTTCCCTGGGAAAGAAAACTCAGCAGTCCAGGTTCCTGATGTCAGTTTGTAGGGCTCCCTTGGGTCTATCAGGGCAGCACAGTTTTAAGGTGGGGACAACTTGGGTGTGGGGTCCATCCTTCGATATAAGGATTCTTTGCAGTGAGGCCCCAGCCCAGGGCCAGGGGCCCCTGGGCACATCCTTCTTCCATTTTCCCTGGGAAAGAAAACTCAGCAGTCCAGGTTCCTGATGTCAGTTTGTAGGGCTCCCTTGGGTCTATCAGGGCAGCACAAGTTTGAGGTGGGGACAACTTCGGTGTGGGGTCCATCCTTCGATATAAGGATTCTTTGCAGTGAGGCCCCAGCCCAGGGCCAGGGGCCCCTGGGCACATCCTTTTTCCATTTTCCCTGGGAAAGAAAACTCAGCAGTCCAGGTTCCTGATGTCAGTTTGTAGGGCTCCCTTGGGTCTATCAGGGCAGCACAAGTTTGAGGTGGGGACAACTTCGGTGTGGGGTCCATCCTTCGATATAAGGATTCTTTGCAGTGAGGCCCCAGCCGAGGGCCAGGGGCCCCTGGGCACATCCTTTTTCCATTTTCCCTGGGAAAGAAAACTCAGCAGTCCAGGTTCCTGATGTCAGTTTGTAGGGCTCCCTTGGGTCTATCAGGGCAGCACAAGTTTGAGGTGGGGACAACTTCGGTGTGGGGTCCATCCTTCGATATAAGGATTCTTTGCAGTGTGGCCCCAGCCCATGTCTAGGGGCCCCTGGGCACATCCTTTTTCCATTTTCCCTGGGAAAGAAAACTCAGCAGTCCAGGTTCCTGATGTCAGTTTGTAGGGCTCCCTTGGGTCTATCAGGGCAGCACAAGTTTGAGGTGGGGACAACTTCGGTGTGGGGTCCATCCTTCGATATAAGGATTTTTTGCAGTCAGGGCCAGGGGCCCCTGGGCACATCCTTTTTCCATTTTCCCTGGGAAAGAAAACTCAGCAGTCCAGGTTCCTGATGTCAGTTTGTAGGGCTCCCTTGGGTCTATCAGGGCAGCACAAGTTTGAGGTGGGGACATCTTCGGTGTGGGGTCCATCCTTCGATATAAGGATTCTTTGCAGTGAGGCCCCAGCCCATGTCCAGGGGCCCCTGGGCACATCCTTTTTCCATTTTCCCTGGGAAAGAAAACTCAGCAATCCAGGTTCCTGATGTCAGTTTGTAGGGCTCCCTTGGGTCTATCAGGGCAGCACAAGTTTGAGGTGGGGACAACTTCGGTTTGGGGTCCATCCTTCCATATAAGGATTCTTTGCAGTCAGGGCCAGGGGCCCCTGGGCACATCCTTTTTCCATTTTCCCTGGGAAAGAAAACTCAGCAGTCCAGGTTCCTGATGTCAGTTTGTAGGGCTCCCTTGGGTCTATCAGGGCAGCACAAGTTTGAGGTGGGGACAACTTCGGTGTGGGGTCCATCCTTCGATATAAGGATTCTTTGCAGTCAGGGCCAGGGGCCCCTGGGCACGTCCTTTTTCCATTTTCCCTGGGAAAGAAAACTCAGCAGTCCAGGTTCCTGATGTCAGTTTGTAGGGCTCCCTTGGGTCTATCAGGGCAGCACAAGTTTGAGGTGGGGACAACTTCGGTGTGGGGTCCATCCTTCGATATAAGGATTCTTTGCAGTGAGGCCCCAGCCCAGGGCCAGGGGCCCCTGGGCACATCCTTTTTCCATTTTCCCTGGGAAAGAAAAGTCAGCAGTCCAGGTTCCTGATGTCAGTTTGTAGGGCTCCCTTGGGTCTATCAAGGCAGCACAAGTTTGAGGTGGGGACAACTTCGGTGTGGGGTCCATCCTTTGATATAAGAATTTTTGGCAGTCAGGTCCAGGGTTCCCTGGGCACATCCTTTTTCCATTTTCCCTGGGAAAGAAAACTCAGCAGTCCAGGTTCCTGATGTCAGTTTGTAGGGTTCCCTTGGGTCTATCAGGGCAGCACAAGTTTGAGGTGGGGACAACTTCGGTGTGGGGTCCATCCTTCGATATAAGGATTTTTTGCAGTCAGGGCTAGGGGCCCCTGGGCACAACCTTTGGCCATTTTATCTGTGAAAGGAAACTCATCAGTCCAAGTTTGTGATGTCAGTTTGTAGGGCTCCCTTGGGTCTATCAGGGCAGCACAGTTTTAAGGTGGGGACAACTTGGGTGTGGGGTCCATCCTTCGATATAAGGATTCTTTGCAGTGAGGCCCCAGCCCAGGGCCAGGGGCCCCTGGGCACATCCTTCTTCCATTTTCCCTGGGAAAGAAAACTCAGCAGTCCAGGTTCCTGATGTCAGTTTGTAGGGCTCCCTTGGGTCTATCAGGGCAGCACAAGTTTGAGGTGGGGACAACTTCGGTGTGGGGTCCATCCTTCGATATAAGGATTCTTTGCAGTCCGGGCCAGGGGCCCCTGGGCACGTCCTTTTTCCATTTTCCCTGGGAAAGAAAACTCAGCAGTCCAGGTTCCTGATGTCAGTTTGTAGGGCTCCCTTGGGTCTATCAGGGCAGCACAAGTTTGAGGTGGGGACAACTTCGGTGTGGGGTCCATCCTTCGATATAAGGATTCTTTGCAGTGAGGCCCCAGCCCAGGGCCAGGGGCCCCTGGGCACATCCTTTTTCCATTTTCCCTGGGAAAGAAAACTCAGCAGTCCAGGTTCCTGATGTCAGTTTGTATGGCTCCCTTGGGTCTATCAGGGCAGCACAAGTTTGAGGTGGGGACAACTTCGGTGTGGGGTCCATCCTTCGATATAAGGATTTCTTGCAGTGTGGCCCCAGCCCATGTCCAGGGGCCCCTGGGCACATCCTTTTTCCATTTTCCCTGGGAAAGAAAACTCAGCAGTCCAGGTTCCTGATGTCAGTTTGTAGGGCTCCCTTGGGTCTATCAGGGTAGCACAAGTTTGAGGTGGGGACAACTTCGGTGTGGGGTCCATCCTTCGATATAAGGATTCTTTGCAGTCAGGGCCAGGGTCCCAGGGCCAGGGGCCCCATGGCACATCCTTTTTCCATTTTCCCTGGGAAAGAAAACTCAGCAGTCCAGGTTCCTGATGTCAGTTTGTAGGGCTCCCTTGGGTCTATCAGGGCAGCACAAGTTTGAGGTGGGGACAACTTCGGTGTGGGGTCCATCCTTCGATATAAGGATTCTTTGCAGTGAGGCCCCAGCCCAGGGCCGGGGAACCCTGGGCACATCCTTTTTCCATTTTCCCTGGGAAAGAAAACTCAGCAGTCCAGGTTCCTGATGTCAGTTTGTAGGGCTCCCTTGGGTCTATCAGGGCAGCACAAGTTTGAGGTGGGGACATCTTTGGTGTGGGGTCCATCCTTCGATATAAGGATTTTTTGCAGTCAGGGCCAGGGGCCCCTGGGCACATCCTTTTTCCATTTTCCCTGGGAAAGAAAACTCAGCAGTCCAGGTTCCTGATGTCAGTTTGTAGGGCTCCCTTGGGTCTATCAGGGCAGCACAAGTTTGAGGTGGGGACAACTTCGGTGTGGGGTCCATCCTTCGATATAAGGATTCTTTGCAGTCAGGGCCAGGGTCCCAGGGCCAGGGGCCCCTGGGCACATCCTTTTTCCATTTTCCCTGGGAAAGAAAACTCAGCAGTCCAGGTTCCTGATGTCAGTTTGTAGGGCTCCCTTGGGTCTATCAGGGCAGCACAAGTTTGAGGTGGGGACAACTTCGGTGTGGGGTCCATCCTTCGATATAAGGATTCTTTGCAGTGAGGCCCCAGCCCAGGGCCAGGGGCCCCTGGGCACATCCTTTTTCCATTTTCCCTGGGAAAGAAAAGTCAGCAGTCCAGGTTCCTGATGTCAGTTTGTAGGGCTCCCTTGGGTCTATCAGGGCAGCACAAGTTTGAGGTGGGGACAACTTCGGTGTGGGGTCCATCCTTCGATATAAGGATTCTTTGCAGTGAGGCCCCAGCCGAGGGCCAGGGGCCCCTGGGCACATCCTTTTTCCATTTTCCCTGGGAAAGAAAACTCAGCAGTCCAGGTTCCTGATGTCAGTTTGTAGGGCTCCCTTGGGTCTATCAGGGCAGCACAAGTTTGAGGTGGGGACAACTTCGGTGTGGGGTCCATCCTTCGATATAAGGATTCTTTGCAGTGTGGCCCCAGCCCATGTCTAGGGGCCCCTGGGCACATCCTTTTTCCATTTTCCCTGGGAAAGAAAACTCAGCAGTCCAGGTTCCTGATGTCAGTTTGTAGGGCTCCCTTGGGTCTATCAGGGCAGCACAAGTTTGAGGTGGGGACAACTTCGGTGTGGGGTCCATCCTTCGATATAAGGATTTTTTGCAGTCAGGGCCAGGGGCCCCTGGGCACATCCTTTTTCCATTTTCCCTGGGAAAGAAAACTCAGCAGTCCAGGTTCCTGATGTCAGTTTGTAGGGCTCCCTTGGGTCTATCAGGGCAGCACAAGTTTGAGGTGGGGACATCTTCGGTGTGGGGTCCATCCTTCGATATAAGGATTCTTTGCAGTGAGGCCCCAGCCCATGTCCAGGGGCCCCTGGGCACATCCTTTTTCCATTTTCCCTGGGAAAGAAAACTCAGCAATCCAGGTTCCTGATGTCAGTTTGTAGGGCTCCCTTGGGTCTATCAGGGCAGCACAAGTTTGAGGTGGGGACAACTTCGGTTTGGGGTCCATCCTTCCATATAAGGATTCTTTGCAGTCAGGGCCAGGGGCCCCTGGGCACATCCTTTTTCCATTTTCCCTGGGAAAGAAAACTCAGCAGTCCAGGTTCCTGATGTCAGTTTGTAGGGCTCCCTTGGGTCTATCAGGGCAGCACAAGTTTGAGGTGGGGACAACTTCGGTGTGGGGTCCATCCTTCGATATAAGGATTCTTTGCAGTCAGGGCCAGGGGCCCCTGGGCACGTCCTTTTTCCATTTTCCCTGGGAAAGAAAACTCAGCAGTCCAGGTTCCTGATGTCAGTTTGTAGGGCTCCCTTGGGTCTATCAGGGCAGCACAAGTTTGAGGTGGGGACATCTTCGGTGTGGGGTCCATCCTTCGATATAAGGATTCTTTGCAGTGAGGCCCCAGCCCAGGGCCAGGGGCCCCTGGGCACATCCTTTTTCCATTTTCCCTGGGAAAGAAAAGTCAGCAGTCCAGGTTCCTGATGTCAGTCTGTAGGGCTCCCTTGGGTCTATCAGGGCAGCACAAGTTTGAGGTGGGGACAACTTCGGTGTGGGGTCCATCCTTCGATATAAGGATTCTTTGCAGTGAGGCCCCAGCCCAGGGCCAGGGGCCCCTGGGCACATCCTTTTTCCATTTTCCCTGGGAAAGAAAACTCAGCAGACCAGGTTCCTGATGTCAGTTTGTAGGGCTCCCTTGGGTCTATCAGGGCAGCACAAGTTTGAGGTGGGGACGACTTCGGTGTGGGGTCCATCCTTCGATATAAGGATTCTTTGCAGTCAGGGCCAGGGTCCCAGGGCCAGGGGCCCCTGGGCACATCCTTTTTCCATTTTCCCTGGGAAAGAAAACTCAGCAGTCCAGGTTCCTGATGTCAGTTTGTAGGGCTCCCTTGGGTCTATCAGGGCAGCACAAGTTTGAGGTGGGGACAACTGCGGTGTGAGGTCCATCCTTCGATATAAGGATTCTTTGCAGTGTGGCCCCAGCCCATGTCTAGGGGCCCCTGGGCACATCCTTCTTCCATTTTCCCTGGGAAAGAAAACTCAGCAGTCCAGGTTCCTGATGTCAGTTTGTAGGGCTCCCTTGGGTCTATCAGGGCAGCACAAGTTTGAGGTGGGGACAACTTCGGTGTGGGGTCCATCCTTCGATATAAGGATTTTTTGCAGTCAGGGCCAGGGGCCCCTGGGCACATCCTTTTTCCATTTTCCCTGGGAAAGAAAACTCAGCAGTCCAGGTTCCTGATGTCAGTTTGTAGGGCTCCCTTGGGTCTATCAGGGCAGCACAAGTTTGAGGTGGGGACATCTTCGGTGTGGGGTCCATCCTTCGATATAAGGATTCTTTGCAGTGAGGCCCCAGCCCATGTCCAGGGGCCCCTGGGCACATCCTTTTTCCATTTTCCCTGGGAAAGAAAACTCAGCAATCCAGGTTCCTGATGTCAGTTTGTAGGGCTCCCTTGGGTCTATCAGGGCAGCACAAGTTTGAGGTGGGGACAACTTCGGTTTGGGGTCCATCCTTCCATATAAGGATTCTTTGCAGTCAGGGCCAGGGGCCCCTGGGCACATCCTTTTTCCATTTTCCCTGGGAAAGAAAACTCAGCAGTCCAGGTTCCTGATGTCAGTTTGTAGGGCTCCCTTGGGTCTATCAGGGCAGCACAAGTTTGAGGTGGGGACAACTTCGGTGTGGGGTCCATCCTTCGATATAAGGATTCTTTGCAGTCAGGGCCAGGGGCCCCTGGGCACGTCCTTTTTCCATTTTCCCTGGGAAAGAAAACTCAGCAGTCCAGGTTCCTGATGTCAGTTTGTAGGGCTCCCTTGGGTCTATCAGGGCAGCACAAGTTTGAGGTGGGGACATCTTCGGTGTGGGGTCCATCCTTCGATATAAGGATTCTTTGCAGTGAGGCCCCAGCCCAGGGCCAGGGGCCCCTGGGCACATCCTTTTTCCATTTTCCCTGGGAAAGAAAAGTCAGCAGTCCAGGTTCCTGATGTCAGTCTGTAGGGCTCCCTTGGGTCTATCAGGGCAGCACAAGTTTGAGGTGGGGACAACTTCGGTGTGGGGTCCATCCTTCGATATAAGGATTCTTTGCAGTGAGGCCCCAGCCCAGGGCCAGGGGCCCCTGGGCACATCCTTTTTCCATTTTCCCTGGGAAAGAAAACTCAGCAGTCCAGGTTCCTGATGTCAGTTTGTAGGGCTCCCTTGGGTCTATCAGGGCAGCACAAGTTTGAGGTGGGGACAACTTCGGTGTGGGGTCCATCCTTCGATATAAGGATTCTTTGCAGTCAGGGCCAGGGTCCCAGGGCCAGGGGCCCCTGGGCACATCCTTTTTCCATTTTCCCTGGGAAAGAAAACTCAGCAGTCCAGGTTCCTGATGTCAGTTTGTAGGGCTCCCTTGGGTCTATCAGGGCAGCACAAGTTTGAGGTGGGGACAACTTCGGTGTGGGGTCCATCCTTCGATATAAGGATTCTTTGCAGTGAGGTCCCAGCCCAGGGCCAGGGAACCCTGGGCACATCCTTTTTCCATTTTCCCTGGGAAAGAAAACTCAGCAGTCCAGGTTCCTGATGTCAGTTTGTAGGGCTCCCTTGGGTCTATCAGGGCAGCACAAGTTTGAGGTGGGGACAACTTCGGTGTGGGGTCCATCCTTCGATATAAGGATTCTTTGCAGTGAGGCCGCAGCCCAGGGCCAGGGAACCCTGGGCACATCCTTTTTCCATTTTCCCTGGGAAAGAAAACTCAGCAGTCCAGGTTCCTGATGTCAGTTTGTAGGGTTCCCTTGGGTGTATGAGGGCAGCACAAGTTTGAGGTGGGGACATCTTTGGTGTGGGGTCCATCCTTCGATATAAGGATTTTTTGCAGTCAGGGCCAGGGGCCCCTGGGCACATCCTTTTTCCATTTTCCCTGGGAAAGAAAACTCAGCAGTCCAGGTTCCTGATGTCAGTTTGTAGGGCTCCCTTGGGTGTATGAGGGCAGCACAAGTTTGAGGTGGGGACATCTTTGGTGTGGGGTCCATCCTTCGATATAAGGATTCTTTGCAGTCAGGGCCAGGGGCCCCTGGGCACATCCTTTTTCCATTTTCCCTGGGAAAGAAAACTCAGCAGTCCAGGTTCCTGATGTCAGTTTGTAGGGCTCTCTTGGGTCTATCAGGTCAGCACAAGTTTGAGGTGGGGACAACTTCGGTGTGGGGTCCATCCTTCGATATAAGGATTCTTTGCAGTGAGGCCCCAGCCCAGGGCCAGGGCCCCTGGGCACATCCTTTTTCCATTTTCCCTGGGAAAGAAAACTCAGCAGTCCAGGTTCCTGATGTCAGTTTGTAGGGCTCCCTTGGGTCTATCAAGGCAGCAAAAGTTTGAGGTGGGGACAACTTCGGTGTGGGGTCCATCCTTCGATATAAGAATTTTTGGCAGTCAGGTCCAGGGTTCCCTGGGCACATCCTTTTTCCATTTTCCCTGGGAAAGAAAACTCAGCAGTCCAGGTTCCTGATGTCCGTCTGTAGGGCTCCCTTGGGTGTATCAGGGCAGCACAAGTTTGAGGTGGGGACAACTTCGGTGTGGGGTCCATCCTTCGATATAAGGATTCTTTGCAGTCAGGGCCAGGGGCCCCTGGGCACATCCTTTTTCCATTTTCCCTGGGAAAGAAAACTCAGCAGTCCAGGTTCCTGATGTCAGTTTGTAGGGCTCCCTTGGGTCTATCAGGGCAGCACAAGTTTGAGGTGGGGACAACTTCGGTCTGGGGTCCATCCTTCGATATAAGGATTTTTTGCAGTCAGGGCTAGGGGCCCCTGGGCACAACCTTTGGCCATTTTATCTGTGAAAGGAAACTCATCAGTCCAGGTTCCTGATGTCAGTTTGTAGGGCTCCCTTGGGTCTATCAGGGCAGCACAGTTTTAAGGTGGGGACAATTTGGGTGTGGGGTCCATCCTTCGATATAAGGATTCTTTGCTGTGAGGCCCCAGCCCAGGGCCAGGGGCCCCTGGGCACATCCTTCTTCCATTTTCCCTGGGAAAGAAAACTCAGCAGTCCAGGTTCCTGATGTCAGTTTGTAGGGCTCCCTTGGGTCTATCAGGGCAGCACAAGTTTGAGGTGGGGACAACTTCGGTGTGGGGTCCATCCTTCGATATAAGGATTCTTTGCAGTCAGGGCCAGGGGCCCCTGGGCACGTCCTTTTTCCATTTTCCCTGGGAAAGAAAACTCAGCAGTCCAGGTTCCTGATGTCAGTTTGTAGGGCTCCCTTGGGTCTATCAGGGCAGCACAAGTTTGAGGTGGGGACAACTTCGGTGTGGGGTCCATCCTTCGATATAAGGATTCTTTGCAGTGAGGCCCCAGCCCAGGCCCAGGGGCCCCTGGGCACATCCTTTTTCCATTTTCCCTGGGAAAGAAAACTCAGCAGTCCAGGTTCCTGATGTCAGTTTGTAGGGCTCCCTTGGGTCTATCAGGGCAGCACAGTTTTAAGGTGGGGACAATTTGGGTGTGGGGTCCATCCTTCGATATAAGGATTCTTTGCAGTGAGGCCCCAGCCCAGGGCCAGGGGCCCCTGGGCACATCCTTTTTCCATTTTCCCTGGGAAAGAAAACTCAGCAGTCCAGGTTCCTGATGTCCGTCTGTAGGGCTCCCTTGGGTCTATCAGGGCAGCACAAGTTTGAGGTGGGGACAACTTCGGTGTGGGGTCCATCCTTCGATATAAGGATTCTTTGCAGTCCGGGCCAGGGGCCCCTGGGCACATCCTTTTTCCATTTTCCCTGGGAAAGAAAACTCAGCAGTCCAGGTTCCTGATGTCAGTCTGTAGGGCTCCCTTGGGTCTATCAGGGCAGCACAAGTTTGACGTGGGGACAACTTCGGTGTGGGGTCCATCCTTCGATATAAGGATTCTTTGCAGTGAGGCCCCAGCCCAGGGCCAGGGCCCCTGGGCACATCCTTTTTTCCATTTTCCCTGGGAAAGAAAACTCAGCAGTCCAGGTTCCTGATGTCAGTTTGTAGGGCTCCCTTGGGTCTATCAGGGCAGCACAAGTTTGAGGTGGGGACAACTTCGGTGTGGGGTCCATCCTTCGATATAAGGATTCTTTGCAGTGTGGCCCCAGCCCATGTCCAGGGGCCCCTGGGCACATCCTTTTTCCATTTTCCCTGGGAAAGAAAACTCAGCAGTCCAGGTTCCTGATGTCAGTTTGTAGGGCTCCCTTGGGTCTATCAGGGCAGCACAAGTTTGAGGTGGGGACAACTTCGGTGTGGGGTCCATCCTTCGATATAAGGATTCTTTGCAGTCAGGGCCAGGGTCCCAGGGCCAGGGGCCCCTGGGCACATCCTTTTTCCATTTTCCCTGGGAAAGAAAACTCAGCAGTCCAGGTTCCTGATGTCAGTTTGTAGGGCTCCCTTGGGTCTATCAGGGCAGCACAAGTTTGAGGTGGGGACAACTTCGGTGTGGGGTCCATCCTTCGATATAAGGATTCTTTGCAGTCAGGGCCAGGGTCCCAGGGCCAGGGGCCCCTGGGCACATCCTTTTTCCATTTTCCCTGGGAAAGAAAACTCAGCAGTCCAGTTTCCTGATGTCAGTTTGTAGGGCTCCCTTGGGTCTATCAGGGCAGCACAAGTTTGAGGTGGGGACAACTTCGGTGTGGGGTCCATCCTTCGATATAAGGATTCTTTGCAGTGAGGCCCCAGCCCAGGGCCAGGGCCCCTGGGCACATCCTTTTTCCATTTTCCCTGGGAAAGAAAACTCAGCAGTCCAGGTTCCTGATGTCAGTTTGTAGGGCTCCCTTGGGTCTATCAAGGCAGCACAAGTTTGAGGTGGGGACAACTTCGGTGTGGGGTCCATCCTTCGATATAAGGATTTTTTGCAGTCAGGTCCAGGGTTCCCTGGGCACATCCTTTTTCCATTTTCCCTGGGAAAGAAAACTCAGCAGTCCAGGTTCCTGATGTCAGTTTGTAGGGCTCCCTTGGGTCTATCAGGGCAGCACAGTTTTAAGGTGGGGACAATTTGGGTGTGGGGTCCATCCTTCGATATAAGGATTCTTTGCAGTGAGGCCCCAGCCCAGGGCCAGGGGCCCCTGGGCACATCCTTCTTCCATTTTCCCTGGGAAAGAAAACTCAGCAGTCCAGGTTCCTGATGTCAGTTTGTAGGGCTCCCTTGGGTCTATCAGGGCAGCACAAGTTTGAGGTGGGGACAACTTCGGTGTGGGGTCCATCCTTCGATATAAGGATTCTTTGCAGTCAGGGCCAGGGGCCCCTGGGCATGTCCTTTTTCCATTTTCCCTGGGAAAGAAAACTCAGCAGTCCAGGTTCCTGATGTCAGTTTGTAGGGCTCCCTTGGGTCTATCAGGGCAGCACAAGTTTGAGGTGGGGACAACTTCGGTGTGGGGTCCATCCTTCGATATAAGGATTCTTTGCAGTCAGGGCCAGGGTCCCAGGGCCAGGGGCCCCTGGGCACATCCTTTTTCCATTTTCCCTGGGAAAGAAAACTCAGCAGTCCAGGTTCCTGATGTCAGTTTGTAGGGCTCCCTTGGGTCTATCAGGGCAGCACAAGTTTGAGGTGGGGACAACTTCGGTGTGGGGTCCATCCTTCGATATAAGGATTCTTTGCAGTGAGGCCCCAGCCCAGGGCCAGGGAACCCTGGGCACATCCTTTTTCCATTTTCCCTGGGAAAGAAAACTCAGCAGTCCAGGTTCCTGATGTCAGTTTGTAGGGCTCCCTTGGGTGTATGAGGGCAGCACAAGTTTGAGGTGGGGACATCTTTGGTGTGGGGTCCATCCTTCGATATAAGGATTTTTTGCAGTCAGGGCCAGGGGCCCCTGGGCACATCCTTTTTCCATTTTCCCTGGGAAAGAAAACTCAGCAGTCCAGGTTCCTGATGTCAGTTTGTAGGGCTCCCTTGGGTCTATCAGGGCAGCACAAGTTTGAGGTGGGGACAACTTCGGTGTGGGGTCCATCCTTCGATATAAGGATTCTTTGCAGTCAGGGCCAGGGTCCCAGGGCCAGGGGCCCCTGGGCACATCCTTTTTCCATTTTCCCTGGGAAAGAAAACTCAGCAGTCCAGGTTCCTGATGTCAGTCTGTAGGGCTCCCTTGGGTCTATCAGGGCAGCACAAGTTTGAGGTGGGGACAACTTCGGTGTGGGGTCCATCCTTCGATATAAGGATTCTTTGCAGTGAGGCCCCAGCCCAGGGCCAGGGCCCCTGGGCACATCCTTTTTCCATTTTCCCTGGGAAAGAAAACTCAGCAGTCCAGGTTCCTGATGTCAGTTTGTAGGGCTCCCTTGGGTCTATCAAGGCAGCACAAGTTTGAGGTGGGGACAACTTCGGTGTGGGGTCCATCCTTCGATATAAGAATTTTTGGCAGTCAGGTCCAGGGTTCCCTGGGCACATCCTTTTTCCTTTTTCCCTGGGAAAGAAAACTCAGCAGTCCAGGTTCCTGATGTCAGTTTGTAGGGCTCCCTTGGGTCTATCAGGGCAGCACAGTTTTAAGGTGGGGACAATTTGGGTGTGGGGTCCATCCTTCGATATAAGGATTTTTTGCAGTGAGGCCCCAGCCCAGGGCCAGGGGCCCCTGGGCACATCCTTCTTCCATTTTCCCTGGGAAAGAAAACTCAGCAGTCCAGGTTCCTGATGTCAGTTTGTAGGGCTCCCTTGGGTCTATCAGGGCAGCACAAGTTTGAGGTGGGGACAACTTCGGTGTGGGGTCCATCCTTCGATATAAGGATTCTTTGCAGTCAGGGCCAGGGGCCCCTGGGCACGTCCTTTTTCCATTTTCCCTGGGAAAGAAAACTCAGCAGTCCAGGTTCCTGATGTCAGTTTGTAGGGCTCCCTTGGGTCTATCAGGGCAGCACAAGTTTGAGGTGGGGACAACTTCGGTGTGGGGTCCATCCTTCGATATAAGGATTCTTTGCAGTGAGGCCCCAGCCCAGGGCCAGGGGCCCCTGGGCACATCCTTTTTCCATTTTCCCTGGGAAAGAAAACTCAGCAGTCCAGGTTCCTGATGTCAGTTTGTAGGGCTCCCTTGGGTCTATCAGGGCAGCACAAGTTTGAGGTGGGGACATCTTCGGTGTGGGGTCCATCCTTCGATATAAGGATTCTTTGCAGTGAGGCCCCAGCCCAGGGCCAGGGGCCCCTGGGCACATCCTTCTTCCATTTTCCCTGGGAAAGAAAACTCAGCAGTCCAGGTTCCTGATGTCAGTTTGTAGGGCTCCCTTGGGTCTATCAGGGCAGCACAAGTTTGAGGTGGGGACAACTTCGGTGTGGGGTCCATCCTTCGATATAAGGATTTTTTGCAGTCAGGGCCAGGGACCCCTGGGCACATCCTTTTTCCATTTTCCCTGGGAAAGAAAACTCAGCAGTCCAGGTTCCTGATGTCAGTTTGTAGGGCTCCCTTGGGTCTATCAGGGCAGCACAAGTTTGAGGTGGGGACAACTTCGGTGTGGGGTCCATCCTTCGATATAAGGATTTTTTGCAGTCAGGGCCAGGGTCCCAGGGCCAGGGGCCCCTGTGCACATCCTTTTTCCATTTTCCCTGGGAAAGAAAACTCAGCAGTCCAGGTTCCAGATGTCAGTTTGTAGGGCTCCCTTGGGTCTATCAGGGCAGCACAAGTTTGAGGTGGGGACAACTTCGGTGTGGGGTCCATCCTTCGATATAAGGATTCTTTGCAGTCAGGGCCAGGGTCCCAGGGCCAGGGGCCCCTGGGCACATCCTTTTTCCATTTTCCCTGGGAAAGAAAACTCAGCAGTCCAGGTTCCTGATGTCAGTTTGTAGGGCTCCCTTGGGTCTATCAGGGCAGCACAAGTTTGAGGTGGGGACAACTTCGGTGTGGGGTCCATCCTTCGATATAAGGATTCTTTGCAGTGAGGCCCCAGCCCAGGGCCAGGGAACCCTGGGCACATCCTTTTTCCATTTTCCCTGGGAAAGAAAACTCAGCAGTCCAGGTTCCTGATGTCAGTTTGTAGGGCTCCCTTGGGTGTATGAGGGCAGCACAAGTTTGAGGTGGGGACATCTTTGGTGTGGGGTCCATCCTTCGATATAAGGATTTTTTGCAGTCAGGGCCAGGGGCCCCTGGGCACATCCTTCTTCCATTTTCCCTGGGAAAGAAAACTCAGCAGTCCAGGTTCCTGATGTCAGTTTGTAGGGCTCCCTTGGGTCTATCAGGGCAGCACAAGTTTGAGGTGGGGACAACTTCGGTGTGGGGTCCATCCTTCGATATAAGGATTCTTTGCAGTCAGGGCCAGGGTCCCAGGGCCAGGGGCCCCTGGGCACATCCTTTTTCCATTTTCCCTGGGAAAGAAAACTCAGCAGTCCAGTTTCCTGATGTCAGTTTGTAGGGCTCCCTTGGGTCTATCAGGGCAGCACAAGTTTGAGGTGGGGACAACTTCGGTGTGGGGTCCATCCTTCGATATAAGGATTCTTTGCAGTGAGGTCCCAGCCCAGGGCCAGGGCCCCTGGGCACATCCTTTGGCCATTTTCCCTGGGAAAGAAAACTCAGCAGTCCAGGTTCCTGATGTCAGTTTGTAGGGCTCCCTTGGGTCTATCAGGGCAGCACAAGTTTGAGGTGGGGACAACTTCGGTGTGGGGTCCATCCTTCGATATAAGGATTCTTTGCAGTCAGGGCCAGGTGCCCCTGGGCACATCCTTTTTCCATTTTCCCTGGGAAAGAAAACTCAGCAGTCCAGGTTCCTGATGTCAGTTTGTAGGGCTCCCTTGGGTGTATCAGGGCAGCACAAGTTTGAGGTGGGGACAACTTCGGTCTGGGGTCCATCCTTCGATATAAGGATTTTTTGCAGTCAGGGCTAGGGGCCCCTGGGCACAACCTTTGGCCATTTTATCTGTGAAAGGAAACTCATCAGTCCAAGTTCCTGATGTCAGTTTGTAGGGCTCCCTTGGGTCTATCAGGGCAGCACAGTTTTAAGGTGGGGACAATTTGGGTGTGGGGTCCATCCTTCGATATAAGGATTCTTTGCAGTGAGGCCCCAGCCCAGGGCCAGGGGCCCCTGGGCACATCCTTCTTCCATTTTCCCTGTGAAAGAAAACTCAGCAGTCCAGGTTCCTGATGTCAGTTTGTAGGGCTCCCTTGGGTCTATCAGGGCAGCACAAGTTTGAGGTGGGGACAACTTCGGTGTGGGGTCCATCCTTCGATATAAGGATTCTTTGCAGTCAGGGCCAGGGGCCCCTGGGCACATCCTTTTTCCATTTTCCCTGGGAAAGAAAACTCAGCAGTCCAGGTTCCTGATGTCAGTTTGTAGGGCTCCCTTGGGTCTATCAGGGCAGCACAAGTTTGAGGTGGCGACAACTTCGGTGTGGGGTCCATCCTTCGATATAAGGATTCTTTGCAGTGTGGCCCCAGCCCATGTCTAGGGGCCCCTGGGCACATCCTTTTTCCATTTTCCCTGGGAAAGAAAACTCAGCAGTCCAGGTTCCTGATGTCAGTTTGTAGGGCTCCCTTGGGTCTATCAGGGCAGCACAAGTTTGAGGTGGGGACAACTTCGGTGTGGGGTCCATCCTTCGATATAAGGATTTTTTGCAGTCAGGGCCAGGGGCCCCTGGGCACATCCTTTTTCCATTTTCCCTGGGAAAGAAAACTCAGCAGTCCAGGTTCCTGATGTCAGTTTGTAGGGCTCCCTTGGGTCTATCAGGGCAGCACAAGTTTGAGGTGGGGACATCTTCGGTGTGGGGTCCATCCTTCGATATAAGGATTCTTTGCAGTGAGGCCCCAGCCCATGTCTAGGGGCCCCTGGGCACATCCTTTTTCCATTTTCCCTGGGAAAGAAAACTCAGCAATCCAGGTTCCTGATGTCAGTTTGTAGGGCTCCCTTGGGTCTATCAGGGCAGCACAAGTTTGAGGTGGGGACAACTTCGGTTTGGGGTCCCTCCTTCCATATAAGGATTCTTTGCAGTCAGGGCCAGGGGCCCCTGGGCACATCCTTTTTCCATTTTCCCTGGGAAAGAAAACTCAGCAGTCCAGGTTCCTGATGTCAGTCTGTAGGGCTCCCTTGGGTCTATCAGGGCAGCACAAGTTTGAGGTGGGGACATCTTCGGTGTGGGGTCCATCCTTCGATATAAGGATTTTTTGCAGTCAGGGCCAGGGGCCCCTGGGCACATCCTTCTTCCATTTTCCCTGGGAAAGAAAACTCAGCAGTCCAGGTTCCTGATGTCAGTTTGTAGGGCTCCCTTGGGTCTATCAGGGCAGCACAAGTTTGAGGTGGGGACAACTTCGGTGTGGGGTCCATCCTTCGATATAAGGATTCTTTGCAGTCAGGGCCAGGGGCCCCTGGGCACATCCTTTTTCCATTTTCCCTGGGAAAGAAAACTCAGCAGTCCAGGTTGCTGATGTCAGTTTGTAGGGCTCCCTTGGGTCTATCAAGGCAGCACAAGTTTGAGGTGGGGACAACTTCGGTGTGGGGTCCATCCTTCGATATAAGAATTTTTGGCAGTCAGGTCCAGGGTTCCCTGGGCACATCCTTTTTCCATTTTCCCTGGGAAAGAAAACTCAGCAGTCCAGGTTCCTGATGTCAGTTTGTAGGGCTCCCTTGGGTGTATCAGGGCAGCACAAGTTTGAGGTGGGGACAACTTCGGTGTGGGGTCCATCCTTCGATATAAGGATTCTTTGCAGTCAGGGCCACGGGCCCTTGGGCACATCCTTTTTCCATTTTCCCTGGGAAAGAAAACTCAGCAGTCCAGGTTCCTGATGTCAGTTTGTAGGGCTCCCTTGGGTCTATCAGGGCAGCACAAGTTTGAGGTGGGGACAACTTCGGTCTGGGGTCCATCTATCGATATAAGGATTTTTTGCAGTCAGGGCCAGGGGCCCCTGGGCACATCCTTTTTCCATTTTCCCTGGGAAAGAAAACTCAGCAGTCCAGGTTCCTGATGTCAGTTTGTAGGGCTCCCTTGGGTCTATCAGGGCAGCACAAGTTTGAGGTGGGGACAACTTCGGTGTGGGGTCCATCCTTCGATATAAGGATTCTTTGCAGTGAGGCCCCAGCCCAGGGCCAGGGGCCCCTGGGCACATCCTTTTTCCATTTTCCCTGGGAAAGAAAACTCAGCAGTCCAGGTTCCTGATGTCAGTCTGTAGGGCTCCCTTGGGTCTATCAGGGCAGCACAAGTTTGAGGTGGGGACAACTTCGGTGTGGGGTCCATCCTTCGATATAAGGATTCTTTGCAGTGAGGCCCCAGCCCAGGGCCAGGGGCCCCTGGGCACATCCTTTTTCCATTTTCCCTGGGAAAGAAAACTCAGCAGTCCAGGTTCCTGATGTCAGTTTGTAGGGCTCCCTTGGGTCTATCAGGGCAGCACAAGTTTGAGGTGGGGACAACTTCGGTTTGGGGTCCCTCCTTCCATATAAGGATTCTTTGCAGTCAGGGCCAGGGGCCCCTGGGCACATCCTTTTTCCATTTTCCCTGGGAAAGAAAACTCAGCAGTCCAGGTTCCTGATGTCAGTTTGTAGGGCTCCCTTGGGTCTATCAGGGCAGCACAAGTTTGAGGTGGGGACAACTTCGGTGTGGGGTCCATCCTTCGATATAAGGATTCTTTGCAGTCAGGGCCAGGGTCCCAGGGCCAGGGGCCCCTGGGCACATCCTTTTTCCATTTTCCCTGGGAAAGAAAACTCAGCAGTCCAGGTTCCTGATGTCAGTTTGTAGGGCTCCCTTGGGTCTATCAGGGCAGCACAAGTTTGAGGTGGGGACAACTTCGGTGTGGGGTCCATCCTTCGATATAAGGATTCTTTGCAGTCTGGACCAGGGGCCCCCGGGCACATCCTTTTTCCATTTTCCCTGGGAAAGAAAACTCAGCAGTCCAGGTTCCTGATGTCAGTTTGTAGGGTTCCCTTGGGTCTATCAGGGCAGCACAAGTTTGAGGTGGGGACAACTTCGGTGTGGGGTCCATCCTTCGATATAAGGATTCTTTGCAGTCTGGACCAGGGGCCCCCGGGCACATCCTTTTTCCATTTTCCCTGGGAAAGAAAACTCAGCAGTCCAGGTTCCTGATGTCAGTTTGTAGGGTTCCCTTGGGTCTATCAGGGCAGCACAAGTTTGAGGTGGGGACAACTTCGGTGTGGGGTCCATCCTTCGATATAAGGATTTTTTGCAGTCAGGGCCAGGGGCCCCCGGGCACATACTTTTTCCATTTTCCCTGGGAAAGAAAACTCAGCAGTCCAGGTTCCTGATGTCAGTTTGTAGGGCTCCCTTGGGTCTATCAGGGCAGCACAAGTTTGAGGTGGGCACAACTTTCGTGTGGGCTCCATCCTTCGATATAATGATTTTTTGCAGTCCAGGCCAGGGGCCCCTGTGCACATCCTTTTTCCATTTTCCCTGGGAAAGAAAACTCAGCAGTCCAGGTTCCTGATGTCAGTTTGTAGGGCTCCCTTGGGTCTATCAGGGCAGCACAAGTTTGAGGTGGGGACAACTTCGGTGTGGGGTCCATCCTTCGATATAAGGATTTTTTGCAGTCCAGGCCAGGGGCCCCTGTGCACATCCTTTTTCCATTTTCCCTGGGAAAGAAAACTCAGCAGTCCAGGTTCCTGATGTCAGTTTGTAGGGCTCCCTTGGGTCTATCAGGGCAGCACAAGTTTGAGGTGGGGACAACTTCGGTGTGGGGTCCATCCTTCGATATAAGGATTTTTGCAGTCAGGGCCAGGGGCCCCTGGGCACATCCTTTTTCCATTTTCCCTGGGAAAGAAAACTCAGCAGTCCAGGTTCCTGATGTCAGTTTGTAGGGCTCCCTTGGGTCTATCACGGCAGCACAAGTTTGAGGTGGGGACAACTTCGGTGTGGGGTCCATCCTTCGATATAAGGATTTTTTGCAGTCAGGGCCAGGGGCCCCTGGGCACATCCTTTTTCCATTTTCCCTGGGAAAGAAAACTCAGCACTCCAGGTTCCTGATGTCAGTTTGTAGGGCTCCCTTGGGTCTATCAGGACAGCACAAGTTTGAGGTGGGGACAACTTCGGTGTGAGGTCCATCCTTCGATATAAGGATTTTTTGCAGTCAGGGCCAGGGGCCCCTGGGCACATCCTTTGGCCATTTTCCCTGGGAAAGAAAACTCAGCAGTCCAGGTTCCTGATGTCAGTTTGTAGGGCTCCCTTGGGTCTATCAGGGCAGCACAAGTTTGAGGTGGGGACAACTTCGGTGTGGGGTCCATCCTTCGATATAAGGATTTTTTGCAGTCAGGGGCAGGGGCCCCTGGGCACATCCTTTTTCCATTTTCCCTGGGAAAGAAAACTCAGCAGTCCAGGTTCCAGATGTCAGTTTGTAGGGCTCCCTTGGGTGTATGAGGGCAGCACAAGTTTGAGGTGGGGACAACTTCGGTGTGGGGTCCATCCTTCGATATAATGATTTTTTGCAGTCCAGGCCAGGGGCCCCTGGGCACATCCTTTTTCCATTTTCCCTGGGAAAGAAAACTCAGCAGTCCAGGTTCCTGATGTCAGTTTGTAGGGCTCCCTTGGGTCTATCAGGGCAGCACAAGTTTGAGGTGGGGACAACTTCGGTGTGGGGTTCATCCTTCGATATAAGGATTTTTTGCAGTCAGGGCCAGGGGCCCCTGGGCACATCCTTTTTCCATTTTCCCTGGGAAAGAAAACTCAGCAGTCCAGGTTCCTGATGTCAGTTTGTAGGGCTCCCTTGGGTCTATCAGGGCAGCACAAGTTTGAGGTGGCGACAACTTCGGTGTGGGGTCCATCCTTCGATATAAGGATTTTTTGCAGTCAGGGCCAGGGGCCCCCGGGCACATCCTTTTTCCATTTTCCCTGGGAAAGAAAACTCAGCAGTCCAGGTTGCTGATGTCAGTTTGTAGGGCTCCCTTGGGTCTATCAGGGCAGCACAAGTCTGAGGTGGGCACAACTTTCGTGTGGGGTCCATCCTTCGATATAAGGATTTTTTGCAGTCAGGGCCAGGGCCTCCCAGGCACATCCTTTTTCCACTTTCCCTGGGAAAGAAAACTCAGCAGTCCAGGTTCCTGATGTCAGTTTGTAGGGCTCCCTTGGGTCTATCAGGGCAGCACAAGTTTGAGGTGGGGACAAATTCGGTCTGGGGTCCATCCTTCGATATAAGGATTTTTTGCAGTCAGGGCCAGGGGCCCCTGGGCACATCCTTTTTCCATTTTCCCTGGGAAAGAAAACTCAGCAGTCCAGGTTCCTGATGTCAGTCTGTAGGGCTCCCTTGGGTCTATCAGGGCAGCACAAGTTTGAGGTGGGGACAACTTCGGTCTGGGGTCCATCCTTCGATATAAGGATTTTTTGCAGTCAGGGCCAGGGGCCCGCGGGCACATCCTTTTTCCATTTTCCCTGGGAAAGAAAACTCAGCAGTCCAGGTTCCTGATGTCAGTTTGTAGGGCTCCCTTGGGTCTATCAGGGCAGCACAAGTTTGAGGTGGGGACAACTTCGGTGTGGGGTCCATCCTTCGATATAAGGATTTTTTGCAGTCAGGGCCAGGGGCCCCTGGGCACATCCTTTTTCCATTTTCCCTGGGAAAGAAAACTCAGCAGTCCAGGTTCCTGATGTCAGTTTGTAGGGTTCCCTTGGGTCTATCAGGGCAGCACAAGTTTGAGGTGGGGACAACTTCGGTGTGGGGTCCATCCTTCGATATAAGGATTTTTTGCAGTGAGGTCCCTGCCCAGTGCCAGGGGCCCCTGGGCACATCCTTTGGCCATTTTCCCTGGGAAAGAAAACTCAGCAGTCCAGGTTCCTGATGTCAGTTTGTAGGGCTCCCTTGGGTCTATCAGGGCAGCACAAGTTTGAGGTGGGCACAACTTTCGTGTGGGCTCCATCCTTCGATATAATGATTTTTTGCAGTCCAGGCCAGGGGCCCCTGGGCACATCCTTTTTCCATTTTCCCTGGGAAAGAAAACTCAGCAGTCCAGGTTCCTGATGTCAGTTTGTAGGGCTCCCTTGGGTCTATCAGGGCAGCACAAGTTTGAGGTGGGGACAACTTCGGTGTGGGGTCCATCCTTCGATATAAGGATTTTTTGCTGTCAGGGCAAGGGCCCCCCAGGCACATCCTTTTTCCATTTTCCCTGGGAAAGAAAACTCAGCAGTCCAGGTTCCTGATGTCAGTTTGTAGGGCTCCCTTGGGTCTATCAGGGCAGCACAAGTTTGAGGTGGGCACAACTTTCGTGTGGGGTCCATCCTTCGATATAAGGATTTTTTGCAGTCAGGGCCAGGGCCTCCCAGGCACATCCTTTTTCCACTTTCCCTGGGAAAGAAAACTCAGCAGTCCAGGTTCCTGATGTCAGTTTGTAGGGCTCCCTTGGGTCTATCAGGGCAGCACAAGTTTGAGGTGGGGACAAATTCGGTCTGGGGTCCATCCTTCGATATAAGGATTTTTAGCAGTCAGGGCCAGGGGCCCCTGGGCACATCCTTTTTCCATTTTCCCTGGGAAAGAAAACTCAGCAGTCCAGGTTCCTGATGTCAGTCTGTAGGGCTCCCTTGGGTCTATCAGGGCAGCACAAGTTTGAGGTGGGGACAACTTCGGTCTGGGGTCCATCCTTCGATATAAGGATTTTTTGCAGTCAGGGCCAGGGGCCCGCGGGCACATCCTTTTTCCATTTTCCCTGGGAAAGAAAACTCAGCAGTCCAGGTTCCTGATGTCAGTTTGTAGGGCTCCCTTGGGTCTATCAGGGCAGCACAAGTTTGAGGTGGGGACAACTTCGGTGTGGGGTCCATCCTTCGATATAAGGATTTTTTGCAGTCACGGCCAGGGGCCCCTGGGCACATCCTTTTTCCATTTTCCCTGGGAAAGAAAACTCAGCAGTCCAGGTTCCTGATGTCAGTTTGTAGGGTTCCCTTGGGTCTATCAGGGCAGCACAAGTTTGAGGTGGGGACAACTTCGGTGTGGGGTCCATCCTTCGATATAAGGATTTTTTGCAGTGAGGTCCCTGCCCAGTGCCAGGGGCCCCTGGGCACATCCTTTGGCCATTTTCCCTGGGAAAGAAAACTCAGCAGTCCAGGTTCCTGATGTCAGTTTGTAGGGCTCCCTTGGGTCTATCAGGGCAGCAGAAGTTTGAGGTGGGCACAACTTTCGTGTGGGCTCCATCCTTCGATATAATGATTTTGTGCAGTCCAGGCCAGGGGCCCCTGGGCACATCCTTTTTCCATTTTCCCTGGGAAAGAAAACTCAGCAGTCCAGGTTCCTGATGTCAGTTTGTAGGGCTCCCTTGGGTCTATCAGGGCAGCACAAGTTTGAGGTGGGGACAACTTCGGTGTGGGGTCCATCCTTCGATATAAGGATTTTTTGCTGTCAGGGCAAGGGCCCCCCAGGCACATCCTTTTTCCATTTTCCCTGGGAAAGAAAACTCAGCAGTCCAGGTTCCTGATGTCAGTTTGTAGGGCTCCCTTGGGTCTATCAGGGCAGCACAAGTTTGAGGTGGGGACAACTTCGGTGTGGGGTCCATCCTTCGATATAAGGATTTTTTGCAGTCAGGGCCAGGGGCCCCCGGGCACAACCTTTTTCCATTTTCCCTGGGAAAGAAAACTCAGCAGTCCAGGTTCCTGATGTCAGTTTGTAGGGCTCCCTTGGGTCTATCAGGGCAGCACAAGTTTGAGGTGGGGACAACTTCGGTGTGGGGTCCATCCTTCGATATAAGGATTCTTTGCAGTCAGGGCCAGGGGCCCCTGGGCACACCCTTTGGCCATTTTCCCTGGGAAAGAAAACTCAGCAGTCCAGGTTCCTGATGTCAGTTTGTAGGGCTCCCTTGGGTCTATCAGGACAGCACAAGTTTGAGGTGGGGACAACTTCGGTGTGGGGTCCATCCTTCGATATAAGGATTTTTTGCAGTCAGGGCCAGGGGCCCCTGGGCACATCCTTTTTCCATTTTCCCTGGGAAAGAAAACTCAGCAGTCCAGGTTCCTGATGTCAGTTTGTAGGGCTCCCTTGGGTCTATCAGGGCAGCACAAGTTTGAGGTGGGGACAACTTCGGTGTGGGGTCCATCCTTCGATATAAGGATTTTTTGCAGTCAGGGCCAGGGGCCCCTGGGCACATCCTTTTTCCATTTTCCCTGGGAAAGAAAACTCAGCAGTCCAGGTTCCTGATGTCAGTTTGTAGGGCTCCCTTGGGTCTATCAGGGCAGCACAAGTTTGAGGTGGGGACAACTTCGGTGTGGGGTCCATCCTTCGATATAAGGATTTTTTGCAGTCAGGGCCAGGGGCCTCTGGGCACATCCTTTTTCCATTTTCCCTGGGAAAGAAAACTCAGCAGTCCAGGTTCCTGATGTCAGTTTGTAGGGCTCCCTTGGGTCTATCAGGGCAGCACAAGTTTGAGGTGGGGACAACTTCGGTGTGGGGTCCATCCTTCAATATAAGGATTTTTTGCAGTCAGGGCCAGGGCCTCCCAGGCACATCCTTTTTCCACTTTCCCTGGGAAAGAAAACTCAGCAGTCCAGGTTCCTGATGTCAGTTTGTAGGGCTCCCTTGGGTCTATCAGGGCAGCACAAGTTTGAGGTGGGGACAAATTCGGTCTGGGGTCCATCCTTCGATATAAGGATTTTTTGCAGTCAGGGCCAGGGGCCCCTGGGCACACCCTTTGGCCATTTTCCCTGGGAAAGAAAACTCAGCAGTCCAGGTTCCTGATGTCAGTTTGTAGGGCTCCCTTGGGTGTATCAGGGCAGCACAAGTTTGAGGTGGGGACAACTTCGGTGTGGGGTCCATCCTTCGATATAAGGATTTTTTGCAGTCAGGGCCAGGGGCCCCTGGGCACATCCTTTTTCCATTTTCCCTGGGAAAGAAAACTCAGCAGTCCAGGTTCCTGATGTCAGTTTGTAGGGCTCCCTTGGGTCTATCAGGGCAGCACAAGTTTGAGGTGGGGACAAATTCGGTCTGGGGTCCATCCTTCGATATAAGGATTTTTTGCAGTCAGGGCCAGGGGCCCCTGGGCACACCCTTTGGCCATTTTCCCTGGGAAAGAAAACTCAGCAGTCCAGGTTCCTGATGTCAGTTTGTAGGGCTCCCTTGGGTGTATCAGGGCAGCACAAGTTTGAGGTGGGGACAACTTCGGTGTGGGGTCCATCCTTCGATATAAGGATTTTTTGCAGTCAGGGCCAGGGGCCCCTGGGCACATCCTTTTTCCATTTTCCCTGGGAAAGAAAACTCAGCAGTCCAGGTTCCTGATGTCAGTTTGTAGGGTTCCCTTGGGTCTATCAGGGCAGCACAAGTTTGAGGTGGGGACAACTTCGGTGTGGGGTCCATCCTTCGATATAAGGATTTTTTGCAGTGAAGTCCCTGCCCAGTGCCAGGGGCCCCTGGGCACATCCTTTGGCCATTTTCCCTGGGAAAGAAAACTCAGCAGTCCAGGTTCCTGATGTCAGTTTGTAGGGCTCCCTTGGGTCTATCAGGGCAGCAGAAGTTTGAGGTGGGCACAACTTTCGTGTGGGCTCCATCCTTCGATATAATGATTTTTTGCAGTCCAGGCCAGGGGCCCCTGGGCACATCCTTTTTCCATTTTCCCTGGGAAAGAAAACTCAGCAGTCCAGGTTCCTGATGTCAGTTTGTAGGGCTCCCTTGGGTCTATCAGGGCAGCACAAGTTTGAGGTGGGGACAACTTCGGTGTGGGGTCCATCCTTCGATATAAGGATTTTTTGCTGTCAGGGCAAGGGCCCCCCAGGCACATCCTTTTTCCATTTTCCCTGGGAAAGAAAACTCAGCAGTCCAGGTTCCTGATGTCAGTTTGTAGGGCTCCCTTGGGTCTATCAGGGCAGCACAAGTTTGAGGTGGGGACAACTTCGGTGTGGGGTCCATCCTTCGATATAAGGATTTTTTGCAGTCAGGGCCAGGGGCCCCCGGGCACATCCTTTTTCCATTTTCCCTGGGAAAGAAAACTCAGCAGTCCAGGTTCCTGATGTCAGTTTGTAGGGCTCCCTTGGGTCTATCAGGGCAGCACAAGTTTGAGGTGGGGACAACTTCGGTGTGGGGTCCATCCTTCGATATAAGGATTCTTTGCAGTCAGGGCCAGGGGCCCCTGGGCACACCCTTTGGCCATTTTCCCTGGGAAAGAAAACTCAGCAGTCCAGGTTCCTGATGTCAGTTTGTAGGGCTCCCTTGGGTCTATCAGGGCAGCACAAGTTTGAGGTGGGGACAACTTCGGTGTGGGGTCCATCCTTCGATATAAGGATTCTTTGCAGTGAGACTCCTGCCCAGGGCCAGGGGCCCCTGGGCACATTCTTTGGCCATTTTCTCTGGGAAAGAAAACTCAGCAGTCCAGGTTCCTGATGTCAGTTTGTAGGGCTCCCTTGGGTCTATCAGGACAGCACAAGTTTGAGGTGGGGACAACTTCGGTGTGGGGTCCATCCTTCGATATAAGGATTTTTTGCAGTCAGGGCCAGGGGCCCCTGGGCACATCCTTTTTCCATTTTCCCTGGGAAAGAAAACTCAGCAGTCCAGGTTGCTGATGTCAGTTTGTAGGGCTCCCTTGGGTCTATCAGGGCAGCACAAGTTTGAGGTGGGGACAACTTCGGTGTGGGGTCCATCCTTCGATATAAGGATTTTTTGCAGTCAGGGCCAGGGGCCCCTGGGCACATCCTTTTTCCATTTTCCCTGGGAAAGAAAACTCAGCAGTCCAGGTTCCTGATGTCAGTTTGTAGGGCTCCCTTGGGTCTATCAGGGCAGCACAAGTTTGAGGTGGGGACAACTTCGGTGTGGGGTCCATCCTTCGATATAAGGATTTTTTGCAGTCAGGGCCAGGGGCCTCTGGGCACATCCTTTTTCCATTTTCCCTGGGAAAGAAAACTCAGCAGTCCAGGTTCCTGATGTCAGTTTGTAGGGCTCCCTTGGGTCTATCAGGGCAGCACAAGTTTGAGGTGGGGACAACTTCGGTGTGGGGTCCATCCTTCGATATAAGGATTCTTTGCAGTCAGGGCCAGGGGCCCCTGGGCACACCCTTTGGCCATTTTCCCTGGGAAAGAAAACTCAGCAGTCCAGGTTCCTGATGTCAGTTTGTAGGGCTCCCTTGGGTCTATCAGGGCAGCACAAGTTTGAGGTGGTGACAACTTCGGTGTGGGGTCCATCCTTCGATATAAGGATTCTTTGCAGTGAGACTCCTGCCCAGGGCCAGGGGCCCCTGGGCACATTCTTTGGCCATTTTCCCTGGGAAAGAAAACTCAGCAGTCCAGGTTCCTGATGTCAGTTTGTAGGGCTCCCTTGGGTCTATCAGGACAGCACAAGTTTGAGGTGGGGACAACTTCGGTGTGGGGTCCATCCTTCGATATAAGGATTTTTTGCAGTCAGGGCCAGGGGCCCCTGGGCACATCCTTTTTCCATTTTCCCTGGGAAAGAAAACTCAGCAGTCCAGGTTGCTGATGTCAGTTTGTAGGGCTCCCTTGGGTCTATCAGGGCAGCA